>NC_133383.1:29084615-29241896 GCF_049309525.1 Garra rufa
CATTTTCTAGAGTCCTAGTTGTTCCAATCGTCTTCCATTATGGATAATGCTTTTGTGAACCTTCAATGCAGCAGATTTTTTTCTGAACTCTTCTCTAGATCATTGCCTTAACACAAGTCTGTCACTGAGCTCTACAGGCAGTTATCTTGACCTCAGGACTTGGTTTTTGCTCTGATATGCATTTTCAGCTGTTAGACCTTTTCTGAGAGGTGTGTGCCTTTCTAAATCACATTCATTCAAATGAATTTGCCACAGTTTAACTCCACTCGAAGTGTAGTAACATCTAGAAGCAATATGAATGCTCCTGAGCTAAGTTTCGAGTGTCCCAGAAAAGGGTATGAATACTTATGCAACGGGATCTTTTCAGTTTTTTATTTTTAATAAATTTGCACAAATGATAAAAACCTATTTTTTGCTTTGCCATTATGGACTAGGGAGTGTAGACTGATGTGGGAAAAAAAGTAATTTAAAGTAGTTTAACACAAGGCAGCAACATAACACAATGTGAAAAAACGAAGGGTTATGAATAATTTCTCAAGGCACTGTATCAGCAAATAAAATGAAACATTTCCATTATAAAAACTATAAACATGTAACTTTATTTTTTATTATTAAATAATACTTTCTATTCATTTCTTAAATGTTGCAATAAAATGGTAAACACATATTTCACACACACACACACACACACATATATATATATATATATATATATATATATATATATATATATATATATATATATATATATATATTTGTAATAAGTTTAGATCAGTATAAGCGTCATTACATTTAGTCTATCGGTTCAGTGCAAAAAGGCCTTCATTTAAACATACTGTCATTTGACCATGATCCATTTAGATGAAACGGCAAGCTGACAGATACAGATCACGACATGGCCAAATACATTTTTCCACTCTTCACTCAACTCCACGCAGCATTATGATCTAAAAGCCCATGTTAATGGAAACCAGACGAGTTTTGATTAAATAAAGCAATGGTGCTGGGCTGCACTAATGGAGCTTGTAGGAACCTTTGATTGCATTACACACAAAGCTGGTGCGCATTCGATCGGACACACATGTCCTTATTAAATGAACAGCTCAGGCGACAAGATTATTCAACAGTTTATCTGCATAATGAAGTCACAAGACAAGTGCATATCTGTTCTGACATGCTCGGCACACAACCGATATTTAAAAATATCTAAAAATGCATATTTCATGAAATTGTTTCATGAACCGTGCAGATGCCTCCTTGAAGATTAGAAAAAAAATGCATTCTGTTTACAAAAGTGCTTCAAGCTAGAATCCAGTAGCTCCAAAAGCAAGGATTTGGTCTTATTTTACTTTTTTGCAAACCTTACTGGGCGTTAAGTCATTCACCAACTGATTTACAACAGAATCTCAGTCTCTTGTCACGCAACACTAGAACAGGAAACACAATGCTTATTGATTTAGCATAGATGTCTAGCACTGAAAGCATTTGCATGTCTTTGTATTGATTTGTAAGCCGAATATAATCATATTTTTATCACACGTGGCTTTATTGATTTGTTTGAGCATTTTTGACAAGCCTGTTAAAAGCGGCAAGAAAATAAGAAAGCAGAAATGAAAGCATTCCCAGATGCAACTCGGCATAACAGAAACATTATATGCTTGATTATATAACATCAGAATTAAAAGAACGAAACTGGGTCATAGACATAGACATTATATGAGCATCACCATTATATCATTAGATATGAGAGATGCATTGTTAGGCTTAGATAACATTTTCACTTTTTAATGGATGTGGTTTTCTCTATGATTCCTGTCATAGCCTTGCCATTTTAACTGTCAAATCTCATTTAAATTAACAAGAAAATGAAAAAATAAATATCAATCATGTGTTAAATGGAGCTGAGCACATGCACCCTTAATAAAAAAATGGATCTGCTTTAAAAGGTTCTTTAAAGCGATGCCATAGAAGAACCATTTTTGGTTCCACAAAGAACTATTCAGTTAAAGGTAAATCTCTTTCTTACCTTTTTGTAATCTGAAGAACATTGTTTCACCATAAAGAAAACAGTTTTGTGAAACAGAAAGGTTCTTCAGATGTTAAGCGATCTTTATGGAACCATTTAGACAAAAAGGGTTCTTGCATCGTGAAGCACCTTTATTTTTTAGAGTGTAGTGGTAGTTAAAGAATGGTAAAAATGTTAAGGCGAGACACTACAGGTGAATAGGGTAAAATTTTTAGCTAGCAGATATCACCATGAAACTTTCCCAGTTGATTACCTACATTAAGATGAGAAAAAAATGTATTACAAAGTTTCTGTAATTTTATGTTTAAATATGCAAATTAGGCATTATCTAATTAAATATGCGCTAATTTGCCTATATTTAAAAAAACGAAATCTCAGAATTGGATAAAGCCAGGTTCAAAATTATTTTTTCATTGTGTTCACATATTAGATGGGGAAAAAAATTACAGAGGGATTTATGGATATCTACTTTTGTTATCCTGTAAATCAGAATATACTGTCAATAGCCTTAAAAAATGTATTTTCGCCATGTTTTTTTGAATAAAATGTTATATAAATCAGGCTAGGAATAATATATTTACAAATCCCTCTGTAATTGTCTTCATAATATAACTAGGTACAAGACTGGAAAGTTTGGTGTATATAGGTGCTACTGAAGTGGAGATTTCGGACTTGGAGTATGAGAGAAAAGTCATTTTGAGAAAATGGGCTTTAAAGATTTATATTGTAAAAATTCCACACATTTTTATATGAAAACATTGCTAACAAGCAAAACAACTGGCCAAGTAATTATTTATAACAATTTAAACTGAATAAAACAACATTGCCAAATAAGACCTTCAACTAACCACAGAGAACCACAAATACATGAACAAGCAGCCACTGTCGTGTAGAGTGCACTTTATTTATAGGTTGGCTTATATCTAAACCACCCTGGTTTCCCATCGACAGTTTACGTTCAGATGCGCTTCCCGAGGGCATTTCACTGGGTAATACATTACTAATTTTCCTTTTCCCCCTTGCAAGTGACAACTGCTGTACTCTTTTCTATGATTGACGCGAACTTATATTTTCATTCATTCACTCAAAGATACCGCGGAAAGCTAAACCAAACAAGGAAGCGTCAAAGCATACCATGTGACGATTATCTTCAGCCAATGAGATTGCGCCTTTAGAGTTAAATCCCCTCTTTTACTTTCACGATTGGTTGCTGATAAAAAGGAAATAACCATATTTGGATCCGACAGCATTGTACAGAAGAGAGAGAGCTTTCCATCAGTGTACGTGATGAATGGGTACAGGCAGAGATCGCGGAGCAGCATGTTGATTTAGAACGCCAACTTTTGTTGAATTTATGAGAAATCTACAGACGCAAACAGACAAAGTGCAGTAAAATAAAGACCTAAATGTGTATTTCGGACTTTTTTTCACCACAAGTCTAAAAGAAGACATGTTATTGAAGACAAATATCCAAAAATCTCAAAATTGACCAATTAAAAAAAAATGTTTTTGCCTGCCGTGTCTCGCCTTAAATAAACAAAATAAATATAAATAATTTCTAACATTGACAGACAAATACAGTACAATGTAAAAATGACTGTGCATTTAACAATAAAAAACTGTAAAAATGCTACGGTAAAAACCTGTGAAATGGTTAACGGTAAGTTCCCCTTCTACATATACAGTGAAAAACTGTGTTGGACATTGCATGTAATTGACGGTAGTAATCCGTTTTTTGAAAGTGAAAAAGAATGCAAAATTTACAGTGAATAACCGGAAATTGACATTCCCAGAATTCCCTGTGTTTCTTTTTTTTTATTTGTTAAAATAACTTTTTCTTCTTATTTTTTTTCTTGGCAGTTTTGTACATTAGAGTTGTATCTTACATCTAATATTGTTAAATTAATGTTTTTTGCATTATTTCAGTTTTATGTGTGTTACCATGATGGTGTTTAGTGTTTGTGTGAATGACACTGTGCACCTTCTATATATGCTATTATTTAAAACATCCTTGTGATGGGCTTTTGTTCATCATGTGATGTTGTCAACACCACCTGCTCTTGGTGGTTATCAGTGTATTACAAAGGTTAAAAACAGATTTCAGTACTTCAAAAGGTTGGTTCATTACCATTATATCAGTTAGTGAAATTATGGTATTTACCTGTAAATTAAAGTGAAAACTGTAAAACATAAAACATTGCTACTGTATTTTTACGGTAAAATTCTTGTAACCACTGCTGCCAGTTTATTTTTACCGTAAATATATATATATATATATATATATATATATATATATATTTTTTTTTTTTTTTTTTTTTTTTTTTTTTATACAGTGCTGAGAGTCTGTTCTATGATGAGCTCTCTCTGATATGACCCAGATATCTTTAAGAAAATATTCTTGGCACAGATTGTTAGCCAACAAGCACCTGTGAGCACAGACACACACACACACACACACACACACACACACACACACACACACACACACACACACACACACACACACACACACATCTGATAGCCAGCCGCTCTGTTTATCACCTCTCAAAGGCTCAGTCTTTTGTGAGACCTGCTCACAAGCTCGATTCATCACTGTCATCAGGCTCTTTCAATGCTGACACGAACACACACACACACACACACACACACACACACACACACACACACACAAGTGCGTGCTCTTATCACTCTTCAGCTGGGTGGTAACTCAATCATCACCTCTGTGTCTCTCCAACACAAGAGAGCCAGAGATGTCACAGCAAATCTGTGTTTTGCCTGTGAATTGAGAAAAATGACTTCATTGTTGTCATTCGTTCACTGGTCTGACAATGGCAGCAGAAACGTCAGCTATTTTTGTTTCATGTCGGAGAACTTCGTTGAAATTTGCATTTAAAAAAGCTGTCAGTCAATTAAACAAGTTAATCACATTTTGTACATTTTATTATGATTATTCAATCAAATTAATCAATATTGTTTCAATTTATACAAGAGTATAAAGCGATATCAGAACTCTAAACAGCCGTTTCACAGTTTGTAATCACTTCACTCCGCTTGCGGTACTTCTTACAGCGAGTGTCATGGCGGACGGCCAATTCAGTATAATTTTATAAACATAACTGTTTTTGTGTCACGGAATGTAGTTTTAACCCTTAAATGCATACCTCGGGTCTTTAGCGACCCGGGATGTCATTTACTACCGTCTCCCTCTTTAATTTTTTTTTTTTTTTTTTTATATATATTTGGCATAAGCTTCTTAGTATTCCTCAATCTATTCATTATGAACAATAAAACAAGAAAAAAAATATATAAAATGTAAAATAATATAGGATTATTATTATTATTTTGTTTAAGTGTATAGGGTCGCTAGAGACCTGAGGTGTGTAATAGTGTAAGTATACTTTTTGTGCGCAAAAATGTTAATATCTGATGACTAAATACATGCAATTCACCTTTAGTCCTCGATGTGGCACTGTTTGATAAACAATAATGATGTGATGTTTCACTTGTAATTGTCACAGGCATAAAACAAAATAATTTAATTAGCAAAATCTGAATTGCAGACCAATTACTGTAAAATAAAATATAATTGCCACTGTCATTTGATGGTGGATATGGTGAATAGGCTGCCAGCAATCAAAATTTTTAAGTCACTGAAAACGATAGTTTTGCAAATATGAGCCAGATGCTGAACGTACTGTGGAAGTGCGCTCTGAGGATGATGGCGATGGTACAATCATCTGCTCAAATTGAAACCTTCTAAGTTTCAAAAGGTAACCAAACATGCTCTATTTTATTCTTCTGTAATAGTTCTTGAATATCAAGAGAGTTTTTTTTTGTTTTGTTTTGTTTTTTGTTTTTGTGGCAGTTGAAGATCCATCTATGCTCGATATATATGTCCAGGTCGCTAAAGACCCGAATATGTAATAATTATTGGCGAAACAGTCATGCATTTAAGGGTTAACATGTTTTCAGGTGAGAATGTACTTGTTTATAGTTCAAATATGCAGTTTGCTAATAAAGCTAACATCTATATATTTGAACATTTGTGTCGAAGTTTTTGGACATGAGATCTCTGAAACATCAGCAGCCGTTCAGCGCTCATGAATCTGCATAAGAGCACCTAACCTTGGCCATATCTTCTGTACTGTATCACTGGCTCTGATGTCTCTGTAGTGGTTACACATGAAATATAAATAGTTTTGGGTAAATCTAACGGTAGTCTTTGATCTCAAACTATTACTTGTTCCAGAGAAGCTAGTTTCATGTTTATGTAAATTTAATGCTGTATATCAGAGCGCTGCCTTTGTACTTTTGACTGATTTCCCTTGCAACGTTTATGATGACTGTTATTGTGTATTGAATATTTTTATTCAATAAATAATATTTTATATAAATAATAATTTGTAATAATAGTGTTTTGAATTAAGAAATGGTGTGTGTTCGTGGTGGTGATTTTAGTTACATGGTTCCGCTATTAGATGGTGAAAAGAGACCATATTTTTATAAGTCAGCAGTAAAGACTTTTACATTGAAAAGTTGACACTACTCTCTAAAAAGTGCTGGGTTATTTCTGTAAACACATTGCTGGGTTAATTGTGCTGGGTCAAAATATTGGGTTGTTTGAGGTACTGTAAACACACAGTTGGGTTGATCATGCTGGGTCAAATGGACTGTAAGGGGTTCTTTCACTATGAACACCTGGGTTGGGTTATTTTGACCCAACCGGTTTGTTTATTTTTTTCACTTCATCGAACATTCTGGATTCTTCAGTCGTCTCGTCGCCAGGCGGTCACGCACCTTGCAGCAAGCAGGATTATAAGGTAACTTAAGTTTATAATTTGATTATATAATTATTTACCTTTATTTTTAATAAGTTGTGTTTAAGAGCACACTGATTTCACTGTTTAATGCAATATTTGATCTGTCGCTGTGCGGGGTTCGCATTTTATTCCGTGAATGACGATCGTTAAGTAGCAGCCTAGCGAGGTAACGTTAACTTACTATTTTTGCCTCAACAACAGTCGCTTTATCGTTATATAAAAGTTGTGTGTGTGTAACGTTAGTGTTATTTATAACTTACAGTATACATGGCCTTTATTTTAACGTCTTATGGAAAGAGTAGGTCAGAAATACGGGGGTAAGTTCTGTTTCTGTCTGTGTAACTGTTACTGTATGGCTTTGCAATGTTTTGTCAAAATTCGTCAATCAATTCGTACAAAAATTGATCTTTTAAGGGCATATTTTTACAAGTAAATGTCTGCGACGTGCCGAATCCAACGATAGATCCATCATTTGTATGTTGAGCATTTTCGCGCTTTTTCCCCTCAGGTATCTGCATTAGCTAAAACGCCCTGCCCCTTACTTTAATAACGTTAAACCATAATATGACTGGTACTACTATGTGTTACTTAAATGTAATGTTGTCTTAGCTACAGTATGTAAAGTTAGACTTTCTCTCTCTTGGTATATGCGGTCATTTAGGGGCCGTTCACATGTTATTTCAAATGTAGATGCGCCTTATGTATGCGTGCTCATAATAGAAGCTCGTTTTTTCCAGGCGCGTCCGCGCACCACCGCAGGACATGTGACAAGAACCAATCAGCTTCATCCTTAACAGCCAAGTTGGAGGAACAGCTTAGCATAACTGTACAGGAATAACCATTTTTAAATACATTTAATAACAGAACAAGCGATTTTTTTTTGCTGAAACTTCTGCGTCTTCTGGAGAGTGCAGGACATGGTTGCTTAGCAACGGCAGACGCCAGAGCATTTTGGAAAGGAGGAAGCGTGCCCTTTACTCTTCCTCTATTTTAGTGAATGCTTGTGTTGCTTTACAAACTAGGAGACCAGTATAAAACTAACTTATTTAACCAGATCGGTCTTTCTTTTTCAATTTTTACCAGATTTCACAAGACTTGGAAGGTAAATCCAGAGAGGCAGATTGAAGACTGGGCTACAATTGCAGACCTAATTCTTGCCAATGCTCAGCGAGGTGGATAGGTGCATTTAGAGCTGGGTGACATGACTTAAGGTAAGCTTTATCTTATAATATGTCAATATATAAAAACAAAATGCAACTGTATCTGACACATATCAACTGGTTAACTAGTTAGTTGCTTATTAGCTTGTATATTGGCTGTTAATTAGCACTTATAAAGCACATACTGATGCCTTATTCTGCATGAGCATATTCTACATCCCTGAATCTTACCCCATATCTATACTTAACCTGCAGTAGTTGAATGAGGGTGGGAATTAATTAGCATTATTTAAACAAATGAAGAAACTTTCACATGAAAGTGCTTCAATGTGTGATTATAAGATAAGTTTCACAGTTTGCATATTATTCCTATGTTTTAGATGCTAAAGAGGAGAGTGAGGAAGTCCTGCCCTCTCTGGAGAAAAGGTCTTCAGACCCACAACCACGGAAATCCCGGAAGCCATTCATTGACATACAACCTGTAAGTTTTGTTTTACTTTTTCTACTCTAATAAGGGTGTATATATAAACACAGAGGTGGCCAAAATTATTACAACAGTAGTATTTTCACCAGCTAAAAATGGCTTTAAGTCTGTGATTGTTATCTTTTGCCGTAGTGTGTCAGTAGGAAATATCAGTTTACATTTCCAAACATTCATTTTGCCATTAATTGTGATAATCCAGTGAGGTTTTTGTTTGCACAACAGTCAATCCTCCACAGAGATCTGATCTCATCATCATTCAGTCTGTCTGGAATGACATGAAGAAACAGAACAAACTGAGACAGACTAAATCCAGAAGAACTGTGGCAACATATCTAAGATGCTTCAAGAGACCTACCTGAAAAACTATATGCAAGTGCACCTAGTGTAGGGTAAAAGCTGCTTTAAACGCAAAGGATGGTCTCACCAAATATTGATTTAATTTAGTTAATCGAAGTTAATTGGTAAAGAAAATCTATTTATGCTATTATTTTTGACAGCATCCTCATTTTACAACATTTTTAGACAAGTGCTTCACACTCTTAACAGTACTGTTTCTTGAAGCATCTTGGAGACGTTGCCACAGATCTTCTGGATGATGATGAGAACAGATCTCTGTGTGGAGGACTGGCTGTTGTGCAAACAAAAATGTCACCTGATTATCACAATTAATGGCAAAATGAATGTTTGGAAATGTAAACTGATATTTCGTATACTGACACACCACAGCAAAAGATAACAATCACTGATTTAAAACCATTTTTTTAGCTGGTGAAAATACTATTGTTCTAATAATTTTGACCACCACTGTATGAAGAGTTCAGATGTAAAAGACTAAAAGTGCAGTTTGAAATTTTCTTCTGAAATGAGCATTTATTTCACACCTCTGTGTTTATGTTCATAAAATACACTAAACTTAAAATGTTAGTTATGTTGCAAGACTAAATGTCGTATAATTAACAGGTGGGGATCAACATGGTGGATTTGTGCCTTGGGGATGAGACAACGACTTCCCAGACCTTCGCCATTGTTCCAGGCCATGCCATTGAAGCGGACTTGTTGCCTGGGAATTTCTCCAGCGTGCAGTATATCATATTGATGGACATAAGTCTTCATGTGTGAAGTTTTTGAGGGCAACTGTTTTTTTCTGGCCACTTAACATTTAAACACTTACATGTTTTAAATTGTAAGTATTGTCTGGTGGACTCTTTGTTGGGCTTAGGTTTAATGGCACAATGTTTGGAATGATTCTAATGTGGTAATAATTCATTTTTGAGTGTTCTTCTGCTGCAATGTCGACATAAAGAATAGGAATGTACAGTGCCTAGTTTACAGTTTTGTGTTTTAAAAAAACTGATCTACTAAAACCGCTATTTGTGTCTATATGGGTTGGACAAAATGTGTGACAGCTGTACCCCTTTTGAAAATTATATTAAAAAGAAATGTGAAAACCCATTAAATTGATGTTTAAAGTTGCATTTTTTGTGTTGTGTAAATGTATTACAGAAAAACAATAATAATTTTACATTCCTTTGTGATTTAGATATTATTATTGGTAAAAAATAAAGGTAGCAAGGCAATGAGACAACAAATAACCCAATGTTTAGGTAATCTTTAACCCAGCAGCACAGTTAATCTGACCCACTGGTTGGGTCAAATAAACAACCCAGCATTTTGGGTCAAATGGTTCAACCCAGCACTTGGGTCAAAACAACCCAACGCGTGTTCTGTCCCATAGTTACCCAGCAGCTGGGTTATGGTTGGGTTATTTTTTAACCCAGCACTTTTTAGAGTGTATAAACAGAAGATATTTTTAGTTTAAACACACCAAACAAATGCACTGAACAGCAAAATCACACTTACCAGATACAATGATATTAATGCTACGACAAAAATAACGCTTTCCTCAGCAGTTATTCAAACGGATGTTTATTGTGAATACGAGACCAATCTGAAGAATGAATGCTGTATCAGATGCAGGTAATCACACTCGATCAGTCCATCTCTCTCTCATAATACTCTACATAATACAGTGAGCTTTTAATACAGTAATATAATAAGCTTTGAAGGAACTCAACATTCCTTCGTTACTAGTTCTAAAGTGACGTTTTCGAATTAGTAATGGAGGCTTGGGCTCAGCTGTTAATTTCATTTATTTAAGTTAATAAAGAAAACGCATTGGCAGCATCCTCATTTTATAGCATAGTATGTTTCAAATAGTATGTTTATTTTAAGTAACAAAATCATTTTTTATGGTTTTACTACACTATACTACGTTAATATAGCATTTCTAATATAGTTGACCTCTCCCTTTTTAATGTATTTTTTTTCTTATTGTGCATTATTCATCATTGCATTTCAGTTCAAAAAGTCCATGTCATAAACCTCAATGCAAATACAAAATAAATAAAAAAATCACCCTTACAGTTAAACATCGAACCAACTGAGGTCTGCTTCATTACTCCAGCTCCCACAATTTTACAACATCACCCCAGATCTAACCCAAACAACAACCCATGAACAATGACAGATGCTAAATATTATCTCACAACTCCTTCAAGCAAAACGGTGGCCATGAAATGTGGAAATCACTCTGGTGCACTTTGGCCTTGACTAAAATGTGATGTGATTTGGACATGCTCGACTGCAGCGTCTCATTGGCGATGCAGGGATGATCACTGCTCACACTGGCAGGGAGTCTAGCCAAAGTCATAATGCGCTGCGCAAAAGGCTAATAGGTAATTAATATGCAGCAAACAGTGGTGGGCCTGGCAATTATCGAGCTGCGAGGATCTCAATATGTGCGCCTTTAATAGAGAGACATTCTGAGACAAGGACTGTTGATTAATAAGCCTTTATATTTACCAGAGGAAAAACATGTTTCAAGCAAGCTTTGATAGCAGATACGTCCAATAATTGAAACCACGATGCTCGCTATAAGAGGCAGAGTAGGTTAACGATAGCTAATTGGCTGCTGAACATCATGATGAAAGCAGCTGATAAATGCCCTGACAAATAGATTCAATGCTAATTAGAACAGGAAGTGAGTGTTTGACATGCATTTAATAAAGGGCACATTCAGCTACATGTTAGAATAGATAGTCTGTTTCTTAGGGTGCTTTCACATCTGTGGTTCGGTTCATTTGGTCCGGACCAAGGGCAACAAATGATACATTGTAGCATTTTTCTGCCGTTTTGGGTCCTTTTCACACCACACTGATTGCTCTGGTCCGAACCAGTTGAAACGAACCAAAATGCAGTCATGTGACCACATCCACATCACATCATAATAGAGAATTATACAGATCAGTATATTGAACGTATTTTCTAAACTGTTAGGGGCTATTCACATGTCGCGTCTTTTGCGCGCTCAATCTCGTTATTTCAAATGTAGACGCGTGGTATGCGCGCTCAGAATGGAAGCGACGCGGTCACGACGCGCAGGCGGTGCGACGCGCATGTTTTTTGTGATGTTCTTGTGAGTTTTCGAAAGTTGGGACCTATATGATCATCAGACCAAATTTATGAAGCTCCGCACCTCCTCACAACTTTGTCCGCGAGCTGTCATGGGGCTATGTTGCTAAAGCGCTAACTGTCAACAAATATTTGTCCTCATCCCATAATGAACAGCGCAGCGGACTACGGCAGCTGGATTAGTCCAAAAAGGCGCAACTACTTTTTGCGGTTGGGTCTGTTCTAGTTCGGTTCATGTTCTCACCACAAACGAACCGCTCCAGTGTTCGTTTGAAAGCGTTCCGAGACCACCTCTTCAAAGACGTCTCGGTACGCTTTTTTGGTCCGCTTTTGGTGCGCACTCGAGTGCGATTGCTACATTCACACCTGCCCAAGACAGTTAGCGAAAGCTAAAGATTACAGTTTATAAAGTTTTAAATAAGGATATTTTTCTTACACAAACACATTGATTAACTTTGAAGGCCTTTATTAACACCCTGGAGCCGTATGGAACACTTTATATGATGGATAGACACAGGTTTTTTGAGTTTCAAGATCTCAACAGCCATTCCCTGCCATTTAAAAAGCTTGAAAGAGCCAGGACATTTTTAGTATAACTCCAATTGTATTCGTCTGAAAGAAGATGGCTTGAGGGTAAGTAAATCATGGGTTAATTTCAATTTTTGGGTGAACTATTCTATTAAAATTCCCATCTCTAGCTGAAATCTGTGAGATATTATTCATCATAGTCAGGAAAACATCAATATGTCAAACAAAAAACAGTCAGAAAACATAAACTTGCTTTTCCAAGAATGCATTTTAAAACAAAACAGACAGCAAAGTAAACCCCAGAGGGCTACTGAGTGCCGCCAATAAACATCCTTTTCCTATGTTTAACGTCCTGTGAGTGAACGCCACTGTAAACCAATACATTCAAATGACAATATGCAAACATGTGATTGGCAGAGGCCAGTGTCGCCCTTTGTGCTGGGCTATTGTCGAGGCCAATCTTGTGTATTTTTCCTCAGTGCCGTGTTTGAATAGCGGGCCGGACTGAAGCTGATTTATGGCATGGCAAATCTGCTATCTAAATTCCATTATGTCAATGACATCTAGTTGGACGTCTGCTAATACCCACAGCGTGTCATCTCTAGCCGATGCCCGCTATAGGCAGGCCTGAAAACGCATCAGAAATGCCATTGTTGGGTTTTGTCATTCATTGTGAGATATGAAAAGCGTGATGCTACAGCATTTATTGCACAAAAATGGGAATAATCAATTAGATTCTCTCCATTTTCAGCGCAAACCAAGTGAAAATGAAGCCCTGCCAAAATTATACATCATAAAATAATCAGTCTGAGTGTTAATGTTGCGTTCCATTAAACTCAGACATCCAGAATTTACAGCTTCTTTCTTGAGAAATTATGAGAAGAGAACATCACTTACAGTTTTCTGAATGCTAATCACTGCTTTTTAACGTGTTTTTGGGTGTTTTATCAAAATGGACAATGACAACCTGAATCAAAAGCTCGATATTTGTTAAATCATACAAATGTTGGTGAAAAAATAAATAAATAAAATAAATAAATAAAATAAAAAATAAATAAATAAAAATACATTTTATTTTCATAATTCTTTCAGACTTTCATGAAACCATATATATGGTTAAGAGTATAATGAATTTCAAATAATGTTAAAAATTAAATGTTGGTACCGGGTTGAGTCTTAAAGTAATTTAATACACTTAAAAAAAAAAAAAAAAACATTTTATGTTCATAATCTAGCATACTGATGAATTTCAAATAATGTAAAAAAAAATGTACTGGATGGAGTCATAAAGCAATTAAAAAAAAAAATAAATAAATAAATAAAATAAAATAAAATAAAATAAAATAAAATAAAATAAAATAAAATAAATAAAATAAAATAAAATAAAATAAAATAAAATAAAATAAAATAAAATAAAATTAAATTAAATTAAATTAAATTAAATGCATTTATTTTCTTTATTCTGCATATTGCTTAAAAATGTGCCAAAAAATAAAAATAAAAATAAAATAAAATACATTTATTTTCTTTATTCTGCATATTGCTTAAAAATTTGCCATATGTATTTCAATTTCAAATAATGTTAAAAATTAAATGTTAGTAATGAGTTGAGTCATAAAGCAAGTTAAAAAATAAAAATTAAATTAAATTAAATTAAATTAAATTAAATTAAATTAAATTAAATTAAATTAAATTAAATTAAATTAAATAAAAAAATTTTCTTAATTTTGCATATTGCTTAAAAATGTGCCATATGTTTGGTTAAAAGTATAATAAATTTCAAATAATGTTAAAAATAAAATGTTAAAAAATGAAATGAAATGTTGGTACTGGGTTAAGTCATAAAGCAATTTAATAAACTTTAAATTAAATTAAATTAAATTAAATTAAATTAAATTAAATTAAATTAAATTAAATTAAATTAAATTAAATTAATAAAATAAAATACATTTCATGTTCATAATTTAGCATACTGATGAATTTCAAATAATGTAAAAAAAAAAATGTTTGTACTGGATGGAGCCATAAAGCAATTTAATACAAAATAAAACTAATAAAATAAAAATTTAATTAAATTAAATTAAATTAAATACATTTTATTTTCATAATTAAAAAGTATAATGAATTTCAGATAATATAAAAAAAAAATGTTAGTAATGGGTTGAGTCATAAATTAAATTAAATACATTTTATTTTCATAATTCTGCATATTGCTTAAAAATTTGCCATATGTATGGCTAAAAGTATAATAAATTTCAAATGTTAAAAATTAAATGTTAGTAATGGGTTGAATCGTAAAGCAAGTTAAAAAATAATATTTATTATAAAATAAAATAAAATAAATACATTTTATTTTCATAATTCTGCAAATTGCTTAAAAATTAGCCAAATATATGGTTAAAAGTATAATGAATTTCAAATAATGTTAAAAGTAAATGAACTGAGTTGAGTCATAAAGCAAGTTAATACAAAAGAAAAACGAGTGAAAAAACACATCATAAAATAATCAGTGTTAATGTTGCATTCCATTAAACTCCAGAATTTACAGCTTCTTTCTTGAAAAACGATGACAAAGGAACATCAATTGATGTTAGATTACAGTTTAGAAACTGCAAATGAATGAAATCTTAAAAATGGGTGTTTGAAATCACACTACACTGCAGTTTTGTTGACTGTTTAAGCAAATATCATGCATTAATAAGTCAACGTTCCCACATTTGCATGACAGTTAAACCTGTTTAGCAAAGAAAGGTGTGGAAAATGCAGTAAATGATCTCCTATGCTATGTTTTTACATGCGAAACAGATGCTAGAATTGCCGTGTCGTCTTCTGATGAAAAGTCTGAATCTGATTTGAAAGAAACGCAGCATAAGGATCATGTATTTTGACTTACAGTAGTTAGCCAGTAAAAGCTAAAATATCGATGTTTCACCAACATTTGGATGATTTAACAAATGTTGAGTTTTTGATTCAGGTTTTCACTGTTCGTTTTGATAAAACCCCAGAAAAACGTGTTAAAAAGCAGTGATTAGCATTCAGAAAGCATGCGGTCGCGTGTTGCTTGTGAAAGGAATAAAGGGATTGTGTGCAGGTGCTGCAGGTATTCATAGGGAATATAATAGGGACAGAAATTGGACATAATTATGCATAATTGCAACATTTCTGTCATTTTATCTAATTCAGTTATTCTCGACTGGTGGGTCGTCACCCCAAAAACAGGCTGCAGATCTATTCTGATCAAGGACAGCAGGAAGAGAGAGGGAAAGAAAAGTAAAGTGCTAAATACAAACAATAACATGCCGCTAATTTTACAATATATAATTATGCACAGTGAGGATAGCCTTATCAAGTTTTCAGAGGTATGAGAAAATGCTTTCCATTTATTTTTTATTTTTTATTTTTTATTTATGCCTTATGCATATTAGTTTAAAAAAATGCCATATATATGGTTAAAAGTATAATGAATTTCAAATAATGTTACAAATTAAATGTTTGTACTGGGTTGAATCATAAAGCAAGTTAATACTAAATAAAATAAAATTAAATTAAAAAAAATCATGTTAATAATTCTGCATTCTGATTACAATTTAGCCATACATTTAGTTAAAAGTATAATTAAAATTCAAATAATGTTTAAAAAAAATAGTACTAGGTTGAGTCATAAAGGAAGCTAAAATAAAGATTAATAAAATAAATACATTTTAGAATAGAATAGAATAACAATTTTCATAATTCTGCATATTGATTAAAAAATAAAATAAAATAAAATAAAATATTTTATTTTCAAAATTCTGCATATTGCTTAAAAATGTGCCATATGTATGGTTAAAAGTATAATACATTTCAAATAATGTTAAAAAATGTTAGTACTGGGTTGAGTCATAAAGCAAGTAAAAAAAAAATTAAATTAAACACATTTTATTTTCATATTTCTGCATAATTCTTAAAATTTGCCATATATGAGGTTAAAAGTATAATTAATTTCAAATAATGTTACAAATTAAATGTTAGTACTTAAATTAAATTAAATTATAAAATAAAATGAAATAAAAAATAAAATAAATACATTTTATGTTAATAATTGTACATTTTGATTAGTAATTAGCCATATATATGGTTAAAAGTATAATACAATTTAAATAATGTTTTAAAAAATGTTAGTACTAGGTTGAGTCATAAAGCAAGTTAAATTAAATTAAATAAGTTTTATTTTCATAATTCTGCATATTGCTTAAATAATTTGCCACATGTATGGTTAAAAGTATAATAAATTTCAAATAATGTTAGAAAAATGTCAATAAGCAAGTTAAAAAAATAAATAAAATAAAATAAAATAAAATAAAATAAAATAAAATAAAATAAAATAAAATAAAATAAAATTAAAATTTATTAAAATTAAATTAAATTAAATTAAATTAAATTTAATTTAATTTAAAAAATGATAAAACTGGTCAATTTCATGTTATAATTCTGCATATTGCTTAAAAAATTTGCCACATGTATGGTTAAAAGTATAATAAATTTCAAATAATGTTAGAAAAATGTCAATAAGCAAGTTAAAAAAATAAATAAAATAAAATAAAATAAAATAAAATAAAATAAAATAAAATAAAATAAAATTAAAATTTATTAAAATTAAATTAAATTAAATTAAATTTAATTTAATTTAATTTAATTTAAAAAATGATAAAACTGGTCAATTTCATGTTATAATTCTGCGTATTGCTTAAAAATTAGCCATATATATGGTTAAAAGTATAATGAATTTCGAACAATGTTAAAAATTAAATGTTAATACTGGCTTGAGTCTTAAAGCAAGTAAAAAATAAATAAATAAATAAATACAATAAAATGATAAAACTGGTCAATTTCATGTTCATAATTCTGTGTATTGCTTAAAAATTAGCCATATACATGGTTTAAAGTATAATGAATTTCAAATAATGTAAAATAAAATAAAATAAACAAATAAATATTATGTTTTAATAAAATTATAAATCTATATAAAATATAATACTTTAAATAACTAATATATTATAAAGTCAGACTAATAATAACAATAATCAAGAAAATTTTGTTCTGGTGATGTTATTGAATTTTTTTTACAAAAGTCACTGAAACACACATGTAAACAACAATAGCTTGGTTTGTTTGAATAAGGCAAACCCTGTGGTTGATTTGCATTTGACTGCAACTGCAAAATAACCTCCAGGGACCTTGCATTTCTTTAGTGTCAATGCAGACCTAGTTTGCTCATGAACAGCCTACATACCACACTTCAGTGTGCTCAGATCAATGTTCACCCACACATAATCACATCAGAAACGCTTATCCCACACAGAACTGCCATCTAAAAATAAGACGAATCAAACCACGGACAAGTTAGACACGTCTGACCTGTGAAAAACCTGCAACCGTGAAAGTCGGCGTCGACTAACAAGATTGTGAAGTAACTGTGGAAGGGTATGAAGCACACACATGGTGTGCAGGAGGAAATGCTGAATTAAACACAACCCGGGCGGCTTCACGCGCAGCGGCGAGTGTGGACGGCTCAGGCTGTGTCATTTTCACTTGTGTGTGTGAAGCTGGGCTTCTTTTGCCAGCAGGGCCCACAGACGGGGTGAGAAGACTTTCTGGATGAAGCTGTCATTTCCTGAGTCTCGAGAAGAGCCGGCGTACCGCTTTTTCACAGCCACATTTCTGCACTGCAGTCTGCACCGGTGGGTGAAATCACAGGTAGAACGGCTTACAAATGAGCCCATAAAAAATCCTATTAAATTCTCATACTGACGGCACTGGGAAATGTAGTCAATCACTATAAAATTACCATCCTACTGAAGGAGCAAGCCGTTTATGAACAGTGCATTGAAATCAATCAATCACTAATTGGGTTTCTATAGTGCTATGATATCACATGCCACAAATGATTGGGAGATTGTCAGCTGATATGAAAAATATGAAGAATAATTCATCCAAAATAGAAAATTCTGTTATGTACTTTCCTAAATGCCGTTCCAAACCTGTATGAATTACTTCTTCCATGGAACACAAAAGATGTTTAGCAGATTTATTTTATTTTATTTTATTTTATTATTTTATCTTTTCTTATTTTATTTTATGCAGACAACAAATCCCCTGAAAGTGCCCTCAATAATAATAATAATAATGAGTTTTTCAAATGTAATAATTTTTTTTTCTTATGTGGAAGTCAAGTGAAAAGTGAATTTTTTTAAAGGTTTTATTTATTTATTTATTTATTTATTAGTATTTATTATTGTTTGTTTGTTTGTTAAAGGTAAAACTATTTATTTTATTTTTGTTTGTTTGTTTGTTTGTTTGTTTCCTTTAGGTAAAATTATATATTTATTTTATTTTATTTTATTTTATTGTGTTTATTTTTATTTTATGCAGACAAAAATTCCCTTAAACTGCCCCAATAATAATAATAATAATAATAATAATAATAATAATAATAATAATAACAAATAGTTTTTCAAGTGAAGTGTTTTTTTTTTCCTTCATGTGGCCTTTGATAATTCTGTCTTATTTTATTTTATTTTTATTTTTTTATGCAGACAAAAATTCCCTTAAACTGCCCCAATAATAATAATAATAATAATAATAATAATAATAATAACAAATAGTTTTTCAAGTGAAGTGGGTTTTTTCCCTCATGTGGCCTTTGATAATTCTGTCTTATTTTATTTTATTTTATTTTATTTTATTTTATTTTATTTTATTTTATTTTATTTTATTTTATTTTATTATTTTATTTTATTTTATTTTATTTTATTTTATTTTATTTTAAATAGGTGCCCTGATAATAATAATAATATCTAGTTTTTTTGTTTGTTTGTTTTTTCCAAGTGTAGTGTTTTGTTTTTTTTTGTTGTTGTTTTTTTTCTCATATGGCCTTTGATCAGTCGAGTTGAAAGTGATTTTTACATAGTGATACATAAATAAATAAATAAATAACACATTAATACATAAAAAAATGCCAGTTATTGTGCAAGTTGGAGATAGTATGAATATTCTCCAAAATCCCTTCTAATGTGTGTCATAAAAACAAAGAAAGTCATGGATTTGGAACGAAATGTGGATAGCTAAATAATGACATATTTTCATTTTTGGGTGAGCTATCCCTTTAAAAATCTGTAACAACTTATTAATATGTTTTCTTATTGCCAGACACAGTGGAAATAACACCCTCCACATTTCACTAAAGCCCAGCCAGTCCTCGTCTCCCGATGCTGTTAACATGATGTCCTCTCCAAAATACCTTTGTCTTTGGTATATTTCCACAGTAGCTCGATCCTTTGGTATGTAGCGAGTGACCGGATCGAGTTTGACATCCGCAGCAACGGCTGAGAGAAATGAAAATAGAGGGAGATCATTGGAGATCCAGCTCTTTCAGAGAGCTTCCGCCCCGGAGAGCCGACTCAATCCCACGGAGAGCCGAACGCCGCACCATTCACCACACTCCTGTACCTCAGTCCATCTCTCCCAAACTCACACCTCCACAGGCCCAGCAGGACAGTCTTTGCCAATTAGTTTGTCCAGCGCTGTTCATTTGTATGAGACACGGACTGGCACTTCATTTGGTGCAAATGACATGAATTCTCAATTCAGCCGTGTGTGATATGAGTACATCGAAACAGCAGATTCCTTTCTCTACCATATCAACTGCTTTATTAATCTTTGTTCTGACATGCATTGAGGATTTTAAGAGGACATGGTGATATTAAATTATACTGAGACTCTGGATTTAGTCTAGATAATTTGTTCTTGCTGCAGGTGAATAGGGTAAAAAATTAAGAGTTATCACCTTACTTACCCAGTTGATTGATTACATTGATAATTGCAAACATTTTTTCTATCACAAGTTTTCTAAAATGTTAGGTTTAAAATGTGTATCCATTTCTAGTATAAAAATCTAAACACTGGATAAAGTCAGTTCTTTTTTTATTTTATTTTTTATTTTTTTTGACAAATTAGAGTCAAAAGTTTTTACAGAGGGGATTTTGGGTATCTCATTTTGTTACATAATTCAGAAAAAACTTTGAACAGACAGAAAACCATGTATTTTTTTTACCATTTTTGGGGGAGTAAAATGTTGTAAAAAATCAAGCAAATTGTATATGAACAAATCTCTCTGTAAAAACAGGAATAAACATGTAAAGTTTGGTGTGTGTAAGTGTTACTGAAGTGGAGATTTCTGGCTCAGTGTAGGAGATAAAAAAAAAAGAAGATAAAAATATGGATTGTAATTGAAATCTATTGACACAAATAGATAAAGTGCTATAAAATAAAGACTTAACAGTGTATTTTGGGTGTTTTCTTTCCACTAGTCTGAAGAAACACTTTATGAAAAAGCAAAAAGCCCAAAATCAGGTGCTGTGTTTTTGCCTGCAGTTTCTCTCCTTAAACAGAAAACGTTTTAAACGTTAACCGAGTGTTTTAAAAAGATTAAAAAGGGTTGAACAAAACTAACATCTGTCATTCAAATCTGTTCGTTTTTAACTGTTGGTAATGATATCAAGCAGGTGGTAAAGTGATAACTTCTGCTAATTAATCAGCACGAGATGTCAGATTATTGCTGTAAATAGCAACTTTTCTATTTTTGTTCTCTGTTCAGTTTATTTACGCAGGTTTCTTGGTTCCAGTGCAGGTACAGTTGAGGTCAAAAGTTTACATCCCCCTTTCAGAATCTGCAAAATGCTCATTATTTTACCAAAATAAGAGGGATCATTTATCATCTATCAATTTTATCATCTATTGTTTATTTAGTACTGATCTGAATAAGATATAGAAAATAATTGATGAATTTATAAAAATGACCCTGTTCAAAAGTTTGCATACACCTTTTTTTTTTTTTTTTTTTTTTTTTTTTTTTGTGATAGTTAGAATTCTAGGGTACGAATCCCGTGAAAAACATGACTCACAATGAAAGAGCTGAAAGATGAGAGATCAAAAAACAAACTAAAATGGCAATAGCTTGCATTTTTACGACATAATTTATTTTTCTCATATTATCGGCTAGGTTTAGGTGTAGTGCAGATGGTTCGTTATTTTAAAACGTCATAGAGCATTAGTTATAGCGCCACTCAACGGACATTTTAAGAACTGCGGTGACACGTACAAAACCAACGTCACATAAAACATACCATATGTACGTTCTATCTATCTATCTATATACATATATACACATATATACATATATATATCGGGGGCAGCCGTGGCCTAATGGTTAGAGAGTTGGACTTGTAACCAAAGGTTGCAGGTTCGAGACTCAGGTCCGGCAGGGATTGTAGGTGGGGGGAGTGAATAACCAGCACCCTCTTCACCCTCAATACCACGACTGAGGTGAGTCCCCTGAGCAAGGCACCGTACCCCCAACTGCTCCCTGGGCGCCGCAGCAATGGCTGCCCACTGCTCTGGGTGTGTGTTCACGGTGTGTGTGTTCACTACTGTGTGTGTGCACTTGGATGGGTTAAATGCAGAGCACAAATTCCTAGTATGGGTCACCATACTTGGCCTCACTTCACCTCCTCCATATATATATATATATATATATATTTGTTAATTCAATTCATTTAACACTACCGTTAAATTCACCTACTGTTCCTGAAAAATAAATCACTGTTTGTTTTATTTGTATATTGTGTACATTTGTAATGTGCATTTTTGTTCTTGTTTTTTAATAGATTAAATAATGACAAATGTTTTTATCTTCAAAATAGGGAAAATTGTTTGGCTGTACTTGCAAAATAGTAAAACCAACATGACAAAGAATCATGATAAAATCGTGATATGATATTTTTGCCATATCGCCCACCCCTATGTTTTTCTCCCAGCTGATGAGCAATAAAGTAAATGAGCATTTAGAATAAACAAAACATTATCATCTGTTGGTGTGGAGGCTAATATAGTTATCACTACAGTTGGCTTTAGCGTTCATGGTGTAAAATGGCCCTTAAGGCCTTTCCTGCTGGGTAATTGCAGATTTTTTTTTTGAATACCACAAGCTGTTGTAGTTTAAAACTCATAAGGTCTATTGTATTCTAATTGCAAGAGGCACAAACTCTCATCTAAGGCATCAGTCTCTGTATTATTTCTTTTCTACTCTGATAAAATGTGACAAACAGAATGCATTCAGCACGTCTCCCTAAAGAGCAGTCAGACAGCCCCTTTCCTCTTTATCTCAGGTGACTGTCATGTTTACATTAATTTTATAATTGCCTGCACGAAACATCTGAATAGGAACAGCGCTGCACACCCACACCCACAGCTCCGACTACTCATTGTACCATTTTGCCTACTGAATTGCCGCCCGTCCTCCAGACAAAAGCCCTGAAAGCGTTTCCGACACTTTGTCGCCTGGTCTGCTTGGAAACCTGGCCAACTGCACAAACCAACTCCCTGTAAAGCTCACATTGCCGAGGCACCGGACATTCCCTCAGGACAGCTCAATGGAAATTAATTCGCACAGAAATATCACACTGTGCTCAAAAAGAATCCTTATCGCAAAGCGCCAACTCTGGCAGCAGACAAAGGAAGCAATCTGAGGAGAGGAGGAGGAGGATGAAGGCACCGTTTCATTCACAGGACACGCTGCCCTCCTCCAGCACTGAAGCGTTTACCCCTTTATCACTTCCTGTCTTCTCTATCCAAACCATCATTATGTTCTCTGGGCTACAGTGGTGTGGATGGGGGTTGGGTAAAGCCATCAAAACTAAGACTTATATGACACAGAAGCAGCACCTCATTTATAAATGGTCGGATAATGATTAAAAGGTGAATGATTGCTACTACTTTGTGCAAATTTGTGCATTATTCAGTAGCATTTAAAAAGAGAAATTTATTAGAATATTCACGTCGCTCTTTTCCATATAATAACAGTGTATATAACAAGTGCTCATGTAAGCTCCAAAGACAGTATTAAAGGGGTCATCGGATGCAAAACTAACTTTTACATGTTGTTTGAACATTAATGTGTGTTGGCAGTTTGTGTACACAGCCACCCTACAATGATAAAAATCCACCCAGTGGTATTTTTTTAATCTTTAAAAGTAATATCCCCTTTTTAAAATCAGGTCATTCTTAGCTTTTTGTCAGTGTGACGGCACACAAACAGAGGCCGCTCCCACGATAGTTGATTGACATGAGCACCTTACCTTAGACCCGCCCTCACCGAGCTCAAACAGTCCGGCTCCGATCGCCATTGACTCAGGTGCAGGGGAAGACAAGAATGTCTCTGACTGAGCGATTGAGGTGTTCTGTTTTTAGATGTAATAATGAACATAGCAGTCGTTATTAACATCTGAGCCTCTGAAGACGCAGAGGATAACGTTACTTTCGTTTTTAAAAGGAAAGCGCTGATACCGATCTACATATGCGCCTATGTTTGTGCGAATTGTTCCTGAAGCAGCTTCACCAACAGCAGAAGTGAGTATACAGGTTTTTTATGCATCTTTGCAAACAGCCTTTCTTAATAATGTGCTTGTTGGCAAGTTTAGCCGTTAAACGCGGCTAAATGCAGCTAAAGTAAACATTACGGCTCATAATCCAACAGCAGAGAGGGGCGTGGCGAGCAGAGCTCATTTGCATTTAAAAGACCATGTAATAAAATGAGTTGATTTTTTTGCAGAGCTGATTTTGGTAAAAGGGTGTTTTACACTACTATTGAGAATTTTTAACCAAAGTATATTATAGACTTTTCATTAAGACCCTAAATAATCATATGAACTTGTGGAAAATGGGCATCCAATGACCCCTTTAAAGTATGATAGTCCATACAATTTATGTGTAGTGCATCAGTCAGAAATCACATGATAGGTTTATCTAAGAAACAACTTGAAATTTAAGATATTTCTGATATTTCTTAAAGGGGTCATCGGATACCCATTTTCCACAAGTTGTTATGATTCTTTAGGGTCTTAATGAGTCTATAACATACTTTGGTTAACATTTCTCAATGGTAGTGTAATAAACACAAAACACTCTTTTTATCTTGTCAAAATCAGCCCTTTTTAGAGCGAGCTATTCTGTTGCATGTACCTTTAAATGCTAATGAGCTCTGCTCGCCCCGCCCCTCTCTGCCATGGGATGGCAAGCCGTAATGTTTACTTTAGCCGAATTTAGCTGCAAAACTTGCTAACTAGCACATTATTAAGAAAGGCCATTTGCAAAGATGCATAAAAACCCTTATACTCACTTCTGCTGTGGGTGAAGCTGCATCACAAATGATTTGCACGAACATAGACGCATATGTAGATCGGGATCAGCGCTTTCCTTTCAAAAACAAAAGTAACATTAATCCTGTGTCTTCAGCGTCTCAGATGTCAGGAGTAAATAACGACTGCTATGTTATGGCGGAATATCCTATGATGTCCACTTCGAAGGGCAGTAACGTTGGAATAGAACAAACGTCTGAAGCGATATGCGAAACACACAAAATATGCAGAGCGGTGGGGCGCGAGGACTGGAATTGAGAACCGCTGGTCTAAGGTAAGGCACTAATGTCAATCAACTATCATGGGAGTGGCCTCTGAAGAAGCTGAGAATTACCTGATTTAAAAAGGGGATATTACTTTTAAAGATTAAAAAAATACCACTGGGGGGATTTTATCATTGTAGAGTGGTTGTGTACACAAACTGCAAACACACATTAATGCTCAAACAACATGTAAAAGTGAGTTTTGCATCCGTTGACCCCTTTAAGATATTGAGATGAAACCGAATGCTACTAAAAATGGCACTAAAAACAAGTAAGATGTGTGTTAGTATTTCAAGAAGGATGATAAAGAAAGGGTAAGAAAAACAACAGAACATTCATCGTCCTGCAGCTAGCTCGCTAATTGATGAATCACTTTAAACATTAAAACCATTGATGATCAAAGACTGACTGCGGTTGGTGCAGAAGAACAAAGATTTAAAGGCAACATGAAATTTGTTTTGCACAGCATCAAAACAATATAAGACAACGGCTACTAAAGAGATGAAGAAATAAACAGGCTAATAGCGAAAGACTGGTAAGTCAACTGGATGTTTGATTACTGAGCAGACATTGTGGATTTTTTGTTTGTTTGTTTCTTGTAAACATCAATTTTATGTAATTTTATGTATTTACTATTATTGAACGGTCATACTCATACTGCCATTATATATGTCACTGTTATATATGTTATATACTGCCATTATATGTCAACAATTACAGGCAACTAATGTCAGCTAATCAGGAAGAATATAATTCATAATCTATCTTTGAATGATTAGTTATTGATAATAATGATTAATAATTATGATCTATTCATAATTTAATTTTGTGTACATTCATATTGTAGTGCAAATGTAGCAAGGTAATTGTGACTTTTTATCTGACAATTCTGCCTTTTTTCTGAGTTTGTCACACAAACTTGCAATTCAGACTTTGCAAGATACAAAACTCACAAATGTGTTTTTTTTTCTCTCGGAAATGTGAGCTTATATTTCACACTTCTGACTTTATAACACACAATATATAAACTCGCAATTCTGAGAGCATTTTTGTATTTTTTTCATAATCTAGCATAGCAAGGAAAAAAAGTCACATTTGCGAAAAGGGTATTTTTAAAAAAAAGTGTTTATTTCCACGTTATTTCTCACAATTATGAGTTGATATCTCACAATATTGAGGAAAAAAAGTCAGAATTGTGAGTTTGCATCATGCAATTCTGAGAAAAAGATCTGAATTGTGAGATAAACATTTGCAATATTTTTTTGTAAGTTATGTCAGAATTGCTAGATATAAAGTCCGAACTGCAGGATATGAACTCACAATTGTGAGAAATAAAGTCAGAATTGTGAAACAAACTTGAAATTCTGAGTTTTTTTTTCTTGCAATTGCGACTTTGTATCTCACAATTCTGACTTTTTTTCTGAGAATTGTGATATAAACTTACAATTATGAGTTATTAAGTCCATTTCTGAGGAGACAAAAAGACTGATATGTTCACAGACTTGCGAGTTTATATCTCGGAATTTTGACTTTATAACTCAAATTGCGAGTTTATATATCACAATTCTGACTTTATTTCTCAGAATTACTAGTTTATATCACGCAATTGCGACCTTATTTCTCCAAATTGCGAGTTTATATCTTGGAATTCTGACTTTATAACTCAAATTGCGAGTTTATATATCACAATTCTAACTTTGTTTCTCAGAATTGTGAGTTTATATCTTGCAATTCTAACCTTGTTTCTCAGAATTGTGAGTTTATATCACGCAACTCTGGCTTTATAACTGAAATTGCGAGTTTATATCACGCAAATGCGACTTTATTTCTCAGAATTGCGAGTTTATATCTTGGAATTCTGACCTTATAACTCAAATTGCGAGTTTATATATCACAATTCTAACTTTGTTTCTCAGAATTGCGAGTTTATATCTTGGAATTCTGACTTTATAACTCAGAATTGCGAGTTTATACCTCATGAAGACTTTCCTGTCAAATCCTAAAGACATACCCTTCCAAAAGGTATTATTTGTGAGACACAAACATTTTGCACACTTTCCGACCAGATTGTCTCAACGCAGGTTTACTTGCAGCGTAAGTAAATGGTGTCTTTTAAAACAACATCACTACAATATCCAGCATGAAGTGGGCTGCTATCCAGTTAGCTTCATTGTATTGTTCAACTCAGTGAATCATCTGCCTGTCATTCTTACACTATCTGACAGCTGTTTCACTACCAACCCACTTCTACCATTTCCTCCCTGATTAGCGCTGCCTCTCAGCACTGAGTCACGTAAACCCTTCTGAGAAAGTATCCTAAATACCTGCTGAGGGCTCTAAGTACCTTAAACATGCACACAACCATTATAAACATCTTAAATATAAACTCCATCTGCCATTATACATGAGAAATGAAAACCGTAAAATCACTAGATTGTGAAATGAATGTCACAGTCTGCCCACGCCACACAAAGAGGTCAGGTTCTCATCAGCGCATGTGACATTCAGAGACGCAGTTCAAGGGGATACGTCACACACGTGCGGCATCAGCAGCGCTCGCATTTGCATAATAATGAAGATGTTCACCAACCTTGACAGGAGCCATTAACTTCCTCATGGCCCGCCTGGCACATGCACCTCCCAATGGGCACCAGCCACTCCCCCTCCGCGCTGCAATGCATTCTGGGAAGTTCATCAGCCAGTGAGTTGTTGACGCAGGTCCCTGACACCTCCAGAAGCTGGGAGGAATCTGCCCCAGTTATAGTATCCGGGAAAAGGGCCAAATTCCTGACAACAAAAGGACACTTTTTGTAGAAGACCCGCACGGACACCAGCGCGATGCACGCGCCCAGGTCTTGGAAAGCCAGGTAGAAGCCTTTCTTTGTCAACGGACCCAGATCCCGAACTTCCGTGTTCAGCTTCATGACTCTGTCTCCCAGATCAAGCTCCGTGAAGCTCTCGTCGGCCGCGATGGTGTCGATCTTCGTGTATTGGCTTTCCCGAATGTTCCTCCTCTCCTCGTCGTTGGTTTCATAATAGTAGACGTTGAACGTCTCCTTGCACGTACCCAGACCTCCGGGGAGACTGTTGCAATCCCGTAGAGTGAATTTGAGCTCCACGAACACTCGTTGGGCACCTTGGTTTAATATAAAGTTTGTCTGCAACCAGTTGTTCTGGTTGTGCTCCATCACCTTACACACCTGGTACGTGTGGATGGGTGCATAGTTCTCATCCACCTCTCCAATTTCTTCCCACTGAAATATAAGATAGGAAAAAAACAGATCAAAAAGAGTTCATTTCTAATTAATTTTTAACATGACTCTATGCAGACTATTAGGTCTTGGCGAAATAGATGTACTATGCTGCTGAATTGCAGCTGCTATTATTTACCTACTGTGGCATAGTGCTGCAGCACAAATAGCACATATAATAATTAGGGATGCACCTAAATTAAAATTCTTGGGCAAAGCCTTTTTTTTTTTGCGTTTTCCCCCATGTATTTCGCCTTTCTTTTTTTCAACATTGCATAAATTAAATAGCCAAAATTTGCTTTTTACAGTTTTGTCTTGCTTTTCAAAGAAAAAAAATAAAAAATAAATAAATATATATATATATATATATATATATATTACAAAACAATTTTTAAATATTTAACACTGAACATTTTTAACATTCTAGTTGACATTATAGCCTACTAACAAAGCATAATTTAACTAAAATTAATAAATTTAAAATAATATTCTTTGTCCGTTTTTAAGATCCCCTTCTTGAATCAAGCATGTGTTTTTATTGTATAACTAAATGCCTTGCTGAGCAAAGGAGAATGTTATAATAAATGTATTAATAGAGATGTTGTAATGATTGTCATTATTATTTTTGTGTTATTTTTAATTTTATTTTAGAGAAACTAGCCTAATCTCATTTCTGCAGGGATCCTCTATCGCTAAATAGTTGGGCGATAGATCACTTTAACCCATGACAACAGTGTAAAAGTACCCCAATTCTGGGTGAAAACTGCAGACTTGGCAACGCACTGCCCAGAAAAACATCCATCTTGACATAATTGCCACCATCACTTTTTCAGTCCAATCTGCCCACTTACATGGCAGACACAAATGCACATGTTTGATATGAAAGAGGCCTAAAATTGATTTGAGAGTATCGGAATCCATGTGCTTTTTTTTTCCTACTTGCACATTCGTGGGTCATATCCAATCTGTGCCACATGGGAGAAAAACTCTTGAACCATGTATGAAATGTGGCCAAAAAGAGACAGGAAGCAATAGGTGAGGAGCGAGGGGAGTGGAAGCAGAAAAGGACCTCAAGTCAGGACTCGAAATCTAGTCACTCAAAGTGCCATTTCACTATCTTTTGGAGCACTTTCCACAAGTCATGGCGCTTACAAAAACAGTTCTGACAGAACCTCAATGAATCTCTGTTTTAACACATTCTCGCGTCCAACTTGGCACATATTGACGCTTGGTCAGGACCCCTTGGCCTCACTTTTTGATGCTCAGGGTACCCCTTTAGCATCACTTTTGGTTATCAGGGTCCTCCATTGCTTTTAGTTGTTTGCATTATGCATCAAATTTGGTTTGCATGCATTTGCAAAAATAGAATTTTATATGCATTTATACTTTCATAGATATTTGGAGTACCTAACCCCACCTCTAACCTAAACCTACCCACTTCTGAACAATATAAAACACGCAATAGGCAAATAAGTACAGAAACAGGTATTAATTGCAAAAACCGACCATAAAAAGCAGTATTAACATGTTACAAACAAGTCTCGCTGCATTCCAAGTCCTCCAAAATGCAAAGAACAGAGTAAATCATAAGGGTTTAATCGCTGAAGTTCATCTCGTTTAGCATGACACAATCAGTCACGAGACACAAGATCCAATGGCATTTCACAACCAAAGCTTACATACTTCTTCTGGTGGCAATTTTTAAATTTGTCCACAAACTGCATACAGGATGAGCTTTATGGTGGATAGAGACAGCGATTGCATCTATTCCCTCTTAGAAATCAATCATTTTGCATCAGAAGACTTGGGATATTAATATTTTTTTTAAATAAATTGTGACTGTAGTTGTATCTACCTGTTATATTTTGTTTTATATTGACTATGGTTAGGTTTAGGGGCAGGGGTTGGGTTATCTACTCATAAATGTGTAAATAGTGTAATGTAAATAAAACTGTTGTGACTGTTTACATTGAAAAATAACAACATATATGCAATAATGGCAATATTATTACCCAATATGTAATTTAATCATGACAATAAAATTCCCAATGTATTTCGCGTCAGCATATTGACACCAAAGGTTTCTTATTTAAAGCAATAGAGGCTCCTGAACGTATCCTATGCGTCAAAAAGTGATGCCAAGGGGTCCTGACTAAGCGTCAATATGGGAGTTAAGAGTGAGAATGTGTTGTCTGTGTAGAAAAGTAGCTGTTTCCAATCCTAATCCAGAAGTAATCCCAACATTTCTCCCTAATCAAACTCTCCTGAATCTACTCATGAGCTCATTAGTAGAGACTCCAAGACCTGAAATGGCTGTGGATCTATTGTTGAGGATACTCAATCCAGGACCACGGTTTTAGAAGAGTATAGCAGGCCCCGTCCCAAATACAGGTCCTAATTTGGGTGCTTGGCAGAGGGGTACACTGAGGGCACATTATTATTATGCCTGCTAAGGGTGTATTCGCCCATCTGAATCATGAAATTACAAATTGTACACCCTGCGGTCTAGTGGACTTCATGGACATGTCATTTGGGTCAAGTGCAGTCTGGGAATTATATATTACAATATATTCAGTGGCTGATGCAATATCAGTGGAACTGGGTGCTTCTTCAACTATGTGCACTTTTGGCGCTGTGGACTGATCCTTAATACTTGCTTTTATACCCTCATTAGGGAAATTTAATTTATCTGAAGGATCAAAGGTGAATTCTGTTATTTTTATTTATTTTTTTTTTTTAATCAACATTTCTAAAGGATGTGAAACTGAAGATTGGAATAATGTCTACTAAAAATTTAGCTTTTTTAATCACATTTTAAAACTGCCCTGCTGAAAAAAACTGCATATGCTGGTTAGGTAGGTTTTGGTGCCAGGATGCTGGTTTTAGCTGGTTTATGCTGGTCCTTAGCTGGTTAATGCTGGTCCTTTGCTGGTTTATGCTGGTCCTTTGCTGTCATGTTGCTGGTCAAGGACCAGCATAAACCAGCTAAAACCAGCATCCCAGCACCAAAACCTACCTAACCAGCATATGCTGTTTTTTTCAGCAGGGTGGGTGAACAATTTTTCTTACTCTGAGACAAGGGTAAAACAATAAAATCTATACATAAAAGACATTTTAAAAATACTAAGTCTTTGTAAAGAGAACCCTGCTGAAAAAAAAAACAAAAAAAACAGTTAAAACCAGCCTAGGCTGGTTGGCTGGTTTTAGCTGGTTTAAGCTGTAAGTAGCTGGTTTTAGCTGGTGGTTTCCCAGCCTGACCAGCTAAGGCCAGGCTGGAAAAGTGGCCAAAACCCCTCTAAAACCAGCTTGCTGACCAGCTAAAACCAGGCTGGTTGACCAGTTAAAACCGGCCAACCAGCCTAGGCTGATTTTTTTTCAGCAGGGAAAAACAAAAAAAAAAACCAAAATAAATATTTTGCCAGTGAAATTCCATTAAACACTATACTGAGTACTTTTACATTATAAGCATGTCAGGGAATGTTATACTGTAACATGAGTATGAAACCCCTAAAGCCCACTGTGGCACATTCACACACCACAACCGCCACATCAAACAAAATATGGCTGCTATGTTTTGCTGTCCGTAGAGATGCTCAATAACAATACATCAGGTGGCAGAGAGATTGGAAAAACAATCTGCCAGCTATAATCTACGCAGTCAGGAGGCTTGTAACATGGCAGTTAACAAAGCAAGACCTCAGAATGCACCCTGAGGGCCCGAGCGGCCCTTCAGCGCTCTTCAAACGCACAGTCAATGACCAGAGAGACCCTCCCGAGGCCTCATATTACCTCTGCCTGACGCTCTCTGAATGTGAGCGACTGTGAGCTGTGTGGACAGTAGAAGAACTGAAGTCTGGACCGCTGGGAGTCATTCAGTGTGTGCTAACAGTCTGAGTCTCGCAGTGTACACACTCAAAACACACTGCCTATATTTAGTATAGCTTAAGGTATGGTCACAATGCACTTTTTGTTAAATTGACTTCTATACGCATACGAATGCAGGAGAACAAAATGGAGGCTCATTGAAGAAATTAGCTGTTTCCAGACTGTATGTTTTTATATTTGGATTAATTAAGCTGGCTTGAGAAAGATGGATGAGGAGGATCGTTAACTTCATCATCACTGACTCGGAAAACACTAGTTTATAAATAAATAATTTAAATATCTCCTTGCTATTTCACAGTCATGGTAATTACTTTTGCCGGTGCTTTGTGGCAAGCTTTAGCCTATTACATGCACTTGAACGCAAAACACTTCCGGCTGCGCTGAAGATGCGCTCAATACTGCTGACAGGACCGTCCGAGCCGCTCTTGATCATATTCATTGTACAGTAGTCATGCTAACATGGTCTGGTGTTTCCACCAGCGCTGCAATTTTTTTTAATCACCATTGAATGTCTAAACTATAATTTTAGCCCGCATTTGATCTATGACGGGCTGAATGCAGGGCTATAATACGTCTTAAAAGTGGAACATGGAAATATAATGGATGTACTGCGAAAAAAAGTTTTATATACTCTGTATTGTTTCCTAATAGTTAAATGTGAGATTCTGGAAACGAGAACTAAATTTAGCGGGAATGGTCGGGTCGGGAAGAAAATTATTCTAAGCGGGCAGCGGGTGATCAAAGCGTGAATATATAGCGGGAGCGGGTGGGTGCGGAACAAAACCTCGCGGGAGCGGGACTAGAAATGCAGTCCCGCGCAGATTAAAAGTGGAACATGGAAATATAATGGATGTACTGCGAAAAAAAGTTTTATATACTCTGTATTGTTTCCTAATAGTTAAATGTGAGATTCTGGAAACGAGAACTAAATTTAGCGGGAACGGTCGGGTCGGGAAGAAAATTATTCTAAGCGGGCAGCGGGTGAACAAAGCGTGAATATATAGCGGGAGCGGGTGGGTGCGGAACAAAACCTCGCGGGAGCGGGACTAGAAATGCAGTCCCGCGCAGACCTCTAATTTAAACTTCTACTTCTGAGACTACATTTTCTGACTGTTTCTCCTGTAAAGCTTTTTACAAACTCCAAACTCAGCCTAGATCTTCAGACTGACCTGAAGTTAGTTGCTATATCTTTTCTAACTGATCAGACTAACGATTTTCGAATTTCAAAAAATTACGATTAAAACTGGGGAAAATCTCATAGACTTGCATTGACTTGCATAGATCTATCTATCTATGCCTATAGCAACTAGAATCATGCTAGTAACTTGCTAATTTGCTAATCATGTTAGAAATATGTTAGCAACAGACTAGAAGCTTAATCATGCTAGAAATATGCTAGTAACATACTAGCAACTTGATAATCATGCTAAAAACATGCTAGCAACTTGTTAATCATGCTAAAAAATGTTAGCAACATGTTAATCATGATAGCAACTTGCTAATCATGCTAGCAACATGCTAACAACTTACTAATCATAGAAACATGCTAGTAACTTGCTAATCATGCTAGAAACATGCCAGCAACATGCTAACAACTTGATAATCATGCTTAAAAACAGGCTAACAACATGCTAGCAACTTGTTAATCATGCTAAAAATGTTAACAACATGCTAATCATGCTAACAATTTGCTAATCATGCTAGCAACATGCTAACAACTTACCAATTATAGAAACATGGTAGAAATTTGCTAATCATGCTAGAAACATGCCAGCAACATGCTAACAACTTGATAATCATGCTAGAAACATACTAACAACATGCTAGCAACTTGTTAATCATGCTAAAAAATTTAAGCAACCTGCTAATCGTTGATAGCAAATTTGCTTATCATGCTAGAAACATGCTAGCAACATGTTAACTTACTAATCATGTTAGAAATATGCTAGCAACAGACTAGCAACTTGTTAATCATGCTAGAAACATGCCAGCAACATGCTAACAACTTGATAATCATGCTAGCAACTTGTTAATTATGATAAAAATGCTAGCAACATGTTAATCATGATAGCAACTTGCCAATCATGCTAGAAACATGCTAGCAACATGTTAACTTGATAATCTTACTAGAATCATGCTAGTAAATTGCTAATCACGCTTGAAACATGGTAGTAAGTTGTTAATCATGTTAGAAATATGTTAGCAACAGACTAGCAACTTGTTAATCATTCTAGAAATATGCTAGCAACAGACTAGCAACTTACTAACCATGCTAGAAACATGCTAGCAACAAGCTAACAATTTGCTAATCATGCTAGAAACATGCTACTAACTTGCTCATCATGTTAGAAACATGGTTAACAACTTTATAATCATGATAAAAACAATGCTAACAACATGCTAGCAACTTGTTAATCATGCTAGAAACATGCCAGCAACATGAAAATCATGATAGCAACTTGTTAATCATGATAACAACTTGTTAATTTTGCTAGCAACATGTTAACAACTTGCTAATCATACTAGAAACATGCCAGTAACTTCCTAATCATGCTAGAAACATGCTAGCAACATAATAACAACTTGCTAATAATGCTAAAAACATGCTAACAACATACTAGCAACTTGTTAATCGTGTTATAAACATGCTGGCAACATGATAATCGTGATAAGAACTTACTAATCATGCTAGAAACATGCTAGCAACTTGTTGATCACAATAAAACATGCTAGCAACATGTTAATCATGCTAGTAACTTGCTAATCATGTTAGAAAGATGAAATTACAGTTTAGTAGCCTACATTTAAAATATAGCATTAATTGTAATATTACATAACACTACAGTTAAAATTACTATCAAGTGCTTTGCGTGTGCTTTAGTAAGTTAAATAATTGCACTGCTTTGACTGATTTTTTAAACAAAATGTACTTTGAAGAACAAAAAAAACTTTTAAGTTGACATTATTACAAAGTGCATTTTATTATTTTTTTAAGTGTACTTAAGTGTGTTAAGAAACACAGTCATGAAAGTATATATTCTAAGTACACCTAAGTGGCCTTATTTATTTATTATAATATATAGTACACTACAATTATACTGTTATACACTTCTTTTTCATTAGCTTATATAGATCATAATTTACTCTATTTGTCAGAATATGCAGTATACAACAGAACACACTAAATATTCTAATGTTTTAGCTAAGAAATCAGTATATGTGTTATTCAAAGCACATCTAAAACACATTCAATAATGAACTGGTTTTATGAACCATTCAAAGCACTTTTAGTTTAGTATGAATTCTCTGAAATGGGTTCAAAGTCATGCTGCAACTAAGAATTGCTTGTTTTACTCTTTGTCCACTAATGTATAATACTGTCATGAAGTTATATGTGACCCTGGACCACAAAACCAGTCATAAGGTTAAATTTTACAAAACTGAGATGTATATAGAATATGGAAGCTCAGTAAATAAGCTTTCTATTGATGTATGGTTTGTTAGGATAGGACAATATTTGGCCGAGATACATCTATTTGAATATCTGGAATCTGAGGGTGCAAAAATATCAAAATCCTGAGAAAATCACCTTTAAAGTTGTCCAAATTAGGTTCTTAACAATGCATATTACTAATCAAAAATTACATTTTGATACATTTACAGTAGGAATTTTACAAAAAATCTTCATGGAACATGATCTTTACTTAATTTCCTAATGATTTTTGGCATAAAAGAAAAATCAATAATTTTGACCCATGCAATGTATTTTTGGCTATTGCTACAAACATACCCCAGCGACTTAAGACTGGTTTTGTGGTCCAGGGTCACATATACGCTGTTTTGTATTCTTAATAAGGTTTCAACATGAGCTGTATCCAGTTTCAAAGTCACAAAGCTGAACCATTCTGAAATCCATTTTACTGTACCATTCCCTTTTCTCTCCCTCACGTTCGACAATCAAAGGACATTCATGGCATATTTTAATTTCATTCCAATCAGCCAAACGTCCACATTACCATCTGAATTTTACTCAAGGTGATAATATTTAGCGAAGAGCCCTGTGGTGATACATCAGGACCAGAATGATACAGAAAAGTGCGTGTCACAGATTTCTCCAATATGAGTCAGTGTGGCCACGATCTGGTAAATTGCATTGGCAAAGCTGCAATTTAGGGAAAGCCGGCATTTGAAATGAAAATGGGCCTGTGCGAATTTGGATCATGCAGATATCCAAGGGCGTTTGGATATTCGTTTCAACCTCTCATGTGAAAATGCATTACTAATACCAGGCACTCTGGGACGACAACATTTCTGACACATGGATGAAGACGAATAGATAATTCCAAAAGGCTTTCATTACAAAAACACACTGAGAAGGGAGATTGCACAAGGATGTGTGTCACATCTGTGTAGTGATGACATGAATCATCTCAAGCCAAAGATTGAAATGGCACACCTGGACATCGGTCTATATTTATATTCCGTGGCCTTTGCGCATGCTAATGCCATTTATTAAAAATCTGACAATCCATGAATCCATTGTTTGTTACATACAATATGAATCTAAAATGACTTTCTTGTGACTGATTTCAAATACACAAATAGGTCAAAAGTTTACATCCCCCATCAGAATCTGCAAAATGTGAATTATTTTTTTACCAAAATAAGAGGGATCATACAAGATGCATGTCATTGTTTAGTAAATTTAGAGAAAATAGTAGTTTTTTAGAATTTATAAGAATGACCCCATTCAAAAGTTTTCATCCCCTTGATTCTTAATACTGTGTTGTTACCTGAATGATCCACATCTGTTTTTTTTTTTTTTGTTTGTTTGTTTAGTGATAGTTGTTCATGAGTCCCTTGTTTGTCCTGAACAGTTAAACTGCCTGCTGTTCTTCAGAAAAAATCCTTCAGGTCCCACAAATGCTTTGGTTTTCCAACATTTTTGTATATTTGAATAATTTCCAACAATGACTGTATGATTTTGAGATCCATATTTTCACACTGAGGACAACTGAGGGATTCATATGCAACTATTACAGAAGGTTCAAACGCTTACTGATGCTCCAGTGTACTGTTTAGTACTGCAGAAGAAAACAAAAGTTAAATCTTCAAATTTAAAAAAAAAAAACATTGTTCTTCTTAATGCATGTTTTTTTCCTTCTGGAACATCAGTAAGCATTTGAACCTTGTGTAATAGTTGCATATGAGTCTCTCAGTTGTCCTCAGTGTGAAAAGATGCATCTCAAAATCATAGTCATTGTTGGAAAGGGTTCAAAAACACAAAAATGCTGGAAAACATTATAATTAATTTAGAGTGAAAACCGTGGCTTTGTGGTGCTATCAAAACATTGCTCTGTTAAATTAAAAATTTCTAGAGCAACAATGTTTCAGGCAATAGCATGAGTTTAGGGTGGAACTATCTAATTACAGGGACTAATACTACTAATTTTCAATAATAAATCAAAAAAATATATTGAAAAAAAAACTCAGAAGCCTTGCCTATTAAACGATGGTCACGTCTGCTTTAATGTTAAAAATGAGGTGGATAATTATTCTGCAGTTCTATCTTTAACTCCTTCACAAATACTGCTTGTGTAAAAACAGTGTAATTGTATGAGAAGTTCAGACTTGTGTTGGACACTGGTCCAGTTCTTGGGTGAGGGAACAAATCTAATTAGTGCTGGTAAATCAAGGGGAGGTTAACAGACTGGGTTTGACTTTAAGATAGCTTAAAACCAGATGGTGCATTTAATGCGAAGACAATAAACTAGTTGAGTTGTTTAACCTATTTAACCTTTGTTTCAAAGTTCTCTGGTCAATGTATACTTTTATACAACAGTTATTTCTGGTTCTCGAATCTGATTAGCTAAGAGTAGTGCAATATTTAAGCGTTATCGAAACTGCAACCGCTTCACCGTTTGTATCACTCCATTTGCGGTATTTCTCATGGCGAGAGCCATTGCGGACGCCCAAATCCTCTACAAATTGTGTGTCTCAGAATGTAATTTTGTAAGTGATAATGTACTTGTTTAGCCTGCAAATATGCAGTTTGTTAATAAAAATAACGTCTATTTGAAAATTTGCTTTGACGTTTTCAGAGATTTGAGCTCCAGGGCATTAGCGGTTGTTCAGTGCTCATGAACCCGCTGAGAGCAGCCTTACATCGGCCAGATCTTCTGAAATTTTGGCTCTGATATACAGTCATATTGCACTGCTACTTGAGTGATATTGCTCATTTATTGTATGGAAAGGAGTGGCATTAACAGTCTACTAAACTGAACCCCTTATGTTTTGTAAAAGACAGTTGGAAAGGACGTGAGAGTGAGGGGGACAAGCATTTCATTTTTGTGTAAACTTACAGTTAGATAGTTCATCCAAGAATGAAAATTCTGTCATCATTTAGACATTTACCCAAACCTATAAGATTGTCATTCATCTTCGAAACACAAATGAAGATATTTTTAATATAGTCTCAAAAATTTCTGTCCCTACGTTGAAAGTCTAGGTAACCAAAACTGACGTTTTCAAAATTCATTGTAAAATCTAATGATTTAATCTAATTCTTCTATGGACATAATCGCTTTACACACTGTGATAAAAATGTTTAATTTAGACTTTTATTCACATACTGTATCAATGCCCATACATAGAAAGCATCAAATTTGATAAACGGAGGTTCAAATGTGCTTTCTCACCATGCACAACAAATCTCATTAGCTTGTTTTAAAAAAATACCAGAAGATGAACAAAAGTCTTAGATGTTTGGAACAACATTACAGTGGAAAACTGATAGCATAATTTTCATTTTTGGGTAGACTATTCCTTTAACAACAGCAGTCAGTGCCTCTACATATCTACTATTATGTGTCAACAAACCATATAAAAACATATAATTTCCTTTTGTCTGGCCTTTTGTCAGGCCTTTCTTCATACAAATTTCTGTATCATTCAAACTCTCTTTCCTACTGTCCCCTACTGAGACCCTCTCAATTTTCTCGCTCTCGCCGTCTAAATCCTTCCCTCCGCTATCCCGGCACACTTATTTACCAATGCTTTCTGCTCCTAAAACCCTCAATTCTCCCAGTGTGAGTTAGTGTGTGCTATAAGCATGCATTTACCCATAAACCCCAGCTCCCAGGGCACTTCCTTCTCGGCTTATTACCGGCGCTACACTGCAGAGAACGAGCAAGAACGAGCCACTGCCTTTCAAACAATAACCCATCATTACCCACCAATCACCATCAGCCCAGCCATCCCTGTCATTGCCGCCCAGGGTCCACGGGGGGCGGAGCCGAACATGACTGACAAGTATGGTTGAAAACAACTCCCTGCTATGATTGTGGCTAAATGTCTTTGCGTGAGAGTGGGGTTGGACGCATGAATGTGACTTTTCAGGGTGGCTGGAGCGGTCCCTCTGTTGAGCATCACGTCGATGCGTTTTTCCCCTTTGGTAACAGACATGAAAAAAGGACAGCGGTGTGAGCCAGAGGTGCCCTAGGCCTGCACAAAGCCCGGATTTAGCTGAGCTCCTGTAAACCGCTTCGTTGACTTGGCAAATCTGGCCCGCTCTGACAGCGGTTAAAGCAGCATGAAGCCAGGGTTGAAAACAAACAAACCGGGGAGAAAAGATAATCGCTGGTGTTTTGTGATGTACCTGCCAGTACAGATTGCTGATTGTAGATCCAAAAGCCTTTGAGTCTTCAGAAACGAGCATTTGACCCAATTGCGTTACCTACATGAGTCATGCAAACAAGAATTTAAACTGTTGTTATTTAACAGCTCCGTTCCAAAATCTAGTGAGCTGCCTACTTAGGCAGCATTTTAGGGAGCAACATTATGCTACTTTATACAACAGTTCTTTCTGGTCCTCGAATCTGATTGGCTGGTAGGAGTGTGATATTAGAGTGATATCAGAACTCCAACAGCCATTTCACAGTTTGTAAACGTATCGCAAATACAGTATCATTTTATAAATATTACTGTTTTTGTGTCAAATAATGTAGTTTTAAGAGGTTTCAGGTGAAAATGTAAATGTTTATAGCTCAAATATGCAGTTTGTTAATATTTGAAAATGTGCGTCAACGTTTTCAGACATGAGCTCCAGATCCACAGCAGCCATTCTGCACTCATGAACCCGCAGAAGAGTGCCTCACCTTGGTCAGATCTTCTGTAATTTAGAACTGGCTCTAATGTCTCTATAGTGGTTAAACATGAGATAGAATTAGTTATGGGTAGATCTAACAGTCTTTGGTCTCATTAATCTATTATTTGTTCCAGAGAAGATAGTTTTGGCAAAAATGTTTAGGTAAATTCAACGCTGTATATCAAAGCACTGCCTTTGTACTTTTGACTGAATTGCCTAACAACTTTTATGATGACTGTTGTTGTTTACTAAATATTAATATTATGGATTTAGCTTTGCTCCTGTAAACCACTTTGTTGACTTGGCAAATCTGGCCCGCTCTGACAGCGGTTAAAGCAGCATGAAGCCAGGGTTGAAAACAAACAAACCGGGAAGAAAAGATAATCAATAATTGTTTTGTGATGTACCTGCCAGTACAGATTGCTGATTGTAGATCCAAAAGCCTTTGAGTTATCAGAAACGAGCACTTGACCCAATTGCGTTACCTACATGAATCATGCAAACAAGAATTTAAACTATTGTTTTTAAACAGCTCCGTTCCAAAATCTAGTGAGCTGCCTACTTAGGCAGCATTTTAGGGAGCAACATTATGCTACTTTATACAACAGTCCTTTTTGGTCCTTGAATCTGTTTGGCTGATAGGAGTGCGATATTAGAGTGATATCAGAACTCCAACAGCCATTTCACAGTTTGTAAACGTATCGCAAATACAGTATAATTTTATAAATATTACTGTTTTTGTGTCAAAGTTTTAAGAGGTTTCAGGTGAAAATGTACATGTTTATAGCTCAAATATGCAGTTTGTTAATAAAGATAACGTCTATTTGAAAATTTGCGTCAACGTTTTCAGACATCATCAGCGGTCGTTCTGCACTCATGAACCTGCCCAAGAGTGCCTAACCTTGGCCAGATCTTCTGTAATTTACCGCTGACTCGTTATGGGTAAATCTAACAGTAGTCTTTGGTCTCATCAATCTATTATTTGTCCCAGGGAAGATAGTTTTGTCAAAAAATGTTTATGTAAATTCAATGCTGTATATTAAAGCACTGCCTTTGTACTTTTGACTGAATTGCCTAACAACTTGTATGATGGCTGTTGTTGTTGTTTACTAAATATTAATATTATGGATTTAGCTTAGCTCCTGTAAACCGCCTCGTTGACTTGGAAAATGTGCCCACGGGTGCACAAATATGCATTAGGTCATGCTTAATTAAGGCACAGATAATCACAAGCTAATGTTTAATTCATGAACTATACCATTTAACAATTACTACATCAGCAATTAATGAACATTCTATATGATTCATTGATTAAGTAATCAATAAATTGTTATTAGTTAAATGTGTCATAATGTATTAATTCCCTAATAACTTATTTTATTAACTAATGGTGTAAGTTCATGTTAGTTACCACAGTGCTCAAAGTTATGTACTTCAACTTCCAGTTATCGGCTTTAATTTATCATTAGCTAATGATTTGCAAAGATATCATTATGTTATGCCTTTACTTGTTGAGGCACTGAACTATTAACTAATTGTTAAGTAATATAGTTATAGTTAATGATTAATTAAAGCAGACAACTGGAAGTTGTAATGCATGGCTTCAACCCATTGTGGTAATCAACACATGAATTTACACTATTAGTTAAAATAAGTTATTAGGGAATTAATACATTATGACACATTTAACTAATAACAATTGATTGATTACTTAATCTATGAATCATATAGAATGATAATTTATTGCTAATGCAATAATTACTAATAAATTGTTTGATTCTTACCGATAAATCTATTATTTGTTCCAGAGAAGATAGTTTTGGCAAAAATGTTTGTGCAAATTCAATGCTGTATATCAAAGCACTGCCTTTGTACTTTTGACTGAATTGCCTAACAACTTTTATGATGGCTGTTCTTGTTGTTGTTTACTAAATGTTATTATTCAATAAATAATATTTATATAAATAGTAGTATTTAATAATAGTCTTTAGTATTGAGACCTGGTGTGTGTTCGTGATGGTGATTTTAGTTACATTGCTCCGCCATTAGATGGCGATAAAAGACTGTTTTTATGAGTGAGCAGTAAAGACTTTTACTTTGAAAAGTTAACGCTATAAATGTTATTTTTAGTTTTATCAACAGATTTTCACCCATACCCAAAATCACCCTTAACAGATGAAAGGATATTAATGTTACGACAAAGATAATGCTTTCCTCAGCAGATATTCAAACTAATGTTTATTAGTTTGATGCCTATAGCCTAATCACAGCATGCCAATATACAGCCATATCTCACGACTACTTGTGTGATATTGCTTATGTATGTTGTAAAAAAAATCCACTAAAAGAAGATATTTTGTAGAGTGTGGGTTAGGACACATTGTTAACACAGTTTAGCAATATGTTAACTGTGAGTTTCTGCCAATGAAGAGCACCTCAGATCAGTCAGTTTTAGTCAGGATGCTGCCTTGGAAGGTATTGAGACACTTGGTTTTGAACAGAGATAGCAAAGCTAATGCCTGACCTCCTTTTAGAGGTGTTATATAAGAATGCATACTAATCCTTAGGTGGTTTAGGCTTTTCTTTATATGTTAAAACCCTAAATAGCTGTTAACCAATGCCTAGATAAATTAAGAGGGTTTATCCGGCATTTTTCACATTTGCAGTGTAAGTGAGCGGCTTTACTCAGCCTCTTGAAACTGCTGAGCTGTTGCTAAATCTCACACTCCAGACGCTCTGTTGAATTAATATGATTGAGAGTGTAGTCGACTCTAACAGCATAACAAACATCCCAAGCCTCCCGGAAACCAGCATCTCCTCCCTAACTCACATAATCAATCCAAAATCTCCTGGGAATTTTCTAACCTTTACTACACACACACACACAAAAAGAAACACACTGAATTATATAACATTTCACGTGGGAACTCTCTCTAACTGCAATTTGTGTGACGTACATAATACTTGCTGTACACATGCGCCGCATTACTTTTCTTCTACAACCACCAAAAATAAATAAATAAACTTTTTGGATTTGCACTATGGTAGAAAATGGCAATGATTCAGTACAATGGTACATGTACACAAAGGTAATGTTTAAAAACAATATGGATGTACAAACAGCTAAATAGTTTAACTAAACTAAATTGGAGTAATATTTATTATTTTATTATTATTTTTATTATTATTATTATTATTATTAATTATTATTATTTTAATATGTATTTATTTATTTTTTTATTTTATTTTATTTTTTTTATTTTGCAAATTTGCATTTTATCTTATTTAAAAAAAACAAAAAAAAAAACAATAAGAACAAATTATGCCAAACAAAATGTATGATATTTAAACTAAATTAATTAATTCCTCGGAAAATAATTATATATACTATAATTCTATACTACTGTATATTTTTTTTTATGTATTTAAAACAAATTAATAAATAGGACCAAAAAAACATTAATATTTTAATATTAAATACTACTATTAATAATATAAGATTATTCTAGTTTATAACATTAAAATTAAGATTAATAGTATGTTTAGGATTGTTGGTTATCTAAAAAATAATAGACTTGAATGAATGACTGATGTCACAAAACAAATCTTTTTGAAACAACTATTATATTATATATCTGTCTCTTTAAATCATGACTTGAAAAATCAATGAAAAATCAATGTACTAAAGGCTACGGTTTGCTTTAAAATCAACTGTTCGATCAAAGCTCGACACGTCTTGCATAATAGCAATACTACTTAACATCCCAGGCTTGCTGACATAATCTCAGACTGCTCGTGTCACCCTTGAGTAATTTGAAGATCTAATAATAGGGCAAAAATCATTTAATTTCAATAGCCATTGAGGAGGATGTGAAAAGCCCTGTGCCGTATCTGACATTGATTTATCGCTCCGCAGATTTCACGTCATATTCAGGATATCATGCAAGGATGTTTGCATTTCCATCTGAAAGGGAGGAATAATCGTCTCCCTTAACAGGTGTTATCCAGCATGCCTGGAGACTTTAGCATCTATTGTAAGCCTGTATTGTTGCAGTGGAGGGCAGGTGCAGGTAAGCACAATGCAAGCGCTCTTTTTTACCATCACAACAGGAAACTGAATTAAGCTATAACTGCACACTGTCAACACTGGATGCAGGCCACGCTAGATCACAATAAAGGCCTCTAAACAGCAGCTGGGATGAGCGAGCTGATATAGAGAAAAATCACAATGTTTGCACAGTCCTAAAGCAAACACAATTTTAATCAAAATCTTGAAGTCCAAAACTAGTTTGGTGCTAGTTTTCATCTGCAATAATATCATAAATGCAAGCTGAAGTACTCAATATTATTGAGTACTGTATATATGTGAGTACATATATGAAACCTATTAGAATGCAGTTAAAATGCCCCTATAGTTACAAGTAACATCACACAAGAAACAGTGCCGTTTTCCTCAATATTAGCCAACCAGGTCTCATGACGAAAATGTAACTGTGGGAACGTTTTCACGAGACACGAAATACAAACCAATAAGTACATACCACTGCAGTTTCCAACATAAATGTCCACTGAGAAATGTCCACTGATGGTATGTTTTATGTGACGTTGGTTTTGTAGGTGCAGTTCTGACTTGAAATGTCCGTTGAGTGGAGCTATAACTCCTGCACTACACCTAAATCTACTCCATAATATGAACAAAAGCTAATGTGACTTAAAAACACAATCGCAAGCATGTCCTTTTAGCTTGTTTTTCGGTCTCTCATCTTTCAGCTCTTTCATTGTGAGTCATGTTTTTCACGGGATTAGTACCCAAGGATTCTGCATCCTAAGTCCAATTTTGTGCCGGCTAAGCTACCAAGCAAGCTTGTTGCATCCGGAAAGTGAAACATATGGATCTGTAATCATAAATGTGTATGAAAATGATTACAAATGCTCATTGTTTTACCACCTCGAGTGTTCATTTCTGTTGGAAACTGCAGTGTCTCGCAAAAATTATCATAGAGGTACATTTTCGTCATGAGATCTTGAGATCACTTTAAAACACAATATTAGCTTTTTTTGCGCCAACAAAAAAGGTTCCAAACCAAGCCAGAGCAGAACATCTGTGCATCTCAGAGCAACACTTCAGTGTTTAGTTCCTGAATTAATCTGTTTTTGAACGAATCATTTGGAAGCCCATTCCTACCACTGAAGAAAAAATACAAACAGCTTTTTCCTCAGAATTGCACGCTATAAACTCGCAATTGTAAGTAATAAAGTCATAATTGCATGACAGAAACATGCTATTTCAAGAAAAAGTCAGAACTGTGACATACTAACTTGCAATTGTGAGAGAAAAAGTCAGAGTTGTGAGATATAAACTCAAAATTGTAAGAAAATAGTATTTTTTATCAGACTTGGACTTTAACTTGCAATTGCAAGTTCATATCTGAAACATATGGAGCTGTAATCATAACTGTGTATGAAAATGATTACAAATGCTCGCTGTTTTACCGTCTTGAGTGTTGGAAACCGCAGCATCTCGCGAAAACGTTCCCACAGGTACATTTCCATCATGAGATCATGAGATCGATGATTCCGCCAACAAAAAAAGATTCCAAACTGAGCCAAAGCAGAACATTTGTGCATCTCAGAGCAAGACTTCAGTGTTTCGTTCCTAAATGAATCTTTTTTTAACAAATCATTTGAGTGAGTGATTCAATGATCCAATCGTAAAGACAGTCGCTTGCTTTGTTTCTAAATGAATCAGCCATTTCCAGTGCCACCTACTGGCAGTTTTAGTGTCATATTTATTCATCCATATATTTTCCCACCACTGAAGAAAAAATACAAACAGCTAACTGCAACTTTTTATCTCACAATTCTGACCTTTTTTTTGCCATTCTGACTTTTTACTTAGTTGCATGTTATGAACTCACAACTGCGAGTAATAAAGTCATAATTGCATGACAGAAACATGCAATTCCGAGAAAAAATCTGAATTGTGGGATTTCAACTCGAAATACTAAGAAATAAAGTCAGAATTGTGAGATATAAACTCAAAATTTAAAATATTGTTTCCATTAGAACTGGGCTTTAACTTGCAATTGCATGTTTAAATCTCACAATTCAGACATTTTTTCTTACAATTGCAATTCTGACTTTGAACAATCTGACAATTGAAATTGTGACTTTATTTCCCACAATTCTGACTTTTTATCTAGCAATTGCAAGTTTATATCCCAGAATTCTGAGGGGAAAAGTCTGAATTGCAAGATAAAAAGCAATTGTTATTATTTATTTATTTTTATTCTTACATAGGCTTCCATATAAACCAGCCAGGGTACCAGCACAAAAACACACTTAACAAAACATTCTTTTAGAAAATCCCAATAAATATTGAGATATCATTTTTGGCAATATCACAAACATCTAGTTTGTTCACTATTCTCATATCAGCAAGTCATGACAAGAAGTCAACATGACGGCATTGCTTGTTTTTTGGGTATAAAAATAATAAATAAAACGTTTAGGGGGAAAAACACCCTTACAAATGTAAATGCCCCTGAAAATGAATCGCAGATGGAAAATATTATGCATCCAGACACTTCACTTGATGTAAATACCTGCAAAAACAAATAGCTCACTTGGGCTTGTTGCGATATTGATCTAAACGTTTCTGAACAATCATTTGAAAATGAACCCTATAGAAAGTATGAAAGGACATGGAATAATATCGGTTCAATATCTGTATATTTTTTGTCAATATTGCAAACCCCTAGTTGGTGCACTATTCCTGCACAATATCAGCAAAGTGGGTGATATCATGACGAGAAGTTAACATGACGCCGTTGCTTGTTTTTGGGGGTATAAAATCAGTGTGATACTGACAGACCTGAAGCAATACTGGGATATTTATTTTCATGTTCTGTTCGAGTTTGTAGCTGCTTATTCCTGTCATCCTGTCAAAAACAACTGCGATACTCAACACATGTTCCTTTTTCTGCTGACAAACCGTTTCATGTAGCTTCAGCTTTCTTTACTTTGGTATTCTCAATGGAAATAGGAAACAGAAAAACAGATACGTATATAAAGTTGGCCATGTGTCATTAAAATTCAACAAGGTGTTCAGCGGGTTTACCAATCGGCTGGCTCGACAGAAATGAATTACACTCTGAGCGTCACAGAGAAATTAGAACAGCAGGTTTAGTGTGTCTTTGTGCCTCTTTTAGAACAAAAAAGGGCTTTCCCTTCTTCTCTGTTTGTCTCTGACCTCTCGTAGTCCCTCTCTCTCTGTGCTGCACTCTCCACGTTCTATTATTTTTCACTTTGAAACTGTCTTTTCTGCCGTCGAGGGAATCGGAGACCTTGAGATGTTCTCCTAAGCCGGCTCTTAACTCAAGAGACAGGAAGATGTGTGGAACTTACCCCATTCTTTGGGTAGGCGACCCACCCCAGGTCACCAATTACAGAGCGAGAGTCCAGCAAGTTCACTGCGGGAGAACGAGAAACGAGGACAAATCAATGAGCTGGAGTTGTAAAAGCGATACAGGAAGAGCATTTATATGCACATTAGATGTTATTTATCACAATATAATCAATATAGTTTGTTTTTATAGACTTCCGTAGTGCTTTATTTTACAGTGCTACGTTATGCAATTAAATTATGCGATTTACAAGCAACTATCCGCAAACCAAATGTTAACTATATAGTAAGTACATGCTGTTAATTAATATACATAGTACTTACAATGTTATTACACTGTAATAATGGCATCAAAAATAATGTGCAAACTAGCTTTCTGTACACACATTGTACACCCATTCTTCAACATTTTTTAAAGAAATGTACTTAAATTATAATTATTATCACAAGCATTGTCCTTTATCACAGTATAATCTATAGTTCAGCATTATCGCATTAGATTTTAAACTTTTTTGTTCTTTACTAACAGTATTCATATTGAGTCTATTTGTTTTCATAAGCATTCATATGTAAAGTATATACATGCACATATTAATATAATGCAAATAGATTTTAAATGTCATGCCATTAAACATATATAATGTCTTTTATAAAAAAAAGTAGAATAAAATGACTGCATGAATTACATGAATGCAAAAATATATGGCTGTTAAAGGAAGGATGCATGTTTGTAAAAATGTTTTAGATGCTGTCGAGTTGTTAATATATGGCCCTGGACCACAAAACCAGTCTTAAGTAGCACGGGTATATTTGTAGCAATAGCCAAAAATGCATTGTATGGGTCAAAATTATCGATTTTTCTTTTATGGCAAATCATTAGGGTATTAAGTAAAGATCATGTTCCATGGAGATTTTTTTGTAAATTTCCTACTGTAAATATATATTAAAACTTAATTTTTGATTAGTAATATGCATTGTTAAGAACTTAATTTGGAGAACTTTAAAGATGATTTTCTCAATATTTTGAATTTTTTGCACCCTCAGATTCCAGATTTTGAAATAATTGTATATCGGCCAATTATTTCAGCTTTTAGATAATTTATATTAGTTTTTAAGAATTGGCACTTATGTCACATATTTTAAAAAAGGCCAAAATGAATGAGGACTTGCAATGCAATGCAATAAAATACAACGAAATGCAATGCAATGCAATGCAATGCAATAAAATAAAATACCCTTATATATGTAAATGCCCCTGAAAATCAATCCCATACAGAAGAAACTATGTATCCAGACACTTCACATGTGAATGCCTGCAAAAACAAATGAGCTCATGTTGGCTTGCTGTGATATTGATCTAAATGTTTCTGAACAGTGCGTACAATCATTTGAAAACATACCCTATAGAAAGTATGAAAGAACATGGATTAATATCTGTTGTATAATCTTTGCCCTTGGTTAAATTGAGTGCACATTCTATGTGAGATGTCTATTAAACAACGCAGTCTTTCTAGATTATCGTGGCTGTATTTGATACCCACAGTAGGTCACAGGTTATTTTTTATCTGCTGGAACCTTTTACGAATGAGTACCGCCACAGCTAATTAGATGACCTTTACATTCACAGTCCGATCAGGGCTGAATTTTAATTTGACCTTGCGTTGATCAAAGGTTGTGTGGCGAGACTGTTTAGCATGTGTGAGATGACTCACAATAGCAATATCATTTCTGGCATCAAAACAAAAGCTAGTGACTAAGGAACCAACACAAATGTCACAACACTGCTAAAAAAAAAAGATGCAAAAGGGTAAAGATTAGTTCATCAAACTTAGGATTGTCTTTTCACTCCATGCACTAATAAACAAGACTAACAACTGGATGTGAATGATGGTTATTGATCTTAAACGTTATGTAACATCAAAAACAGAACAAACATTCAGATAAGAAAAAACACAAATACACTTAAATTTAATTCACTTGTGTCCTATTTAAGTTACATCTAAATGTGTTTCTTTTGACAGACATTGATGTGCATTGTCCTACTTAAGCTGAAAAATATCCTGGGGAGAATCACATAAATCTAATTAGCAAGAAGAAATACAGTTCTGAACTAGATAAAAGAGAGGATATGTCCATCCTTAGGCAAATGCAAATGCGAAAGAGGTGCAATATTTCGAAATCTAACTTTCGGAGGGAAAAATACTGAAATACTGACATTTCAAAACTGAAAAAAGAAAACATTTGTGTATGGCCGATTAGTATATGGCAGGACATTTAAAGCCGTTGCCTTGGTTTGGAGTACTCAAGGTTAAACTGTCCAAACGTAACAATGACAAAAATTGTTCATGTTCATTTGAAAGTGCATTTCCCTACAGATTACAGTTCACTGCAGGTCTCAGCTTCAGAATCGACAGGTTTGTTCGAATTCTACCAGACTTGCCGCTATTGTGATTTTGGAGTGGCCGTTGTCCTTGCGCATCTGCTGGGCCATTGTGCCAGTCTGTGTAGGCACCCGAGCGCCCTCCCCCATCCTGCTCTCATTTTTATTGTGCCATCATCAGCGCACAATCAATCAACTCATCCCCACACTTGTCATTGCACTATCCATATGCTGACTTCTGCTCATTAGAATATTTACATATTCTAGAGTCTGCACACTTCAGCCCGAGTGATAAATGGCAACACATCAATTTTACTCCCAGATAATTTGTTGACATTTCCCATGGTAACACCGGGTGAAATCTTTTTTGTACACTACTTAAAACGTCTAGTAACTTGAAAGGGTTTCATAGGAATACACTTTTGTATCTTGGGAAATAAAGCTGTAAAATATGGAATATGATTTGTAGTCGGTGCCTGCTGCGCTCTGACCACTACAAAGCAAATTTAGGGAACTTTGATGAAGCCATGTCTGTGTTTCCTTTGTCTTTACGCCTCTAATGCAAATGCTCCATCCCACGTGTACACATCTGCTATCACATAAAAAAGATGTCATTTTTTTACAGTGTGGTCCAATGCAACAGATATATATTTAGTTATCAGATATTTTTAACATTTTAGAAACTTCATCCATCATACATCTTTGTCTTGTAGAAATCATATCATAGGCATTCATTTTCAACTATCGTTTAATATCTGTCTTTAAAGAAAATGCTACAACAGGTCTTTAATAGACGGTTGAATCCACATTGATAACTCTTGTAAAGCTTGACGGTTGAGCTTCACTGAACAGTGATTGAATGGATGTTCTTACTGAACAATACAATTCATAAAATCTTTAAAGACTCCCATTGAACATGTTCAAAGGCGATGAAGCGATTCACAATATCCTTTATGCATTCACATTTTCAGTCAGTGTGCAATGGTGAACTGAGGTGTTTAAAAACCACCTGGCTGGGAGATTGGTAAACTGTAATCACCGATGTCCAGGAACTTCTGGTCCATTAAACAGTCTGGAGTAAAATCATTGTTGGCTTTAGAGATGATATATTACATAATGTCTCACACATGACATGACATTTCACGCTTAGAGATCGTTTTTGTACGGATAAATACGTTGTATACCACAAAAGACATATAAAACAGCTTCTGGAGAAGATCTGATGGGTTTTTGATGATACTTTCCCATGTGTATATTGTGAAAACTGTACACGGTTTTATTGAAATCAAAGGGTTTCATAGTCTAATGCTATATAAGAACCTTATTTGAAGTTCTACAAACAACTTTTTACAAATATGTTCTGGTAATTTAAAAAAACACCATCGCGATAATACAGAAAACTCAGAAACAAACGAACGAATCGGATGAACCTTTGATTTAACATCGAGAACTTTTGATCTAATGTCCAAACAACCACATAGCAAGAACCTTATGGCGCCTAAAACGGTTTTGATCAGAAGAGCGTTCTTTCCTCAATCTTTATTTCCAGAACTGTATGGAATCCAGTGACTGTCAACCATCAATCCGTGCAAATAGCACCGTTCCCACATCCCGCGTCTTACCTTCATTACTGGGAATGCAGAAAGTGCAGAACGCGCCGAGGCTGAAGACGCAAATCCAGGCGATGTAACTCCACCGTGAACGCATACTCATCGACTGAAGAAATGTGTCAAACGAACGAATGTACCGGACTCACATCAGCACCGACACGATCCGGAGAGAGTTGCGGAGGACATGAGGAGCGCGGAACCTAGGTACGCAGGAATAAAAGCACATTTGAGCTGAGAGCAGCGGCGCGCGCGTTGCGGTGAGTGTTGAAGCGCTCCGGTTTGAGACTCACGGAGCTGTCAGACACCCACACAGCCGACAGCATGAGGAGGAGGAGGAGTAAACGATTACAGCTCTCCAATAGACATCAATGACTGCTCATGACACGAGACTCATCCAGACTAATGAAGGTGTAAGTCAGACGAATCATGCTTATTGTATCAGTCGTATGATATATTGATTGTGTTCGACTGATATTACACTGTAATTTCCCTAATGCGATTAATGAAGCAACACTTTCTATCAAGCCTGTATGACATATGCTGTATAGTTCCATACAATATGTATGTATTAAGGTAAAGGTGATAGACTCAGTAGCACTGTATATCATTTACAAACATTGCAGTATTGATTACATAATCTTATTATGTTCAATATTAAATTATTTAAATTGATTATTAAATAATCTTAATCCATTATAAATTTACAAAATCCAACAAATTGTAATTACATGATATAATCATAATACATAAAAGATCGATCTATCTGCCCAATCTATCAGTTCATCCGTGCATGTTTCTATCAATTTATCTATATATTTATCAATCGATTGATCTATTCAATTCAAGTTTATTTGTATAGCACTTTTCATGATACAAATCGTTGCAAAGCAGCTTTACAGAAAATTTAAGTTTCCACAATATATTTAGTAGTAGCTTATAAGTGGCGACTATGTCAAGTTAATGTTCATATGGCAGAAATGTACAGTAAAAATCAGTTACTTAATGACATGTAATCAAATCTATCCATCAATTAATTTATCAATTTATTCATCTGTCTATCCATCCATCTATCCATTGATCTATCAATCTATCCATCCATCCATCCTTCTACCGTTTGCTTTATTGATCTATCAATCCATCACCCATCACCCTTCCTTCTTTCAATCTGTCTATCCATCCATTTATTGATCTATCAATCTCTCCATCCATTAATCTGTCTATTTATCCATCCATACGTCTATCCATCTATCGATTGATCTATTTATCTATCAATCTATCATCCATCCATATATCCTTCTATCGCTTGATCTATTGATCTATCAGTCTAACCATTCATCCATTTATTGATCTATCAATCATTCCATCCATCCATCCATCCATCCATCCATCTATCCCTCTATCAACTGTCCGTCTAACAATCCATCCTTCTATCGATTGATCGATTGATCTATCAATCTAACATCCATCCATTTATCAATTGATCTATTGATTTATCAATCTATCATCCATAAATCCATCCATCTATCCATTGATCTATCAATATATCCATCCATCTATCCATCTATCTATTGATCTATAGCATTCCTCTATCTACTGATCTGTCTATGCATCCGTCCATCTATCTATCAATTGATCTACTGATCTATCAACCTATCCATCCATCCTTTTATTGATCAATATATCAATCATCCATCTATCCATTGATCTACCAATCTATCCATCCATCTATTGATCTATCCATCCATCCATCCATCCATTATATATCCATTGATCTGTCAATCTATCCATCCATCTGTCTGTCGATCTATTTATCATCCATCCATTCATCTATTGATTGATCTGTTTATCTATCAATCTATCCATCCATCCATCCATCATTTGACATATAGATCTATCTGTCTAACCATTCATCTATCCATTCATTCATCCATCCTTCTATTGATCAATCAATCTAACCTTACATAAATTCATCCATCCATCTATTGATCTATCAATCTATTCATCCATCTATCCATTGATCTATCAATCTATCCATCTATCTTTCTAGCCATTCATCCATCCATCCATCCATCCATTATTCTATCAATTGATTTGTTCATCTATCAATCCATCCATTCCTCTTACTATCGATTGGTCTATCCATCCATCCATCCATCCATCCATCCATTCTTCTATCGATTGATTTATTGATCTATCAATCTATCAATCCATCCATCCATTCTTCTATCGATTGATTTATTGATCTATCAATCTATCAATCCATCAATACATCCATCCATCCTTTTATTGATTCATCAGTAGATCTATCAATCCATCCTTTCATTCATCCATCCATCGATCTATTGATCTATCAGTCTAACCATCCATCCATCAATCAATTCTTCATTCATCCATCCATCCTTCTATCGAATGATTTATTGATCTATTAATCTAACCATCCATCTATCGATCCATGCATCCATCCATCCATCCATTTATTGATCTATCAACCCATCCTCCCATTCATCCATTCCACCTTTTTATCGTTCCATCTATTGATCTGTCAATCTATCGATCTGTCTATCCATCCATCCATCTATAACATAAAATAAACAGTTGGAATAATAAGCAAACATGTTAGTGACAATGATATTGGGTTAGTTGTATATCTGTTTATTAGGCCATTCCATTAAATGTTTGCCAAAACATTTAGGGTTAAAATGTTTAACTGACAACTAATGTTTGATAATGTGGCTGATGTAGTACTTTGCACCATGTGACCTACATTAAACTGTAACTACTCCAAAAAACAACATGCTTTTGCAACATAAAATGTAAATGTATCGAAAAGCAGGATTGTATTCAGAGCAAATGTGATTTAAGCTCACATGGCCTTTTTTTCTGCAGCTCTATTTTTCACTGCATTCCTAAATTCCAAATTTAAGCCGAAGCAGCACTTCCACCCACAAGATAAATGTGGCTCAATGACTGCAGCTCAATCTCTTTCATCTGCATGATTATACATATTCCCGTGCCGTGCCCTCCCGACACAACCCACGCTCCTCAGCACTTGTCCTCATTCACCAGACTCTCAGAAAAATTCAGCAGACGGCATCAGACCCAGCTCCTCCTGAGTTCAAATGACAAGCTGAAGAACAACAGTGATGGCTTTGTCTTCAGATGTCAACAAAAACAGAGAAGAAAAGAGATGGGATATATAAACTTATCCATAACAACTTTATTGTCTCTACTGAACTACAAACTCACGGTCAGGTTCTGATGTGAAATGTCTAGAAAAAGAGCACAAACCCCCCGCAAAAGCCTTTAAATCTGATTAAATGCATTAAAGACAGGTCCTGTCTAATTTAAGGTGTTCACAGTGGATTTTAGAGCACACCCATGCATTGCTGAGTCATTGATAGGTGGTTACTGCTGTATAAGCTGCCAAAAGTCACCTCAGAGTCTCAGGCCCTTCCTTCAATAAGCTTAACTCATCTTTTGTGAAGCTGGACTAGATCCACCAAGACATGAACATGCTAACAAAGTGTTTCATGGTCTTGTTGTAACATGATAATAATAGTTAAAATGTTCACAGTGGATATTAGATACTTGGAAATATGTTATATCAGTTTACCTACTATTAATGCGCTTGTGAAATTTGTGGAACAGGTTTGTGTTTCTCGGTTGGCGGATTTCATTGGCTGTTAAATTTGGGTTGGGAAATTCAGTGGCAAAAAAATTCCTGGTGGAGCCAGGTGAAGTAGAGTTTGCACTGGATGGTAGTTTTAGAGATCTTTGCAAATCCACTGATTTCAATGGGAAAGCTGGTTTGATGAGAAAATAATGGCAAAAAATACAAAGTAAAAAATAACCATATGTACTGTTATATTTTTAATTCAGTAAGATTGTATTAAATCCTTAAAGCCTTGGTTAGCATAAAGAGACTTCTTTTAAAAACCATTTTGAACAGTATCTTTAGGCCAATGAGAAGTAGTTTTAGAAAAGTAGGTCTCATTGTGCTTTACAACTCACCATATTCCTGTTCAGTTTCAAACTGATCCCTTGAAATGGATCTTAGACTTAACTTTTCATCAAAACGTTCTTTAGAGTGTAGAAAGTTCTTCCCTCTTGTTTTTGTCCACTTGCCATAACTTGTAAGTTTGATTGCCTAACCCTAAGCATGACCAATTATATCAGTGATGCTTGCCTTAACAAGCAAAACATATGACAAAAACAAACTGAAAAAAGATGAGCTATATGTTTTCTTGAACTATGCACCTTTTTTTTTTTTTTTGGAGTGCAGGTTTAGTTATATCTCATTTAAAATAAACAGGCTGCTGCTTCTAAATGAAAGAGTGAACTGGACTTGTCATGGACTTGCAGAGAAGCCCAGGCCTGTGTGATGGTGAAGCAGCAGGGTCTTTGCCGCTGCACTCAGAGGGGAGGCTCGATTTGGGCAGACACAGCTGAGCTGTCGCTACTGATAATCATGTCCTGGCATTAAAGAGAGCGAGGACTTGGACAAAAGTACAGGAAGAGGAACAATTTGAGAGTCAGCACACAGTCTGAGAGCAGCACACTGCTGCATTGTGGGATGCAGAGGGTGACTCAGAAGCCAGTGGGTAACTATAATGAGGTTAGACATAAGAGGACACTTCACATAATTTACACACTAAAATGGTTTGTGAGGTCAATCTTGTTACGGCTCTCTTGAGTATGTGATTCTGATTCTGATGAATTTTAGTATTTTTTGTCCAATGCAAGCAATATTTATTTGATAGTTTCATGTCTCTCATACAACAATTTCAACTCAAAACAAAATTTCATATCCATTAATTTGGTCAGTAGCCAATTTTTTTTTTTTTTTTTTTTTTGCAACTGTGACTGGCTGATTCAACATTATTTGATATATTCAACCTGACTATGCTTTTTTTTCTTCTTCAATGCATTTAAAGGGTCACACTTTTGGGTTTGGTGACCAGTGCATACTATTATCTAACTATTAACTACGACCTTTGTCTCAATAAACTTATTTGCTGCTTATTAATAGTTAGTAAGGTAGTTGTTGTCACACCTCTGGACTATCCTAGTCGGTTTCTCCCAGTGTCTCCTGTGTGTTTTGGTTACTCCCCTCATCAGCTTCATTCCCTACACCTGTCTTTGTTAATGAGTATGTCTTCATAAGTTGGTGTCTGTGCTCTACTGGGCTCCACCCCGGCTCTCAGCCCCCTCGTCTCCACCGTCGCCCGTCGGTCCACCAGCTCCACCGGGCTCCATTGTCCTTTCGGCTCCGCCCCAGTCAGCCGTCATCCCACCTTCTCCTCAGGACTCTACTCCTCCGGCTGCGCCTCGTCGCTCCGTCCCACTGGTTCTGGTGGAACTCCTCACTCCCTCTGGCACAGCCTCAGTCCTCTGTCGCTCCGGCTCCCCCGCGGACCTCCGGATCTCCCCCTCTGCCTCGGTCGCCAGAGCTTTGGGCTCTGCCTTGGCCCTCTGGATCCTCGGTGTCTCCGCCTTGGGCTCTACCACCACCTGCTCCACCTCCGTCGGTCGGCCCCCTGGAGTCGTCAGCCTTTCCTCCACCGTGGCTCCTCCCTCCATCTGCTCCACCGTGGGTTTCCATCATGGCTGCGGTCTGGGCCTCACCTGCTCCTCCTGCTCCAGCTCCCTCCTGTCTCCTCCTTGGCTCCTCCCTCCGTCATCACCTCCCTGGACTGTTCTGTCTCCACCCTGGATCCCGTTGATCGCCTTCCTCCAGGGAGTCCATCCTCCGCCGAAGCCCCCTCCTAAGACTTTGTTCTGTCTTTTTTTTTCTGTTTGTCGGCGCGAGGATGCGCCTACCAGGAGGGGGAGGTAATGTCACACCCCTGGTCTATCCTAGTTGGTTTCTCCCAGTGTCTCCCCCCGCTGTACTGTGTGTTTTGGTTCCTCCCCTCATCAGCTTCATTCCCTACACCTGTCTTTGTTAATGAGTATGTCTTCATAAGTTGGTGTCTGTGCTCTACTGTTGGTCAGGCATTGTTGTTGCTACCCTGTGTTCCTGTGTTTCCTGTTCATCGCTGTGGATTATTAAAGTCTTTTCGTTTATTTCACGTCGTCGTTTGTCAGTTCCTCGTCTATATATATCAGAGGTCGCGTTAACCGAAAATTGTCCATCATTGACGGATTTTTTTAATCAGTGACAGAAAAATCTGAAGGCTGTCCAACATTTTGACAGATTACACTGCGGGTGATCTGTTGTAAATTGTAACTGTAATTCCCACCCCTGTCCAGTTGGTGGCGAGCGCGCTCCATTGTGGCAGCAGAGCACTGGATACAGAACAAAAACGAAACTGTCACAACGAATCTTTTGCTATGCATTTGATACGCACATGCGAGCACCCAGTATAAACTACAGCGATCTATCACGCCACATTAAAGAGCGCCAAAACGGTATTTATTGCTTGAATTTCTTGATGAAATAGACATAATTTGAAATCTGAGACTTTTTCATATTGAAAGTAAGAAAGCACAGAGCTTAATCGCTTATTGTGATTTATTAGATATGCGCACTACTGTTAATTTGTGAACTGAAAACAGCAAGATCCATGAGATTCATCTGTTCTTTTAATAAATAAGTGCATAAACCTATACAGTATGCTTGCCCTGTAGGTTCATGATTAAAAATGAAAATGTGAACAAAAATAAAAGCAATTAAATGTGTTATTATAATTAAAATATGAAAATTAATTACGGACAATGTTGAAGTCTAACGCAACCTCTGATATATATATATATATATGTATATATATATATATATATATATATATATATATATATATGTGTGTGTGTGTGTGTGTGTGTGCTTAGCACACACATACTAAATTAAACCAACCCAACTCTCTCCATGTTTGGTGTAATTGATCGTTCACTGCTGTCACGCTTTGCATCCGCTTAAATGATAAACTCTGGATCAAACCCTGACTTGGCAGAGAATTTTATAGTGAATGTTGTGAACTTGCTGAACCTGATCTGGATATGTTTGGTTTTGTCAACTCAAAACGTTCACACAAACTCTAAATTTGCTCAACTATGAATATCTGGTCTCAGATGCGTACAGAAATATTAATGTTTTTACCTTCATCTCTACTCCTCACTTTTGTAAACTTAGCAAGTGGCGCTGAAGTTCCTAATTGTGCATTTCACTTTCTTTGTGTCTCTATTCTCCAAACATGAAGCTCACTGAGTCACTGGTCACTGGCCACTGCCAGATTTCTCTATTCAAAGAGCTTGACAGTGTGACAGTGAAGAATAGCAGTGATTGATCACCTCATTGTTACACATGATTTCATTAACAATGAAAACAAAAGCAGTTTGGAAGCTTTCAAACACATTCCATTTCCAAGGGTGATTTGGTCGTTCAATGAAACCGAGAGGACTTCTTAATGAAATTACTTTGAAACAAGACTGTTACATTTTCTGAAGACAATGGGAATGGTGCTTGTTCATGTAAAGTCACTGGTTGCTGTGTTTGTGGTATCCAGGGTGTTGCTAGGCTAAGTCCTCTGATGCTGCGTCCCAATTCGCCTGCTTATACTATGCCCTAAAAGTATGCACTCTTTTTGTAAAGAAAAAGTACATACTTTTGAGTATGTAGCAGAATAGTAGGCAAGCTTTGGGACATACTACTTCGTCATAACTGCTTCTTTAACAAAAGTCCCTTTAAGACAAGTCATGTCACTCAGCGGCCAACTTTGAAACGCTACTCGGGCAGGCAAGTGCAGCTCCTATCTCTTTGAATGGGTAAACATCAATTTCTCCAAAACTGTTCACCAAGCTTAAGATTAAATTTCATATTTTAAATCTCCAAAGAGATCCAACATGAACTGCCTCATAAATATGGTTACTTGAGCTCCAATAACGTTTAAAAACGCTTATTTTTTATTTTTTCCGGCTGAGCGCACGCCTTAAAGCGCCGATTGTTTCTATAGCAACCAGGACTTCTACGGCAGCTGCAGTGACGTGCTGACTTTACTAATCAACGATTGGCTCTTTCACTAAGAAGGTGGGGCTTCGCGGCCATAATGAACGTTGCATTTTTCCCCATTCAAAACTACACGAGTGACATGTCTTGGGTATTCTATAGTCTTTGCTTTAACGGACGCTCTGTTGCTTAGTTACCTGAATCCTGTCACTGTTTAAACTGCTTTGTCAATAATCACAGTTAACATTATCTACATTTCATTTAATTTAATTTCCTACAGTATTAGAGAGAAGTCTTTCATGCCAAGAACTCTGCTCTTGTGTTTGCATAATTATGCATTTAAACGTTAATGACCAAACCTATCATTATAAAAGTTCATAATGTTGCTGCACATGAAATATAACGCGGATAACATAAAAACATATTTTTTATAGGGTTACACATTGATTATTCATTATTCAAACCCCTTTCTCTACCTGTCCGTTGGCCGCGCATATCCTCCATGTTTGTAGTTTTTTAACACTTTTTATACGTGTTTGTAGTTCTAATCGAATCCTCGTTCACCAAGCAATGTGTTGTGGGCAATATTAGCCGTTAGAGTGTGCATTGATCCGCACTTCAAATTCCGAAGTTAAGTAGTAGACCATCTGGGAATCTTTGGAATACTTTTTTAAACATACTACGATTTGGGACATACTAAATCTATCTTCGAATACTATTTAGGATGGATAGTATGCGAATTGGGACGCAGCTTGAGTGATATTTAGACTAGTGCTATGCAGTTGCTATAGTGCTATGAGTGGTTTATTTAAGCAATAAGGTACGAGAGGCCGTGCTGTATCATGAATAAATCCGCTTCGCGTCGTGCCTAACAACGCCTTTCAGCCGTGATTTATTCATGATACAGCACGGCCTCAAGTACCTTATTGCTTTTATAAAACGGTTACCACACAATAAAAATATTAAAATCAAAAATATATATTAATTTATATATATTAAGTTGTACGTTTTCATAAAGTAAAATCATTAACTGCCTTCCGCTGTAAAAAGTAGTCCCTAACTGCTGCAGCTGTGTTTACGTTGCTAAGGGTGGTTGCTAAGGGGGTTCAATGATACACAAAACCGTTGAGTGAAGCGGTCATAGCAGTGCCGTATCATGAATACGACACAGCTGCTGACCAATCAGAATTGAGGAATGGAACTAACCGTTTTATAAGATGCATTGCTATGCAGTTGCTAGTACTGTAGTTGCTATGGTGTTCTGGATAGTTGCTAAGGGATTGTTTACTGGTTTAAAGTCCCATTTACATCAGAAACGATAACTTTATATATATATATAACTATAATGGTAAATGTATTAGCATTCACACTAACAGACAATAGCATTCTGTTAATTATAAGCACAATGTGAAATTTTGTTATATGTTGCTTTAAATTATTCTATTTGAAGCATGATGAATTCTTATTGGCTGTAAATTGGTGTTGTTTCAGCATTGTGTTATCATTGCAGAACTATTACATACAGCCATTACTGTCAAAATAGCTAACAACAAAAGTGAGTACATCCTATGTGAACTTGTCCAAAGTGTCAATATATTGTTTTAGCACCATTGTTATCTGGCACTGCCTTAATCATCCTGGGCATGGAATTGACCAGAGCTGCACAGATTGTTTCTGGCATTCTCACTCCTCACAGAGCTGCTGGACGTTAGACACATGGTGCTTCTCCACCTTACGCTTGAGGATGCCCCACAGGTGCTTACAGTTTTTCTCAATTGCTAAAACACTATAACCAGTCTTTTGAACTAAAATTTCAAAACTATAACACAATTTTTGAAAAAGCACACCCATTTCCCTAAACTATAAACACTATTCCCTGCTTTGACACATGAGTTATATTTGGTGAACTGTTACTGCAAAACTCTACACACAAATCCCTACATTTCTCAGTGCTTACACCATGTGGTCATTTACGTTCACTCAAGTCTGCGAAGTTTGAGCTCAATTAGCACACAATTACCCAAGTGGAAACACTAGGAGTCAAAATTTAGCACACACCAATCAGAATCTTTGATGCAGATAAAAGAGCCAAAGTCAGCTTACAGTTTTTTTTTCAGTCACTTTGGTGCATTTCTCAGATCAGAAATGAAATTGTCAAAACTACTTGTTCAACATCCACATCATCTAGTCTCTTGTGCACATCATAAAAAGCTTCTCATTCTTCTGATCAAGTTGCGATTGCTTTGGTATATTCATACAACTGATTATATACATTTGTCTGCGGTTTCCTACATTATCAGTTGCTCTTGTCATGTTGCTCAAAATGTATTATATAGTTCTCTGTGCAATATTCTTACCCCTCAAAACATCAAGTCATTAGCTCACCGTATAAGTCATTACCTAAATGCAAAATTTTTGATATACTGTAGTTGTCATAAAGTGTCAATCATATATTCTACACATTTCTATTAGAATTTTTGTAAATTTGCCAAGAATTATTCAAGTGAATCTTGACTTTCACTAATGAAGATAATATAGATCAACCAATGATAAAGCAGTTCTCTGAAATAGATCAAAGGTACATCTCATGAACCTTCAATTAGAAAGCATATATAGACAGAGGACAACGCAGGAGTTACAAATTCTGACAGTGGACTTTCTAAGTTTTATTTTCACCTTTGTGCCCATATTTCTTTTCCTTTTCTATTTCACAATGATGTTGTAATTATTTTTTATTTTTTTATTTTTTTGTCAGACCACTAGTACAAGTGTAACTGTGAATCCTATCCAGTCTTTTTCAATCAATATCCCAAATACAGTAATGTGTAATTTTGAAGAGGAAGAGTAGGAGGAGAAAGAGGAAGAGGAGGAGAAGAAGGAGGATGATGACGACGACAACGTGGAAGAGACAGAGGAAGGGCAAGGGCAAGAAGACAAGCAGTCTCCTATATTTTAGTTGGGTGCCAGGGTTGGGTCAGGCATGCAAGAGGATTTTACCCCTGCTGCCTGGCCATGGCTAATTTAGCCTGTGATGCTGAAGAGGTTCTTTGGCCTGTCCCAGACCAAAGACAGAATTTGGGCAGAATAATTATTTTTGTTGTTGTTTGCTGTTTTGTACTGTAGTCTACAGTACATTAAATTAAGGAATAAAACACTTGCAAATGCATACATTTGTTGTGTTCATCATGTGAAAAGTTTTATTTTTAGTTTTTAGTTTCCGTAGTATTGTTTTAAATTTATCTCATCAGTGTGCAAAACTGTGTTGCAGTGTGTGTGTTTTTGAGGATTTGTGTGTCATGTCTGAGAGCAAAGTTTGGTTTTTCAGCAAGATTGAGTTGTTTTGAGTGGAGAGCTTCATTTTGACCTCAATATAGGAAGTTTAGGGAATTAAGTTAGAAGTTGTGGATTTGTGTTTAGAGTTTCGCAAATAAGAGGCATAATTTCAAGAAATGTGTTTAAGCAATTGAGAAAAACTGTAATAGGGTTCAGGTCTGGAGACATACTTGGCCACCCCATCACCTTCACCTTCAGCTTCCTCAGCAGTTGCCATCTTGGTGGTGTGTTTGGGATCGTCATCATGTTGGAAAACTGCCGTTCTGCCTCACTGTAAAAAACAACGTATAGAATCTACTCAATAAAATGGGGTAAACTAATGTAACAATTTACACTCAGTTTGTTTGGGTAGATTCTATATATATCTGAGAAAAGAATACCTGAATTTAAGAATCTACACAATAAAATGAGGTAAATTGTGGTAACAATTTGCACTCAGTTTGTTTGGGTAGATTATAGTCTATATATTTGAGTAAAGAATACCTGAATTTATCAGCTAAGAAAAACTAAAAAAAAGTAGGTAAAGTCTACACAGCAAAAAGCCCAGTATTAAATGAACTCTCCCGGGATGAACACTGAAGCAGTGTCAAAGCTAATGAGGTAATTAAGTGATTCATTGAGTGATGATTGAAAATTATTGAAGACACCTAAAATTTTATGTCACCATTATAGTGGTCAGTGTTAGCATTAGTTGGGCTCTTTACCTGTAACTGTTTAGCTAAGCCAGCCAGGCAAGCTAAAGAGCACAAGTCATGCAGTGGTGACAATACTGGTTTAAAATAAAGTTAATTTCAGCCACTGAAATCGTTTAGAGTGTAGTCTTTGAGTTCTATATTATTTATTTATTACAACTGCCTTGTGGATTCACAGCAGCAAAAAAAGTAATAATAAAGCCTGTATTTTCTTTAAATTTTGAATGGTCTTTTTTAGGGTTGTTCCGATTCCGATACTAGTATCGGAAATGCCGCCGATACCACAAAAAAATCCAGCATCGGAATCGGCGAGTACTTGAACCCACGTACCGATCCGATACCATTTTCTTAAGTTATTCCCACTAGCAAATCAGAAGCCAGTTCTTCTTCGCGGCTCAGAATGCAAACAGTGTTGCCACAAGCAACCACTGTTTAGAGCAGCGAAGAAGAAATACAAATGTGCTAGCAGTTTGTCCGATAAAACGGCGGCATGTCTCATATGTAGGGCTTTATGATTTCTGCGATGCGGAAAACACGGACGGAATCGCGGAATCCAGTCAAAATGGAACTTACAGTTTAACGCGGAACGTCACGGAATTTGTCAAAGTTTGATGCATTAATCAAAGGTAGTTCATTACACTTAAATCAAATCGTGATATGGACTAATATTAAGCCAAAAACCGACTGTTTAAATATGAATTAATGCGTGGTTCTGTGTTAATGAATTGTACAGGCGCGTGGTTTGTTTACTCCTTGTACTGAAGCGCGCGGGACACTTGCGGTAATATTAAAGGGCTCCAGACTGTGACCAATTTTTCTGCCAGTGTTACTAATTTTCGTGAGCGGTCACACTGGCGCGACCACCGCGTTGTTCAACTCATAAGCTCTGCCATTTCTGTCTCAGATGAGAAACATAAAATGGCACGCGAAACGAAAGTGAAACTAACACGACACGTTTGAGCTGCTCAGCACTGACCGTTTATCAGCTTGGACTGCAATGCAAACAAACTTGCACAAACCCCGAACAGCTTTATTCGGGAGCCAACGTTGATTTTGCAACACTGTCACTGCTGCGAGATGCAGTGAGGAGCATTTGAAAATGCCGCACAATGAATAAGGTTGCTGCGAGATCTAGTGAGAATCTTTCAAATTCTGGCCAAAATTCTCTGTTATAAACAGGGCTGATGTACGTCAGAAAACCAGATTAGTAATACTAACTATATGAAAAAAATATTACTGTCAAATGTATGTCATATAATAGAAATACTCTAGTTCACTGTATATGTCATATAATAAAAGTTCAATGTATGTCATATAATAAAAATACTCTAGTTCACTGTATATATCACTGTATATTTGTTTTATTAAGGAATAAGTCTGAAGCACACAATAAAATAATTTATTAGTATTATCTACAGCTGTATATACAATTACACACCCAGGTATTGGATTAGTACTCGGTATCGGCCGATACCCCGAGCCCAGGAATCGGTATCGGGAAGAAAAAAAGGGTATTGGAACATCTCTAGTCTTTTTACAAGCTCCTCTGATCAAAAAACTTTTAAAAGTTGTTCTTTTAGGCGCACACACAGACATCAGGAATCAGCATATGAATCTCAACAATGGTGACAAACAGCATATTCAGAAACAGATCAACTCTAAACATCACGGAAATCATCAGCTCATAATTTATTCATGCCACAATGCATGATGGGAGACATGGATGAGTTTTGATTGGCTACAGCATATGTTTTTGATGGTCACCATTGTTGTGATTCTCATGCTGATTGTTGATGTGTCTATATATAAAAAATGTGTGTATATATATTTTTTGTCTAAATAAGCTTTAAAAACACCTCTCTGATTAATCCAACATAATTAATAAATAACACATAACTCAATTATTCAGGTTACTACATTATGACTTTGTCAAAGCATGTTCAGCACCACATAATCTAATTTCTTCTGGTTTGTCTGACTGTTATAACTCAATTAGAACACCCAAACAAAACGTAATATTAAGAAGTTAATGGTAAGGAGCTAAACTAATGCTAACACTGACCACTATAATGGTGACTTACAGAATTAGATTTTCTCCTTTTGGTGATTCTGCTTTTTAACATCAGGTCTTCACCACAATAATGGCCAATCACCACTCAACGAATCACTTAATTACCTCAATAACTCCAACACTGCTTCAGTGTTCATTTTAATACTCTTGAGTATGGACTCAAATAAACTCCCGGGAGAGTTCATTTAATACTGGGCTTTTTGCTGTGTAGACTTTACCTACTTTTTTTTTCTTAGCTGATCAATTCAGGTATTCTTCACTCAGATATATAGGATAGAATCTACCCAAACAAACTGAGTGTAAATTGTTATATCAGTTTACCCCATTTTATTGAGTAGATTCTAGGTTGTTTTTTACAGTGTAGTTTCTGGAGGGAAGGCATCATGTTCTGCTTCAGAATGTACAGTAAATAATGGAATCCATGTTTCCCTCAATGAACTGCAGCTCCCCAGTACCAGTAGCACCCATGCTTGACTGAAGGCAAAACACAGTTTTCTTGGTACTCCTCACCAGGGCATCGCCACACATGCTGGACACCATCTGAGCCAAACAAGTTTATCTTATAGTCTCATCAGACCACAGGACATGATTCCAGTAATTCATGCTCTTGGACAGGTTGTCTTCAGCAAACAGTTTGCAGGCTTTCTTGTGAGCCAGCTTCAGATGAGGCTTCCTTCTGGGCCGACGTCTATGCAAACCAACTTTTTGCAGTGTGCGGCGTATGGTCTGAGCACGGACAAGCTGACCTTCTACTTCTGCAACCTTTAAAGTAATGCTGGCAGCACTCATGCATCTGTTTTTTGAAGCCAAGTTCTGCACCTGACGCACAGAACGAGTGCTCAACTTTCTTGATTGACCCTTGGGAGGCCTGTTCCGAATCCATCTTGGAAAACCTCTGTATGACCCTGACCACTGTAGTGTAACTCAGTTTCAGGGTGTTACTAAACCTCTAATAGCCTTGGCCATCTTTGTGGAAAGCAACAATTCAAATTCTCAAATCCTCAGAGTGTTCTTTGCTATGAGATTCCATGTTGAACATCCAGTGGTCAATATGAGAGAATTGTACTTAAAGCACCTAATTTTAACTGCTCTAATACAAAATACACAGCTTTGTATGGTCCTGTCAAGCAGACAAAAACATGAACATGAAGAATTACAAGTTTACACCTCACAATTCTGAGTTTACAGCTCACAATTACAAGTTTACAACTCACAATTACAAATGTACACCTCACAATTATAAATTTACCGCTCACAATGCTCACAGTTACGAGTTTATACCTCACAATTCCAAGTTTACAGCTCACAATTCTAAGTTTAGTTTACAGTTACAAGTTCACAAATCACAATTACAAGTTTAAAGCTCACAATTCTGAGTTTACATCTCACAATTACAAGTTTACAGCTTACAATTTTGAGTTTACATCTCACAATTCCAAGTTTACAGTTTGCTATTCTAAGTTTAGTTCACAAGAAAAAGTTCACAAATCACAATTCCAAGTTTACAGCTCACAATTATGAGTTTACATCTCACTATTCCATGTTTACATCTCACAATTATGAGTACACAACTCACAGTTATGAATTTACAGCTCACAATTACAAGTTCACAAATCACAATTACAAGTTTACAGCTCACTATTACATGTTTACTTCTCACTATTAAGTTTATAGCTCACATTTATGAATTTACACTTCACAATTCCAAGTTTAAAGCTCACAATTACAAGTTTACAGCTCATTATTACAAGTTCACACCTCACAATTACAAGTTTACAGCTCACAATTACAAGTTTACAGCTCACTATTACAAGTTTACAGCTCACTATTACAAGTTCACACCTCACAATTACAAGTTTACAGCTCACTATTACAAGTTTACAGCTCACTATTACAAGTTCACACCTCACAATTACAAATTTACAGCTCACAATTACAAGTTTACAGCTCACTATTTCAAATTTACAACTCACAATTACAAGTTTACACCTCACAATTCTGAGTTTACACCTCACTACTTCACATTTAAAGCTCACAACTACAAGTTTACACCTAACAATTCTAAGTTTACAGCTGACAGTTACAAGTTTATATCTTGCAATTCCAAGTTTACAGCTCACAACTATGAGTGTATATCTCACAGTTCCGAGTTCATATCTCACAGATCCAAATTTATATATCACAATTCCAAGTATACAGTTCACAATTATGAGTTTACCTCTCACAGTTCTGAGAATATTACATCTCACATTTCCAAAAATATATTTTGAAATTCTGACTTTAAATGCTGATCGTGTTTTATTTTTCTTGCAACTTTTACAACTCACAGTTCTGTTTTTTTTTTTTTCTCCAGTGGAATATAAAAAAGGTAATTGCAACTTCTAATCTCACAATTGCCAATTTATTTCTAACAACTGTAAGAATTGTGAGGAAAAAAAGTCCTAAATTATGAAGAGAAAAAAAAATACAATTACCTTTTTCGTTGTTTTTTTATTTATTTATTTATTATTTATTTATTTATTTATTTTTATCCTGTGATAGGAACAAGCTTCCAAAGTCAAGATCCCACCCTTCAAGTCTTTATTATATTGGTTCAGATACTTAATTTATAGAAAGTGTTTATCAAGAAAGTGTACACTCTCTCATAATGCTGCAGAAAGAACTAGACTGGGATTCAGAGGAGGTTATGTGTTGTGCATAAACTAAGTTCCTTCACTGTGGCATAAACGATGATGATGAAACATTTTCTGCCTTCAAATATTTGCAATATTTACTTAGGCAAAATGTGGGAAAGCAAATGCATATACTGTTCCTCATCATCCCCCTCATCATCCCCCTCACATTCACTATGCAGCAGGATCTCAATGAGAACGCAATGAGCTCAAGGGAGGGTCTCCTCAGAGAAAACATCCCTGAGTAATAGCGATGCTTGCCTTTTTGCTAATAAACCTTCCAATGCAAATCTACTGAGAATTTACTAACCAATTTAAAGAGTTTGTGCTTCAAGTTGAGATTAATACAGTCAATGAGTCTTCACATACATCTCAATATAAACTGAGATATTGAGAGTAATCCATGGCAGCATGTTTTTAAGCCGGTCCTTGAGCATGTTGGAGGCTCCTGAGGTAACACTGTGAAACTCCAGCATATGGTGAGTGTGTGAGCTGCATACGAGCTGCTACAGAGGAGAAACAGACCAGACGTCTGCTACACCACGTCTCTGTATGACACCACTGCCAGCTGCAATTCACTCACATACAAAGACGTTATTTCCATCTCAAATGCTAATTCCAAATGCGTACTTTTTATTATTTAATTGCAGAACCCGATTCTTTGTTACAAGTCAGCCCCAGAAATCTCTGTTATCCAATGCAATTTGCAAAATCCCACTTGCTGTTGGGATTGTGGGTGAAAAGCTTAACCCCCTATGGTGAGGTTCAGCTGAGTTCTTCCTATGACGTTATATAACACCAATGCCTGGTAACTAGTCAAACCACATGACTTCATGACTGTATATTTGTGCTGTTAAATTTCTTCTATTCAGTATGAGGCTTTATATCTTTTAGTACAAGGTGTGGCAAACTTTTGCAGATAAAAAAGGTTTCTTGTCAATAGTGTGATGTATGAAGCAAACCAGGCATATCTGCACGACTAACATAAAACCGTTGTGAAATCTGCAAGAAGAAGTCTGACGCCCTCTCTTGAAATTTCAAATTGCATGGATTACTCTTGAAGTGACTGGATTATTTCTCCAATTTTGTCTCCGAACATTGGTCCTACCATGGATATTGATCTAAGCAGTGATCCCCACTTTCATAAAATACTGCAAATGATGTAACAATGACAATCTGTCTACATTCTGAAGCTACCTATATTTGTTTATATCTAAACATTTTGCAGCAACATTAAAATACGTACACTGGTGGCATCTTTTGTTTGAAATGCATTTTACTTATATTCACAGTCAGTAGTTTTATATTTTAAAAGTTGTCCTGATTTTATTGCATTTCTTTAGTACTGTCAAAAATTGTGATTAATCACATCCAAAATAAAGTTCGTCTTTATATTATATATGTGCTGCTGTGTGCCCACTGATTTGCCCACTGATTTGCATTTTAATGAGTAAAATAAGTATTTGATTGTCTTTCACTCAGCAAGATTTCTGGCTCCCAGGTGTCTTTTATACAGGCAACAAACTGAGATTAGGAGCACTCTCTTAAAGGGAGTGCTCCTAATCTCAGCTTGTTACCTCTATAAAAGACACTTGTCCACAGAAGCAATCAATCAATCAGATTCCAAACTCTCCACCATGGCCAAAACCAAAGAGTTGTCTAAGGATGTCAGGGACAAGATTGTAGACCTACACAAGGCTGGAATGGGCTACAAGACCATGGCCAAGCAGCTTGGTGAGAAGGTGACAAAAGTTGGTGCGATTATTCGCAAATGGAAGAAACACAAAATAACTGTCAATCTCCCTCGATCTGGGGCTCCATGCAAAATCTCACCTTGTGGAGTTTCAATGATCATGAGAAAAATGAGGAATCAGCCCAGAGCTACACAAGAGGATCTTGTCAATGATCTTAAGGCAGCTGAGACAATAGTCACCAAGAAAACAATTAGTGTGCCGTGAAGGACTGAAATCCACTGAAATACAGTGTCCGCAAGGTCCCCCTGCTCAAGAAAGCACATGTACAGGTCCATCTGAAGTTTGTAAGTAAACATCTGAATGATTCAGAGGAAAGTCGTGTGGTCAGATTAGACCAAAATGGAACTCTTTGGCTTCAACTCAACTCGCCGTGTTTGGAGGAGGAGGGATGCTGCCTATGACTTCAAGAACACCATCCCCACCGTCAAACATGGAAGTGGAAACATCATGCTTTGGGGGGTTCTGGTAAGTGGCAGGACAACTGCACCGCATCAAAGGGCCAAATCTTGGGTGAGAACCTCCTTCCTTCAGCCAGGACATTGAAAATGGGTCATGGATGGGTATCACCCAAAACACACAGCTCAAGAAGAAGCACATTTAGGTCCTGGAGTGGCCTAGCCAGTCTCCAGACCTTAATCCCAAAGAAAATCTGTGGAGGGAGCTGAAGGTTCGAGTTGCCAAATATCATCCTCGAAACCTTAATGACTTGGAGAGGATCTGCAAAGAGTGGGACAAAATCCCTCCTGAGATTAGTGCAAACCTTGTGGCCAACTACAAGAAACGTCTGACCCTTGTGATTGCCAAAAAGGGTTTTGCCACCAAATTCTAACTCATGTTTTGCAAAGGGGTCAAATGCTTCTTTCACTCATTAAAATGCAAATCAATTTAAAACTTTTTTAAATGCATTTTTCTGGATTTTTTTGTCTCTCACTGTTCAAATAAACCTACCATTAAAATTATAGACTGATCATTTATTTTTCAGTGGGCAAACATACAAAATCAGCAGGAGATCAAGTACTTATTTTCCCCACAGTATGTATTTATATATGATTTATATTATATATAAATATGAATAATATATTACATATATTTCTTAAATACATGTATGTGTATATTTAAGGTATATATTTAAGCATACACATATATTATGTAAACACAAACTTATTTTGAATGCGATTAATCACGATTAATCCATTTGACAACACTACAATTTTGTACTGCTTAATGAGGTAAGAACTCTGGGAAAATAAAAAAAAAAGTTCACAGTTATTTACAAAGAAACACTTTGAATAAGATGTGAAATTTTGAATTTTGACTAAAATAGTATTTTCTTGCAAAACATACTCCAATAATACTTGTTTTATTTCCAACTTATTTTTACAGTGTGGTTTGCTCCTTTAAAAAGAATTAGATGTTAAATACAAAATTGCAAGACTGCAAGACAGTGCTCTCTAAAGCAGCCTCCCGAGCATAAACAAAACACAGCACGTCTAACAGCTGTATTTTAGTTAAAATTGATGGACAAAAAGAGCCTTTAGCCAAAAAATGGCATAAAACAAATTGCTAAAATTATGGAACAATAATTTCCGGAACTCATTCCCGCATTTCAATGCGGTTGTCCCTGAAACTTGCAGTGTGTACGTGCCCAAATTAGGAATCTGAGAGTTTAAGAGTTTCATGTGAGGAAAATGTACTCATGTGGATTTTAGTAGCACTTTCGTTTACAGTCCTGTTTCTCGTGTACATACTATGTACTTATTAGATTAATTACAATTACTAGGTAATAACTAGGTACTAACCCTGAACCTACTCCTAAACCTAACCTAACCTAGCCCAAGTAGTTACCTTATATTAATAGCACTTTCTTAGGTAGGTACACTGTAAGTACACACACTGTAAAATAAAGTGCAACACAGATTTCAGATGTTCAAGTTGGTGAGCCAAATTTGCAGTGATGAACAGTAAGCATATTGAGAATGATATTGACGTATTCTCCTGTGTTTGCATTGGTTTATAAATGATTAACCTTACAAATCTGGTAAAAATAGCGCATGTTGCGTTTCCAGATGAACGTAATAATGAACCCAAACTCACAACAACATGCAGAAATGGAGTTTGAGACACTGTACACATTTAAACGATAACAGTTTGTGTGGAGCAGCATTTACTGTGAACAGAGCCTCTCTGAGATGCATGTACATAACCTACATGCATGCAAATAATTAAAATGCATATATTAAACCTGCATCGCATATATTTATTTAATTGAATCATAGCGTCTGTGAATTCTTACACTGTAAAAAACAATTTGTTGAATCAACTTAAAATAATTTGCTACCTGGCTGCCTTAAATCAACCTTAAGTTCAATCAACTCAAAAAAGTTTAGTCAACTTGAAATATTAAATTGCACTAAGTGACAACTTGGATATTTGAGTTGATTCAACTTAAAATTTTAAGACAGGTGGGTGACAAACTCAGCTTTTTTTTTTTTTTTTTGTTAAATCAGCTCAAATATCTAAGTTGTCACTTAGTACTACAAAACATTTCAAGTTGACTAAACATATGAGTTGACCAAACTTAAAAGTTTAAGGCAGAAGGGGGAAAATATATATTTTAAGTTGACTCAACATTTTTTTTTTTTTTTTTTTTACAGTGTTACAGTTATGATTTTTAAATGGGTATTTTTCAGATTATTTGATACGGGCAAAATGCAATTAAGGGTTTTTAAAAATCGAATGCTCAATTACATTTGTGGAATCGTTGCAGCCCTAAACTCAATCAATAAACATTGCAACACGACACATCCCTGATACTGCCAGGCACACATTTGATATGAGGGTCATTCATCGCTTCATTATTCAGAAAGTATGTCAGGAAGACGTTCTGTCTCTAATTAAACCCACCATAAACAACATGTGTAGGGTGGAAATGAATAATAGATGTAGACAGCACTCAGTGTGCTACCTTTGAACCAGTGGCTGTGAATAATCATATACAACACATGTATGCATTTTGTCGCAAAGACATGATAACATTCTGCATGCAGTGTGCAGAAATTGTTACAACATTATACACATAATTCCATTAAGATTTTCAAAATGTAACTACAAAGTTCATTCATCACGCATGTGAGCAGATATTTGCATATTATCCCAATCTATCAACTGATAATTACTCCGAGACGCGTCTGGGGTTGCTGGTAAATGCTGAGGAGGGTTGGTTTGGGCCATGAACTGCCAGACCCAGCTGTCTGAACCACAAATCTTCTTAGTCCAAAGGGAGGGGGAGGAGACGAGCGTGTCGTTAAAATGGCAAGCCCGTCTGTTAGTGTGTGAGTGTGCGAGTGTGTCTCACATAGAAACATCCCTGTCCCCGTAGTACAACGAAAACCTTCTGATTTATACTCTAATCCTTTGCCACTTTGACAGTGGCCCTAGGTTTTGGGCTGGAAAGAGAAACCGGCATCATTTGGATCGTGGTTACAGTGGTTGGTCTGTGTTTTCCTGCAGGATAAGCTGAGGTTGAAAGCGTGTGTGGCTGTTGAGGTTGCACATGCATGTGACACTTCTAATCACACGACCCACAACAATGATTGGACCTCAGGGATTCGGGAACATGAGGAGACTTAGCTGATGAGTGTATTCATCACTTGCTTTGCATAACGCTTCAGCCTGTCAAAATACTTACATTGTCATTAGTGCCATATGGATTAAAGGCATATGAAGCACCATTGGCTTTACACTTGGGCAGGACTATAAACAAGGAACTGAATGTATAACTATGTCATAACTGTGTTATTAATATTGTATAATAATTATATTAAGATACTATTTATTAAATCCAAGACACATAAAAGTGTGCTTTAATTGTATTATTAATTCACAAATACAATAATACAGTACAAAACATATTTAATGTAGATTGTATTAGTTACTTTGAATTAATAACCACCTTCTTTTTTATCATGCCTATGTTCGAAGTTGTTTTGGGTACTACTGCTTACTGCATAGTGTACTCTATGTTAAACTATGTTGCATATTAAAAATAGTAACTGAAATGACACACACTTTGCAACATTTTAAACAGTAGTTAGTATATGCTATAGTCTATTAGGATGACTTAAGAAATCACTATGTTGCATGTTTAACTCATCAAGTTAAAAATATGTATTAAAATATTTTGAAAATGTATTGTGATATGTGACCCTGGTGATTTGTAGCAATAAAAAAATAAATAAATAAATACATTGTCTGGGTCAAAATTATTGATTTTTCTTTTATGCCAAAAATTATTAGGTTATTAAGTTAAGATCATGTTCCATGATAATTTGTATATTTCCTACCGGAAATATTTCAACACTTTTTTTTTTTTTTTTGATTAGTAATATACATTGCTAAGAACTTCATTTGGACAAATTTAAAAGCATTTTGATCAGATTCCAGATTTTCAAATAGTTGTATCTCATATTGAACAAACCATACATCAGTGGAAAGTTATTTATTCAGCTTTCAGGTGTAGTATAAATCTTAATTAAACTACACCAAAAAAATATCTTTATTCAATTCAATTCAATTCAAGTTTATTTGTATAGCGCTTTTCACAATACAAATCGTTGCAAAGCAGCTGTACAAAAAATGTAGGCTACTACAATATATTTAGTAGCTTATTAGTGGTGACTACTGTATGTTAAGTCGATGTACATATGGTATAAATATATAAAAAAAAAGTAATGGTGTAATCAAAAACAGATGATGAACATTAATAGTAATGATTATGTGTTGCAATCAAACTTGTAGAAAAATTGTGTAGTGCTGTATGTTGTTTCAAGGCTGGCATCATCGGCGGTCCTCTTAGGGGTTGGCAACTTGGCATCATCTCTTCTTCTGAATCTGGGCTGAATCTTGTGTAATTCCTAGTTACCACGGGATGGAAACAGCAACAGAGAAATAATTAGCGTAGCTGCTGTTCCAACCAAGCAAAAATTGTGTGTTTTGCCCAAGCTGAAAAATGTTGATGTGCATTTGATCAGATGTAACTGAAGTACAACGTTATGAGATACATTATGTGAATGCTTGGCTAAAGAGATGAGTCTTTAATCTAGATTTAAACATACAGAGTGTGTCTGAACCCCGAACGTTATCAGGAAGGCTATTCCAGATTTTTGGAGCCAAATGTGAAAAAGCTCTCCCTCCTTTAGTGGACTTTGCTATCCTAGGTACTACTAAAAGTTCAGAGTTTTGCGACCTTAGGGAGCGTGAGGGATTGTAGCGTGAAAGGAGACTAGTTAGGTATGCAGGAGCTAAACCATTAAGGGCCTTATAGGTCAGAAATAATATTTTGTAAGTGATACGGAACCTAAAAGGTAGCCAGTGTAGAGACTGTAAAATTGGGGTAATATGATCATATTTTCTTGACCTGGTAAGGACTCTAGCAGCTGCATTTTGGACTACCTGTAGCTTATTTATTAAAGAAGCAGGACAACCACCTAGTAGTGCATTACAATAGTCCAGTCTAGATGTCACGGATTGGTCAGGTTCTGCACCCACAATCACTCCCAGATCACCGTCACCTGAGTATTGATTAATGAACACCTGCACGTAATCATCACCAACACATAAAAGACACTCTCCACACACCACTCATTGTCCGGGCTCGTTCCAGAGAAAGCGGACTTCCAGTAACTCTTGGCGAGTATCACTATCGAGATTACTTACCCAATTGTACTTACCTTATCTCTGTCTCGTTCCAGTCTTCCAAGCGCCAGTCCTCTGTGTCTTCTCAGTATCCTGTCATTAGCGGTGTGTGGCCGTAAGCTGACTTCCGCGTCAGCGGAGGGTGGTGGATCCACGAACTCTCTGAACCCCTCTGGCTTTCGTTCTTGGAATCCTCCAGTCTCGCCACCTAAAACGGAAAGGACCTGTTACTCTCTTCACGTTACCATCCAGCTCAGTATTCATCACTTCAAGTCTTGCTCACCTTCACGAACTCACCATTCACCTCCGGCACTGCTGCTTGTATAAATAAAACACCATTTGTATAACACTTACCTTCTTGTCCCGTCTGCTTCATAACAGAAGCCCGGACCTTAACAGTAAGCAGCATGAGTGCTCAGGATCCATTCCAGGAACTGGTGGATAATCTGCGGAAGGTTTTGTTGTCATCCCCATCTGTCACCCCTTCCGCACCACCGGCACCCGTACCTCCATGCACTTCTTCGGAACCACCATCCAGTCCCATGGCCCGACCAGCGCCCTACGCTGGCGGGGCGGAGGAGTGCAATGGATTTCTACTGCAATGTTCTCTTGTCTTTACTATGCAACCAGCGCTCTATCCTACAGACCAGTCTAAAATAGCGTTTATCACCTCTCTTCTCACAGGACCAGCTTTGAAGTGGGCCGAATCGATGTGGCAGCAAAGCGGGCCGACCACTCGTTCCATCCAGGCATTCATCAATCACTTCAAAGAGGTGTTCAACCGTACAGACGGGGAAGTATCAGCGGGTGAGCAGCTCTATCACTTATCACAAGGATCGATGTCCACTCATGAGTATGCTTTACGGTTTCGAACCCTAGCCGCTGCCAGTGGATGGAACGAGCGGTCGTTGCTGACCACCTATCGTCTCGGGCTCGAACCCCGTCTTCGCCTCCAACTAGCTGCGTTGGATGACGCTATGGGTCTGGAGCGTTTCATACAGCAATCCATCAGATGTTCTGACCGCATGCAATCATATCATACTCTCTCCGATGTCTCTCCTAATGCACTCCTCCGCCCAGTGGAGACCGCCAGCCCTCCAGAACCAGAGCCGATGATACTTGAATCTGGTAGACTATCATCCGCTGAGCGACAGAGAAGGCTGACCCGGGGTCTGTGTCTCTATTGTGGAGCCAGTGGGCATGTTCGGATGAAATGCCCCCTTCGTCCTGTTCCTACCGCGGTGAGTGTCATCCAATCCGAAGTTGAAAAGATGTATCCTCTGTCTACATGTGTTCAGTTAACCACCTCCACATCTTCTGTCATAGCCCACGCTCTCATCGACTCCGGGTCAGCGGGGAACTTCATCTCGGGGAGCCTCTGTCGCCAGTTACAGCTCCGAACCGAAGCTTCGTCGAGCGTCTACCAGATTCAGCCCATAACACGTTCCATCACAGCACGACCCCGTATCCATCGTAAATGCCAACCCATCCACCTTCAGATAGGAGCTCTTCACCAAGAACTCATCCAACTTCTGGTTCTGGAGGGGGCCACCATGGACATCATCTTGGGGCGCCCGTGGCTGGTGAAGCACAATCCCATCATCTCTTGGGGCAATGGAGAGGTAATCCGGTGGGGTCATGACTGTTTTCCAGAGTGCTTTCCAGAAGCTCCACGCCCTATACCAAGACCCATTCCTGTCTGCGCCACATCCATCGAGAGCCCTTTGGAGCAACGATCCACCGAGGTTCCGGATACCTACTCCTCTTTCCAGGACGTCTTCTGCCCCAAGAGAGCTTCCCAGCTACCTCCCCATCGGCCATGGGACTGCGCCATAGACCTGATTCCTGATGCTCCTTTGCCCAGAGGAAGGATCTACCCGTTGTCACTTCCGGAGACTAAGGCCATGGAGGAGTATATTCACGAGGCTCTCCAGCAAGGATACATTCGTCCCTCCACTTCTCCCGCTGCATCCAGCTTCTTTTTCGTGGCGAAAAAGGATGGAGGGCTGCGGCCGTGTATTGACTACCGCATCCTGAATCAAGCCACAGTCAAGTTCAAATATCCCCTTCCTCTCGTCCCAGCGGCCCTCGAACAACTCCGGTCAGCCACCATCTTCACGAAATTGGACCTCCGCAGCGCTTACAATCTGGTGAGAATACGGAAGGGGGATGAGTGGAAGACGGCCTTCGTGACCCCTACAGGCCACTATGAGTATTGCGTCATGCCCTATGGCCTGGTCAACGCCCCTTCCGTATTCCAAAACTTCATGCATGAAGTCCTCCGGGAGTTTCTCCATCGGTCAGTAATTGTCTACATTGACGATATCCTCATCTACTCCCGGAGTGAGACTGAACACATCCACCACGTTGCGGAGGTCCTCCAGAAACTCAGGGAACACCAACTCTTCTTGAAAGCAGAAAAATGTTCATTCCACCTTCCATCCGTTCAATTCCTGGGATACATCATCGACCGTGAGGGTATTCGTATGGACGAGAGGAAGGTGTCATCTGTCATGTCCTGGCCTAAACCCTCTTCTGTCAAAGAACTCCAGAGATTCCTCGGTTTTGCTAATTTCTACCGCCGTTTCATTCAAGGTTATAGTACCATCACAACTCCATTAACCAACCTACTCAAAGGAAAACCAACTAAACTTACCTGGAACCCCGAAGCCGCCGCAGCCTTCCAATCCCTCAAGGACGCCTTCACCCAGACTCCTATTCTGCGCCATCCAGATCCAGACCTACCTTTCGTGGTGGAGGTGGATGCATCTACCTCGGGAGTCGGAGCGGTTCTCTCCCAACATCACGGAACTCCACGTTTACTCCATCCATGTGCCTACTTCTCCCGGAAGTTCAGCCCGGCGGAGAAGAACTATGACATCGGCAACCGGGAACTTCTCGCCATCAAGCTCGCCCTGGAGGAGTGGCGACACTGGTTGGAGGGAGCCAATCATCCTTTCCTGGTACTCACAGATCATAAAAACCTCCAATACCTCCGTGATGCAAAAAGGCTGTGCCCACGTCAGGCCAGGTGGGCACTGTTCTTTTCAAGGTTCCACTTCTCCATCTCCTATCGTCCCGGTCCAAAAAATATAAGAGCAGATGCCCTGTCTAGAATCCACGACTCCACTGATTCCACTGAACCTCCCAGCAATATCCTCCCACAAGACATCTTCATCAACCCCATCGAATGGTCTGCTCCCCCTAGTGTCGCTACTCCTGCTCCTCGCCCTCCGCCGGGCTGCCCTCCTGATCGACGTTACATTCCTAGGACACAACGGGTAGATCTCATTCGCTCCATCCACACTTCCCTGGGCACTGGACATCCCGGGACCAACAACACCCTCTCGCTGCTATCCGAGCGCTTCTGGTGGCCTGGGATGGCAAGGGATGTGCAGCGGTTCATCCAGGGGTGCAAGGAGTGTGCCATGTCCAAAAGTCCCAGGCATTTGCCCGCAGGTAAACTCCATCCCTTGCCAATCCCGAACCGCCCCTGGTCACACCTGGGAGTGGATTTTATGACGGACTTACCAGCATCGGATGAAAACACCTGCATCTTTGTCATAGTGGATCGATTCTCCAAGTTCTGCAAGTTACTGCCCCTGAAAGGACTACCCACTGCCTTTGAAGCAGCCCAACTCCTGTTCAATCACGTCTTCCGTCAGTATGGAATACCTGAGGATATTGTATCGGACCGCGGTCCTCAGTTTATCTCCCGTCTATGGAAATCCTTCTTCCGTCTCCTAGGTGTGACCGTCAGCCTCTCCTCTGGCTATCATCCGCAGTCCAATGGCCAGACGGAGAGGAAAATCCAGGAAGTGGGGCGGTTCCTCCGGACCTTCTGCCACAACCACCAGAACTCCTGGAACCAGTTCCTGGGCTGGGCAGAGTATGCCCAAAATTCACTGCGGCAACCGTCCACCGGCCTCACACCATTCCAGTGCGTTCTCGGATTCCAACCACCGCTATTTCCCTGGAATGGTGAACCATCTGAGGTCCCCGCAGTGGATCTCTGGTTCCGGGAGAGCGAGAGGGTCTGGGACGAAGCACATCACCACCTACAGAGGGCAGTACGCAGACAGAAAGCCTTCGCGGATCGGAGGAGGGCCCCAGCCCCAGAATTCAGGCCAGGCGATCAAGTGTGGCTTTCCACTCGAGATATCCGTCTGCGACTGCCCTCCAAGAAATTAAGTCCCAGGTTTGTTGGTCCCTTCAACATCCTGGAACAGGTCAACCCCGTCACCTACAGGCTTCAACTCCCACCTGAATATCGCATTCACCCCACCTTCCATGTCTCACTACTGAAACCATTTCATCCACCTCTCACTCTCTCCACAGAACCTGACCACGAAGAAGAACCTCCTCCCCCCCTCATGCTGGAAGATGGAGCCGTCTACTCCGTCCGGGAGATTCTCCGGTCTCGTCGTCGTGGTGGTCTACTCGAGTACCTGGTTGACTGGGAGGGTTATGGACCAGAGGAGAGGTCATGGGTCCCAAGAGATGATATTCTAGATCCCACGCTCACTGAGGAGTTCCACGCTAGTCATCCTGAGTTTCCTGCACCCCGAGGACGAGGTAGACCACCACGGCGCAAGAGACTTCGGCCCTCAGGAGCGGGCCCTGGGGAGGGGGGTAGTGTCACGGATTGGTCAGGTTCTGCACCCACAATCACTCCCAGATCACCGTCACCTGAGTATTGATTAATGAACACCTGCACGTAATCATCACCAACACATAAAAGACACTCTCCACACACCACTCATTGTCCGGGCTCGTTCCAGAGAAAGCGGACTTCCAGTAACTCTTGGCGAGTATCACTATCGAGATTACTTACCCAATTGTACTTACCTTATCTCTGTCTCGTTCCAGTCTTCCAAGCGCCAGTCCTCTGTGTCTTCTCAGTATCCTGTCATTAGCGGTGTGTGGCCGTAAGCTGACTTCCGCGTCAGCGGAGGGTGGTGGATCCACGAACTCTCTGAACCCCTCTGGCTTTCGTTCTTGGAATCCTCCAGTCTCGCCACCTAAAACGGAAAGGACCTGTTACTCTCTTCACGTTACCATCCAGCTCAGTATTCATCACTTCAAGTCTTGCTCACCTTCACGAACTCACCATTCACCTCCGGCACTGCTGCTTGTATAAATAAAACACCATTTGTATAACACTTACCTTCTTGTCCCGTCTGCTTCATAACACTAGATGCCATGAATGCATGAACTAACTTTTCTGCATCAGAAACAGGTAACATGTTCCGTAGCTTGGCAATGTTTCTAAGATGAAAGAATGCTGTTTTTGTAACATGAGAAATATGATTTTCAAAAGACAGGTTGCTGTATAATATAACACCCAAATTTTTGACTGTAGAGGAAATAACAGTGCATCCGTCTAGTTGCAAATTGCAGTTTAAGTGTCACGTATCTGGTCTATCCTGTCATCATGAACTCTTGCACCACACTTCATGGACTTCATTCCCCACAAGCCACTGCACTAATCACTGCATTCACCTGCTCTCACTTTACTGATTACTGCTCACAGCTGCACCTCATCACACTGTCTGCATTTAAGCCACTCACACACACAGCCACCTTGCGAAGTCTTATTGTTCCCTATGGTCGTAATTCTGAGCGTTTCTTCCCGTGTTTGTTTTCCCGTGTGTTTTGATTCCTGGACTCCCTCCCGTGTTTGATTCTCGCTGCCAGCCCCGACCTTCTGCCTGTGTTTTGACTACTCTCTGGATTATCCTCGTTGTTATTGTTTGCTGGTGTTTGACCCTGTCTGTTTGACCACGTCTTCGAATAAAATGCTGCAAATGGATCCGCACGTCTCTGACCCTCCTTGTGACAGAAGACTTCGACGCTACAAGGATCCAGCAGCGAGTATGGTGTCATCCGGTTCCAGCACGAACCCCACTGTACAGATCATGCGTCTCAAGCAGGGTGAGCGGACTATCGAGGATTTTGTTATGGACTTCATTGAATGGGCAAATCTGTCGTCGATGGATGAGACGTGCCTAATGATTTTTTTCCGTGGAGGACTCTTAGAGCCATGGGCTTCACTCATGCCCATGATTGAACCTAACTGGACCTTGCAATATTATATGGATCTTGCTCTTTTGTTGTGTGGCTCTCCTTTTACTGTGGGAATTGTGGAGGAGGACCATCTTCCCACAGTAAGTTCCAGCTCAGAGCCACAGCATAAGATGTCTGCCAACCCAGAGCCTGTTCACAAGATGGCCGCCCTTCCTGAGCCTGTTGCCAGGATGGCTTCTGTTCCTGAGTTCCCGGCCAAGATGGCTGCCTCGCATGAGTCTGTAAGCAAGATGGCCTCCCTTCTAGAGTCTTTTCACAAGATGACCTCCCTTCTAGAGTCTGTTCGCAAAATGGCTGCCCTTCCAGAGTCTGCTCTCAAGATGGTCACCCTTCCAGAGCCATTGCACAAGATGGCTGCCCTTCCAGAGCCTCCGCTGGTTCAGCCCAGCCTTCCAGAGCCTCCGCTGGTTCCGCCCGGCCTTCCAGAGCCTCCGCTGGTCCCGCCCGGCCTTCCAGAGCCTCCGCTGGTCCCGCCCGGCCTTCCAGAGTCTCCGCTGGTCCCGCCCGGCCTTCCAGAGTCTCCGCTGGTCCCGCCCGGCCTTCCAGAGTCTCCGCTGGTCCCGCCCGGCCTTCCAGAGTCTCCGCTGGTCCCGCCCGGCCTTCCAGAGCCTCCGCTGGTCCCGCCCAGCCTTCCAGAGTCTCCGCTGGTTCAGCCCAGCCTTCCAGAGCCTCCGCTGGTTCAGCCCAGTCTTCCAGAGCCTCCGCTGGTTCCATCCAGTCGTCCTGAGATTCCTGTCTGCCCGGTTCTGGTCACGGAGGCCATGCATGGACTGAGTAGTTTCCCACCCACCCTCCCTGCTGCTCCAGTCCCGCCACCTCTGTCTCCTGACAGTCCCTCTGCTCACCCACATCCCACCTTCGGTGCAGAGGACTTGCCGTGGGACTGCCAGTCTCCATCAGTGTCCAGACTGAAGGATCCCTCACCATCACCTCCAGTCTCAGAGTCCTGGACTCCACCTCGGCCCTCCGACCCTGCGGCTCCACCCCGGCTCTGTGCTCCCTCGTCTCCGTTGTCAGCCGTCGGCCCACCAGCTCCTCCGGGCTCCATCGTCTCTCCGGCTCCGCCCCGGTCAGTCGTCGCCCCACCTTCGCCTCTGGACTCTACTCCTCCGGCTGCGCCTCGTCACTCCGTCCTGCCGGCTCTGTGGACCTCCTCCCTCCCGTGGGCACAGCCTCGATCCTCTGTCACTCCGGCTCCGCTGCGTACCTCCGGACCTCCATCTCCGCCGGGGTCGCCAGAGCCTTGGGTTCCGCCTTGGTCCTCCGGATCCTCTGTGTCGCCCAGGACCATCGACTCTCCAGTTTCGCCTCGGGCTCCTCCGGCTCCACCTCCGTCGGTCGGCCCCAGGCAGGAGCCAACCCTTCCTCCACCATGGCTTCTCCCTCCGTCGGCTCCGCCTCAGTTCGTGGTTCCAGTACCCCTACATGGACCTGGCCCTCCATCCCTCCCCCTGTTCCGCCTCCGCTCCACCACCCTCCAGGTGGTATTAGGTGGTTAGAGCGTCTGGAAGCCGCTCCTTGGGGAGGGGCTCTGTCACGTATCTGGTCTATCCTGTCATCATGAACTCTTGCACCACACTTCATGGACTTCATTCCCCACAAGCCACTGCACTAATCACTGCATTCACCTGCTCTCACTTTACTGATTACCGCTCACAGCTGCACCTCATCACACTGTCTGCATTTAAGCCACTCACACACACAGCCACCTTGCAAAGTCTTATTGTTCCCTATGTTCGTAATTCTGAGCGTTTCTTCCCGTGTTTGTTTTCCCGTGTGTTTTGATTCCTGGACTCCCTCCCGTGTTTGATTCTCACTGCCAGCCCCGACCTTCTGCCTGTGTTTTGACTACTCTCTGGATTATCCTCGTTGTTATTGTTTGCTGGTGTTTGACCCTGTCTGTTTGACCACGTCTTCGAATAAAAAATGCTGCAAATGGATCCGCACGTCTCTGACCCTCCTTGTGACATTAAGAGATTCTGTGTACTGTTTTTTGGTCCAATAAGTAATATCTCGGTCTTATCTGAATTTAATAGTAGAAAATTATTGGTCATCCAGTCTTTCACATTTTTAACACATTCTGTTAATTTTGCTAAGTTAGAAGTTTCATCTGGTCTTGTTGAAATATATAGTTGAGTATCATCAGCATAAAAATGGAAACTAATCCCATATTTCCTAATAATATTACCAAGGGGTAACAAGTAAATTGAAAATAGCAGAGGACCTAGGACAGATCCTTGTGGCACTCCATACTTTACTGGTGTTAGCTGCGATGACTCCCCATTTAAATAAACAAAGTGATAGCGATTGGACAGGTATGATCTGAACCATCTTAAAGCCTGCCCTTGAATACCTGTATAGCTTTGTAATCGATCTATAAGTATGTCATGATCTATAGTGTCGAACGCAGCACTAAGATCAAGTAAAACTAGCAATGAGACACAGCCTTGATCTGACGCAAGTAGCAAGTCATTTGTGATTTTGTGCAGTTTCTGTGCTATGATGGGGCCTGAAATTCTTCAAAGAGATTATTATTTTGCAAGAAGGAGCACAATTGAGCAGACACAACTTTTTCCAAAATTTTAGACATAAATGGAAGATTAGAAATAGGTCTGTAATTTGCCAATTCACTAGGGTCTAGCTGTGGTTTCTTAATAAGAGGCTTAATAACCGCTAGTTTGAATTGGTTTGGTTTTGGGACATGACCTAAAGATAACGATGAGTTAACAATATTAAGAAGCGGTACTTCTGCTACAGGTAGCAACTCTTTTAGTAATTTAGTGGGTACAGGATCTAATTGGCTTGTTGTTGGTTTAGATGTGGTGATAAGTTTATTTAATTCTTCCTGTTCTATAGTTGTAAAGCACTGCAGTTTTTCTTTGGGTGTAATGAATAATGCTGAAGTATCGGTTGCTGTAGTATCTATATTTGTTATTGTACTTCTGATGTTGTTTATTTTATCAGTAAAGAAATTCATAAAGTCGTTACTATTAAACTGTGCAGGAATATTTAGGTCAGGTGGCATTTGGTTATTTGTTAATCTAGCCACTGTGCTAAATAAAAACCTTGGATTGTTTTTTTGTTTTTTTTCTATGAGTTGGTGGATGTACTTGGCTCTAGCAGCTTTTAAAGCCTGTCTATAGCTGGACATACTGTTTTTCCATGCAATTCTAAAAACTTCTAAGTTAGTTTTTCTCCATTTACGCTCAAGATTACGAGTTTCTTTTTTTAGAGAATGGGTATTACTGTTGTACCATGGCGTAAATCAGGCAGGTTATTTGTGAACCTATCTTTGGTAGCAGGAACAATAGTTCTGCCCAGACGATAGCGCGGAGCTATATAGTTAACATCAGTAATACGGAGCATGCACGATACAAGGAAATGATCAGTAACATCATCGCTTTGAGGTACGATATCTATATCAGTAGGATCAAGTCCGTGCGATATAATTAGATCTAGTGTATGATTAAAACGATGAGTGGGTCCGGTGACTTTTGCTTGACTCCAAAAGAGTTTATTAGGTCAGTAAACGCAAGTCCTAACGCGTCATTTGCATTATCAACATAGATGTTAAAATCTCCAACAATTAATGCTTTATCAAAATTAACCAATAGGTCTGAGAGGAAATCTGCAAATTCTTTTAGAAAATCTGTATACGGCCCTGGTGGTCTATACACAGTAGCCAGAGCAAGAGATAGGAGAGATTTCTTTTGCATATCTGACAGAGTAACATTGAGTAGAAGTACTTCAAATGAATTAAACCTGTACCCTGTTTTCTGAGTAACATTGAAAATATCACTATATATTGTTGCAACACCACCGCCACGACCAATCTGACGAGGCTCATGCTTATAACAGTAGTTTTGTGGAGTAGACTCATGCAGACCAATATAGTCGTTTGGTTTTAGCCAAGTTTCAGTTAAGCAGAGTACATCAAAGCTATTATCCGTGATCATTTCATTTACAATATGTGCTTTGGGTGCAAGTGATCTAATGTTTTAATCTTTGTTAGTTAAAAAAAAAATGTTAGTTAATAAAAATACAAATATTCACTTTTAGTTCATGTTAGCTCAGCTGCATTAAATATTATTATATAACAGATACAACTTTTGATTAAAAAATTGCATTAGTAAATTTTAGAATTCACATTTATTAAAATTAATAAATGATTTAGTATTTTCAATAAATTGCAGAATACATACTCAAAAAAAAAAAAAAAAACACAAAAGAAGCAGAAGTCGAAGACGTTGAAGTAGTAGTCTAGGAGAAAAAGTCAAAGAAAAAGTCGAAGATATCAAAGTAGAAGTATAAAAAGCAGAACTCAAAGAAAAAGTTGAAGCAGAAGTCAAAGAAGTTGAAGAAACAGAAGTTGAAGAAAAAGTCTAAGAAGCAGAAATTGAAGAAAAAGTAAAAAAGTAGAAGCTGAAGTCAAAGAAATTGAAGAAGCATAAGTCAAAGAAAATTTGAAGAAGCAGAATTCAAAGAAAAACTTAAAGCAGAAATCAGAAGTTGAAGAAGCTGATGTTGAAGGAAAAATTAAAGAAGTCAAAAAAGCAGAAGGCGAAGAAAAAGGCGAATAAGCCGAAATTGAAGACGTTGAAGAAGCAGAAGTTGAAGAAAGAGTCAAAGAAGTCGAAGAAGCAGAAGTCGAAGAAAAAGGCAAAGAATCCGAAGTTGAAGACGTTTAAGAAGCATAAGTTAGAGAAAAAAGTCGAAGAAGCAGAAGTCAAAGAAGTTGTAGAAGCAGAAGTCGAAGAAAAAGTTGAAGACGAAGTAGAACTCGAAGAAAAAGTCAAAGAAGCAGAAATCGAAGAAAAAGTTTTTAAAAAGTAGAAGTTGAAGTCAAAGAAGTTGAAGAAGCAGAAGTCAAAGAAAATTTGGAGAAGCAGAATTCGAAGAAAAACTTAAAGCAGAAATCATAAGTCGAGGAAGCAGAAGTTGAAAAAAAAGTCAAAGTAGCAGAAGTTGAAGAAAAAGTCAAAGTCAAAAAAGCAGAAGGCGAAGGAAAAGGCGAATAAGCCGGTTGAAGACGTTGAAGAAGCAGAAGTTGAAGAAAGAGTCAAAGAAGTCGAAGAAGCAGAAGTCGAAGAAAAAGGCGAAGAATCCGAAGTTGAAGACGTTTAAGATGCAGAAGTTGAAGAAAAAAATCAAAGAAGTCAAAAAAGCAGAAGGCGAAGAAAAAGGCGAATAAGCCGAAGTTGAAGACGTTGAAGAAGCAGAAGTTGAGGAAAAAGGCGAAGAAGCCAAAGTTGAAGACGTTGAAGAAGCAGAAGTTGAAGAAAGAGTCAAAGAAGTCGAAGAAGCAGAAGTCGAAGAAAAAGGTGAAGAATCCGAAGTTGAAGATGTTTAAGAAGCAGAAGTTAGAGAAAAAAGTCGAAGAAGCAGAAGTCAAAGAAGTTGTAGAAGCAGAAGTCGAAGAAAAAGTTGAAGACGAAGTAGAACTCGAAGAAAAAGTCAAAGAAGCAGAAATTGAAGAAAAAGTTTTTAAAAAGTAGAAGTTGAAGTCAAAGAAGTTGAAGAAGCAGAAGTCAAAGAAAATTTGGAGAAGCAGAATTCGAAGAAAAACTTAAAGCAGAAATCATAAGTCGAGGAAGCAGAAGTTGAAAAAAAAGTCAAAGTAGCAGAAGTTGAAGAAAAAGTCAAAGAAGTCAAAAAAGCAGAAGGCGAAGGAAAAGGCGAATAAGCCGGTTGAAGACGTTGAAGAAGCAGAAGTTGAGGAAAAAGGTGAAGAAGCCAAAGTTGAAGACGTTGAAGAAGCAGAAGTTGAAGAAACAGTCAAAGAAGTCGAAGAAGCAGAAGTCAAAGAAGTTGTAGAAGCAGAATGCGAAGAAAAAGTTGAAGAAGATGAAGTAGAACTCGAAGAAAAAGTCTAAGCAGAAATCATAGAAAAAGTTAAAAAAGTAGAAGTCGAAGTTGAAGATGTTGAAGAAGCAGAAGTTGAAGAAAAAAAAATCAAAGAAGTTGAAGAAGCAGAAGTCAAAGAAAAATTTGAAGAAGCAGAATTCGAAGAAAAACTTGAAGCAGAAATCAGAAGTCAAAGAAGCAGAAGTTGAAGAAAAAGTTGAAATCGAAGAAGCCGAAGTAGAAGTAGAAGAAGCCGAAGTCGAAGAAAAGGTCGAAGAAGCAGAACTCAAAAAAAAAAAAAAAAAAAATCAAAGACATTTGATTTTCGATCTTAGCTCAGCTTCATTAAATATTATAAGAGAAACAACTTTTGATTTCAATAATGCATTAGTAAATTTTGGTATTAACAGTTAAAAAATTTAATTGAAATAAAATAAATAAATGATTTAGTATTTTACACTAATATTTTTCATTGTTAGTCAATAATAATAATAATAATAATAATAATAATATGCAGTATACACAGAATTTTGATTTTATTTTTTTTATTTTATTTTTTTTTTTTTTTTAAGTTATCAGTGTTTGGTTTAAAGTTAGTTGTTGTAAATGTCATTAATATAGTAAGTACATGTAACGAAATAAATAATAAAAAATAGCCAGCAAATAAATCTATGAGCAAATCTATGTTTATATCCTTCAAAAAAAGTAATATTACATAATATTGCCATACATAACATACCGTACAGTATCTTACAATACAGTCGTGGACAAAAGTTTTGAGAATTACATAAATATTGGAAATTGGAAAAGTTGCCGCTTAAGTTTTTATAATAGCAATTTGCATATACTCCAGAATGTTAAGAAGAGTGATCAGATGAATTGCATAGTCCTTCTTTGCCATGAAAATGAACTTAATCCCGAAAAAAAACTTTCCACTGCACTGTTAAGAAGGCTTCAGGGCATCCAAGAAAGTCCAGCAAGCGCCAGGATTGTCTCCTAAAGAGGATTCAGCTGCGGGATTGGAGTGCCACCAGTGCAGAGCTTGCTCAGGAATGGCAGCAGGCAGGTGTGAGCGCATCTGACACGCACAGTGAGGCCAAGACTTTTGGATGATGGCCTGGTGTCAAGAAGGGCAGCAAAGAAGCCACTTCTCTCCAAAAAAAAACATCAGGGACAGATTGATCTTCTGCAAAAAGTATGGCGAATGGACTGCTGAGGACTGGGGCAAAGTCATATTCTCCGATGAAGCCTCTTTCCGATTGTTTGGGGCATCTGGAAAAAGGCTTGTCCGGAGAAGAAAAGGTGAGCGCTACCATCAGTCCTGTGTCATGCCAACAGTAAAGCATCCTGAGACCATTCATGTGTGGGGTTGCTTCTCATCCAAGGGAGTGGGCTCACTTACAATTTTGCCCAAAAACACAGCCATGAATAAAGAATGGTACCAAAACACCCTCCAACAGCAACTTCTTTCAACAATCCAACAACAGTTTGGTGAAGAACAATGCATTTTCCAGCACGATGGAGCACCGTGCCATAAGACAAAAGTGATAACTAAGTGGCTCGGGGAGCAAAACGTTGACATTTTTGGTCCATGGCCTGGAAACTCCCCAGATCTTAATCCCATTGAGAACTTGTGGTCAATCCTCAAGAGGCGGATGGACAAACAAAAACCCACTAATTCTGACAAACTCCAAGAAGTGATTATGAAAGAATGGGTTGCTATCAGTCAGGATTTGGCCCAGAAGAGAGCATGCCCAGTCAAATTGCAGAGGTCCTGAAAAAGAAGGGCCAACACTGCAAATACTGACTCTTTGCATAAATGTCATGCAATTGTCGATAAAAGCCTTTGAAACGTATGAAGTTCTTGTAATTATATTTCAGTACATCACAGAAGCAACTGAAACAAAGATCTAAAAGCAGTTTAGCAGCAAACTTTGTGAAAACTAATATTTGTGTTATTCTCAAAACTTTTGGCCACGACTGTATATCAAGTTCTAAGTCATAATTTGTTTCATTTGATGTAATTATGCAATTTTTGTAATTCATCCTTTTTTAACATCTACTCACGTTCTAAAAAAAGCAAACTCAGATTATTTCAAATGATATGCAAAATGCTGTGTGCATGCTGTGTAATTGGTATTTTCGTGACACTGGCAAAGGATCTGGCTGCACTTGGCAGGGCAAGGGCAATTAAAACTTGAAAGGGCAGAAAGAAATAGAGTTGGGGAAAAAAATGCCACCCTTTCCTCCTGCCAAAGCCTGCCACATCTAGTTAACAGCTGAGCTAAAATAGCTTTGTTAGGTGTTTTTTTTACTCCAAAGAGACAGCTCATCAGTGCAGGCATTTATGAAACGGGGGGAAAGCTGCAGACTGCTCTGTGAGGAAAAAAAGACAATGCTCCCCAGTCTATAACAATGCACAGCCTCATCTCCATAATCCCCCTCGTCCCAATCGCAGGAAGAGAGAGAGAGAGCGAGAGAGAGAGAGGACGAAGTTGCGTGCACGCACACAGACCTCGGCCGGCTGTGTCATCGCTGACAGCTTTATTAAAATCGAAGGGCTGAATTGCTGTGTGTTCACCAGCTTTGCCATTTGGACGAGCAGAGAATTGTGGGAGTGTGATGCCAATTGACCCCAATGCACACACAGGACATCAAAGGCGCTTTCTCCCCCATGCGAGCGCCGGCTTTCACAGTGAAGTGATTAGCCTGCCGCATACGGCCAGAATCCTGTTACACATATCCAAAGTTCAGCCGCAGGCCTCCAAAAATCAACTTTATTGTGCGTGAAATGAGTTATTTGGTGCAGAAAAATTAAACAATATGGACATAAAAACTGAGAAATGTTATTTTATTTCATAGGGAAATACTTTTGCAAAATTGTTTGCGAGCATTGTCAAACACCCGTATAGTCATGGCCTCAAATGTTTGGGGTTCTCAAAATCAATAACAATATTGTAAGTCAACATGAGGATGTTAAAAATGATATTTATATTTATATGCATTTACGGTAAAAAAGAATAAGAATTTTATCTTACTTTTTGCCCATATAAATATCGGTATCTGCACCAAATTACATATCTTTGCTCATTTTGGGCATCTGAATATTTTTTTTAATCTTTTTAATAGGTAGCAATGTTGTAAACCTAATTTTTCTGAGGCTCATTCATTCATTCTTTCATTAATTTATTCGTTCATTCATTCGTTCGTTTGTTCATTCATTCATTCGTTCATTTATTTATGTATTTATTTTTTGCACAATGCATTTAATAGTTATGTTTTTTTATGTTTTTTTTTTTTTAGTTCTTAGTTTTTATTTTATCTTCTTTATTTTTGCTTAAAAAGTATGACTATAGAGTATGTTATTATATTTCATTTAAATAAATGCCCTTTGGTATGATATTTTGTAAGTATCACTGTTTTACAACACAATTTTAACCAAATAATAAAAAATAAAATAAATGTAAATAATGAATTTACACAGACCAGATAAAATGCTCCAATTGCTATATAATTAATGGAAATTGGGATAAAAATAAATGAATAAATAATATCGTTTTTATCATTTTCTATACATTTTTAATATTTGTAATGGCTAACAATATTGTAACAATATTTATTTTATGTATTTATTTATGTATTTATTTTATTTTTAATAAGTAGCAATGGGGTAAATCTCGTTTTTCTGAGCTTTTTTTGTTTGTTTTTATTGTATTTATTAATTTATTTTTTGCACAGTGATTAACTAAATAGTTATGGTCTTTTTACGATTTTATAGTTTTATAGTTAATTTTTATCGTATCTTATTTATTCATTTATTTTGGCTTAAGAAGTATGAATATAGTATATTTTATTATTTTTTATTTAAATAAATGCACTTTAGAAGGATATTTTGCATGTATATGAAATCCCTTTCTCTCTTACAACATAATTTTAATAAAATTATAAATAATTAAATACATTTAAATAATTAATTTGCACAGGCTGGATAAAATAAAATAAATACAATAAATAAATGTATTAAATAATTAATATAATTTTTATCCATTTTTATACATTTTACATATTTTGTATTTATTTATTTATTTTAGCTTAAATAGTATGATTATATTATATTTCATTGGTAACACTTTACAATAAGGTGTTATTTTTTCTAACATTAATTAAATTATAATTAATTCTAACATGGATGAACATTGAACAATACATTTATTACAATATTTATTATTCTTTGTAAATGTTAGTTAAAAATGCAGTTGTTCATTGTTTGGTCATGTTAGTTGACAATGCATTAACCAATGCTAACAAACACAATTTGTGATTTTAATAATTCATTTTATTATATTTCTTCAAAATAAAAGCCCTTTGGTATTTTGTTATCTAATAGTATCTGTCTAATAGTATCTGGAATCTATTTTCTTTTCCATGACATAATTTGCACAGATAAAATGCTTCAGTTGTTCTGTAATGAATGGAAATCTGTTGAAATTCCTTGTTGAAGCCCAATGAGGCGTCCAATGATAAACCGGCTTTGTGCACTTCTATACACCTATGAAAAAGGTCAGGATCTGCATTCATCAAGCATCCTAAAAGAACCGCTGATTTATGATTAGACATCCATACATATTATAGCACTTTTAGCTAAGAAAAAAATATGCAAGTGATCCTGAAAGAGCTTGTTGTTACATGGCTCTTTGGATCTGTCTATCATCACCGGTGTGCGATTGCATCATGCTCTGTGTGTCCTTTCTTCATGCGCTAATGACCATACAGACGTCTTATCTGTCAAAAACCTCTCGAAATCTCTGATAGCGGGCTCGACGTTTGCCTTCAAATCATCCATTACCTCATAGCGTATCATTGGGGAGGGGGTGTTTTCTTTCTGAAGGGCTCTCTGACCTCTAAAGTAGACATGCTGATAAATGGAGCTTTAGGAGGAAACTTTGAACTTGTCCTCAGGCGAAAAAAAAAAAAAAAGAATACAAAGAGCAAAAATTGCTTTGGTGCGCCACAGAACAAAAAAGGTGAGCAGGAATCAGCTTCGCAAGCTTGTTAGAATGGATAAATCTATAATTTTGTAATGAGATAGATAGACAGTTATCTACAGTAAAAGTGGGCTTTTCACTGCTATGCGAGCATATCCATTTCAAGGGACTAATTTGTTTATGAAAACAATTATTTCATCATATAATATACTCCCGGACCGGTCATCAGACTGTCTGAGTGCATGTCGATATGGAGACGATTGTTATCATCTTGTGAATGCTGTAAGAGTAATCAGATCATGACAAACTGATACTTCCTTTGTTTTTATGGCACTGTTTTCGGGGAGGTGCTGCAAACACGATGTTCTATCAACAAGGTTGGACTATAAAGATTTTGTAGACTGAACTGTATTTGGCAAGATGATACAAGTGATGACTGTAAGGTGTTGTAAAACTATATAACCACGGCCCTTAGAACTGTACTGTAAAGTGGCTATAAAGATAAACATTATTGTTCAAATGTTTGAGGTTGGAGGAAGAAGTATTTAATACTTGCCCTTGCCAATTTAATTTAATTTAATTTAATTTAATTTTTATAAAGATAAACAGTATTGTTCAAAAGTTTGAGGTCGGTAGTTTTTTTAATGAAGAAGTATTTTATACTTGCCAATTTAATTTTAATTTAATTTAATTTAATTTAATTTAATTTAATTTAATTTAATTTAATTTAATTTAATTTAATTTAATTTTTAATTTAATTTTTAATTTAATTTAATTTAATTTTTAATAAATTTTTAATTATTTTATTAATTTAAATTTAAGTTTTATAAAAACAAACATTATTTTTCAAAGGTTTGAGGTTGGTAGGTCCTTTTAATGAATTTTATACTTGCCAATTTTATTTTATTTTATTTTATTTTATTTTATTTTATTTTATTTTATGTGTGTGTGTGTGTGTGTGTGTGTGTGTGTAAATGTGATTTTTTTTTAGGATTCCTTAAAAAAAAAAGAAAGTTTAAAATATTAAGACATAAAAACTTTTATCTATTTATTTTTTTTTTTATAAATTGCAAGGTATAAACTTGCAAATCTAAGAAGAAAAATCAGAATTAGAATGAAAATTTGGAATTATAAATATAATATAATATATAATAATAGTTAATTGCAACATTTCTCTCACAATTTTGATCACTTTAATGTATCCTTGCTGAATACAAATATACACTACAACTCAAAAGTTTGGAATCAGTAAGATTTTTCATGTTTTTTAAAGAAGTTTCTTATGCTTATCAAGGCTGCATTTATTTGATCAAAAACACAGAAAAAACTATAATATTGTGAAATATTATTTTAATTTAAAATAACGGTTTGCTATGTGATTATATTTTAAAATGTAATTTATTCATGTGATAAAAAGCTACATTTTCAGCATCATTACTTCAGCCTTCAGTGTCACATGATCAATGTTGAAAACAGTTGTGTTGTAAATATGCATTTTTAGAACCTGTGATTTTTTTTTTCAGGATTCTTTAATCAATAAAAGGTTAAAAAGAACAGGATTTATTTAAAATAGAACGGTTTTCTAACAATAAACACTACTGTTCAAAAGTTTGGGGTCAGTAAATGTTCATTCTTCATTCTCTCTTTGAAAGAAATTAATACTTTTTATTCACCAAGGATGTGTTAAATTAATACAAAGTTATAGCATAGGCTTACATTGTTAGAAAAGATTTATATTTTGAATAAATGCTGTTATTTATCAAAGAATGCTGAAAAAAAGAATGACAGGTTCCAAAAAAAGATTTGACAGCAAAACTGTTTCCAACATTGATAATAAAACAAATGAATCAGCGTGTTAGAATGATTTCTGAAGGATCATGTGACACTTAAGACTGGAGTAACAGCTGATGAAAATTCAGCTTTGCAGCAGGAATAAATTATATTTTAAAGTATATATATATATATATATATATATATATATATATATATATAACAATATTTCATATTGCAATATTACTGGGTTTTTTCTGTATTTTTGATAAAATAAATGCAGCCTTGATGAGCATAAGAGACTTCTTTAAAAAGCATTACAAGTCTCACTGATCCCAAACTTTTGAGTGGCAGTGTATATACATCATATTCACCATATTCAGTGTATTTTTCTGATGACCACTGTTTTGTACGTTTGTACGAAATTCACCAAACCTTTATTTTGAAATACAGAGTCATAATGCTATACTGTCACACTCCTACAACTGTTCATAATTGGATGTTTTACAAGTAACATCATACATTCAACTGTTACAGTAACCATAAACCAGACATGGAACATTTTTATCACAGAACGCATACGATATGCAATGTCATGTTGTCCTGTGCAAAGGTTGAACTGTGTCTGAACCCTAATAACGGCACATGCAATATAGATAAGAATAAAAACATCCTGATCCTCTCCATTAACAAACAACACAGCACTCTCTGACAACAAAGTCCAGGTGTGCTAACAATAGACCACACTATAGAACACATGGGAAAGTGTAAGCATTGTGTTTGTTCCCAACAATCAGGCAGACTAATCTCTTGTGTTTCTCACCTGTGAAACACATTTCTTCACTTCCATTGGCAGAGAGCTTGTTTCTAAGGGCAGTTCCTGTGGACTCTGAGCCCCTGGGAACGGCTGCACTCCACTGAGTGTTTGTCAGACAGACAGAAAGAGAGAGAGAGACACAGAGAAATCACCATTAGAGTAAGAAAGGTCAGTATGTCCTGCTGCTTTCAGCTCTAAATGGACCACTAGAATATTGCCATCCATTATTACAACTGAAACACAGACATCATGTTTTCATCAATAACTTCTTTTTCCAAATATAATTAGAATAGTGATTTTACAACCACTTTTTTATGATAGAATTCAAATTTAAGTTGGGTTATTGATAATATACAACATTGTTCAACGTAAAATGTGGTTCTACAAAACGTACATTCACTTACATTTTTCCACACAGAGAAACGTACAATACTGATGTATTTACAGCATACTTACATATTTTTAGCATTTTAAAGTACAATACTGACGTATTGATGACACCTAAAAACAAATACTTATGAATACTGTCACAGTTCTGTCTGTTTTGTCATTGGTTTTTCCCATTTGTCTTCCCCCTGTCATTTTGTGATCATTTGGTTTAGTCCTCGTTTGTGTAATCACCGTCACCTGTGTTTGATTATCAGTCATCTATGTCACCTGTGTGTCTTGATTAGTTTGTCTTTAAGAGTCTGTCTTTGAGTTCAGTTCCCTGTCGGTCTTTAACGTTGTGTAATGTGTGTGAAAGTGTTCCTGCCTGTTCCTGCCTGGTTTCTCTTGGAGAATTATATTAAATATATTGTTAATTGTTAATCTCGTCTATCGTCTCGTCTCGTCCTGCACACACCCCTAACAAATACTGAAATCGCGGAATTAATTCCAATATTATTGTTGTTTTTAGTTGTTATTCCAGTGGCTTTATGTTTTCAATTGCATTATAAAATAATAGTTTAATCGTTTACTTAATATGAAATTATAACATTTCATTCTGTTCTGTGTGATTATTCTGTTCTGTGTAAAATAAATAACATTTCTGCAATCATTTAACCATTCATATAATATTAAATTTGTTAATACTTCAAATTCTGCTCTGCACCTCAAACAAACCTACTGTATTCATCCAGAGAGGACTGCGGCTGCAAACGCATCATCATTTGCAGTACTTTTTGCTACGGCTGTTGACATCCCTGCTGAAAAAAACAGCATATGCTGGTTAGGTAGGTTTTGGTGCTGGGATGCTGGTTTTAGCTGGTTAATGCTGGTCCTTTGCTGGTTTATGCTGGTCATTGATCAGCAACATGACCAGCATAAACCAGCAAAGGACCAGCATAAACCAGCAAAGGACCAGCATTAACCAGCAAAGGACCAGCATAAACCAGCAAAGGACCAGCATTAACCAGCAAAGGACCAGCATAAACCAGCTAAGGACCAGCATTAACCAGCAAAGGACCAGCATTAACCAGCTAAGGACCAGCATAAACCAGCAAAGGACCAGCATTAACTAGCTAAGGACCAGCATAAACCAGCAAAGGACCAGCATTAACCAGCAAAAGACCAGCATTAACCAGCTAAGGACCAGCATAAACCAGCAAAGGACCAGCATTAACTAGCTAAGGACCAGCATAAACCAGCAAAGGACCAGCATTAACTAGCTAAGGACCAGCATAAACCAGCAAAGGACCAGCATTAACCAGCAAAGGACCAGCATAAACCAGCAAAGGACCAGCATTAACCAGCTAAGGACCAGCATAAACCAGCAAAGGACCAGCATAAACCAGCAAAGGACCAGCATTAACCAGCAAAGGACCAGCATAAACCAGCTAAGGACCAGCATTAACCAGCTAAGGACCAGCATAAACCAGCAAAGGACCAGCATTAACTAGCTAAGGACCAGCATAAACCAGCAAAGGACCAGCAAAGGACCAGCATTAACTAGCTAAGGACCAGCATAAACCAGCAAAGGACCAGCATTAACTAGCTAAGGACCAGCATTAACTAGCTAAGGACCAGCATAAACCAGCAAAGGACCAGCAAAGGACCAGCATTAACCAGCTAAGGACCAGCATAAACCAGCAAAGGACCAGCATAAACCAGCCAAGGACCAGCATAAACCAGCAAAGGACCAGCATAAACCAGCAAAGGACCAGCATTAACCAGCAAAGGACCAGCATTAACCAGCAAAGGACCAGCATAAACCAGCAAAGGACCAGCATAAACCAGCAAAGGACCAGCATAAACCAGCAAAGGACCAGCATAAACCAGCAAAGGACCAGCATTAACCAGCAAAGGACCAGCATAAACCAGCAAAGGACCAGCAAAGGACCAGCATAAACCAGCTAAGGACCAGCATAAACCAGCAAAGGACCAGCATAAACCAGCAAAGGACCAGCATTAACCAGCAAAGGACCAGCATAAACCAGCAAAGGACCAGCATTAACCAGCAAAGGACCAGCATTAACCAGCTAAGGACCAGCATAAACCAGCAAAGGACCAGCATTAACCAGCAAAGGACCAGCATAAACCAGCTAAGGACCAGCATTAACCAGCTAAGGACCAGCATAAACCAGCAAAGGACCAGCATTAACCAGCTAAGGACCAGCATAAACCAGCAAAGGACCAGCATTAACCAGCAAAGGACCAGCATTAACCAGCTAAGGACCAGCATAAACCAGCAAAGGACCAGCATTAACTAGCTAAGGACCAGCATAAACCAGCAAAGGACCAGCATTAACTAGCTAAGGACCAGCATAAACCAGCAAAGGACCAGCATTAACTAGCTAAGGACCAGCATAAACCAGCAAAGGACCAGCAAAGGACCAGCATTAACCAGCTAAGGACCAGCATAAACCAGCAAAGGACCAGCATAAACCAGCCAAGGACCAGCATAAACCAGCAAAGGACCAGCATAAACCAGCAAAGGACCAGCATTAACCAGCAAAGGACCAGCATTAACCAGCAAAGGACCAGCATTAACCAGCTAAGGACCAGCATTAACCAGCTAAGGACCAGCATTAACCAGCTAAGGACCAGCATTAACCAGCTAAGGACCAGCATAAACCAGCAAAGGACCAGCATAAACCAGCAAAGGACCAGCATAAACCAGCAAAGGACCAGCATTAACTAGCTAAGGACCAGCATAAACCAGCAAAGGACCAGCATTAACTAGCTAAGGACCAGCATAAACCAGCAAAGGACCAGCATTAACTAGCTAAGGACCAGCATAAACCAGCAAAGGACCAGCATTAACTAGCTAAGGACCAGCATAAACCAGCAAAGGACCAGCATTAACTAGCTAAGGACCAGCATAAACCAGCAAAGGACCAGCAAAGGACCAGCATTAACTAGCTAAGGACCAGCATAAACCAGCAAAGGACCAGCATTAACTAGCTAAGGACCAGCATTAACTAGCTAAGGACCAGCATAAACCAGCAAAGGACCAGCAAAGGACCAGCATTAACCAGCTAAGGACCAGCATAAACCAGCCAAGGACCAGCATAAACCAGCTAAGGACCAGCATAAACCAGCAAAGGACCAGCATTAACTAGCTAAGGACCAGCATAAACCAGCAAAGGACCAGCATTAACTAGCTAAGGACCAGCATAAACCAGCAAAGGACCAGCAAAGGACCAGCATTAACCAGCTAAGGACCAGCATAAACCAGCAAAGGACCAGCATAAACCAGCTAAGGACCAGCATAAACCAGCTAAGGACCAGCATAAACCAGCTAAGGTTATTTAGCCAAAAATACATAGCTATTTGTGCGCTTTAAACACTGAAATACATCTAAATGTACGTTTTGTGCCTCTAAACGTTACATATAAATACCTACGTATAAACAATGAGACCAGGCTGCATTGTTATACCCATTGCTATATCACTGTCAAAATCATGTTTTGACTATTTTTATGTTTTTCCCACTGAGATTCTCAAATTCTGACAATATAGGAACTATAACAGCCAGATTTTGACTCTCACCATAAATTCTGCTCCACATTGCATTTATTCTGGCCATAAAATCAAGTAAAATGTATTTATTTGTATAAATGTATTTTCATAGCAATTTTCAAAATACACATTGTTTCAAAGCAGCGTTACAGAAAATCAAGACTTTAATTTAGCATATTAGACTTGATTTTTTTTTTTTTTTCATCAAATAAATGCACCTTGATGAGCAGAATTGACCGCCTACATAGACAGGAAGGCCCATGAAAACTCAGATACCAGATAATAGATATCATAATAAATATAATAGACACAATTTAAATAAATACATAAATACATACATACATGAAATATTTTTTTTTTTCACTTTTTGACATACAAAGTGATACTGTTGAAAATTTTTGAAAGGTCTTTTTATTATTATTTCTATTTTATTTATTTATTGTATGTAATATCTTATTTTATCCTATTTATTCACTTATGTTTGCTTAAAAAAGTATGATTATATTATATTGTATTATATTTCTTAAAAACTAATGCCCTTTGGTATGTTATTTTGTACGGTGACGCATTGCTGCCGCACACTTATTTTTTTTCCCACTCAGCTATGTCGTTATAACGAGATCTTTTCTCGTAAAAACGACATCTTTTCTCGTAAAAACGACATAATTTTCTCGTTAAAACGACATCTTTTCTCGTAAAAACGACATAATTTTCTCGTTAAAACGACATCTTTTCTCGTTAAAACGACATCTTTTTCTCGTAATAACGACATAATATGTCATAAAAACGATCTGATGTTCCTGTTATAGATGATATGATTATGTTATGTGAGGGAGCTAAGCGTTTGTCCGCGCTGCCTTCCCCACAGTCCTGACCTAAAGGAGGATGCACGCTGCTGGAGTTATATAGAAATACACTGTTTTAATCATTTTAATGTAATGGTTTCAATTGTAGCAGCTGTTTATTAGGATTAATCTCCATACTAATTTGCCCTTAGACCCAGAGGATTTAAGATGATCAGATCAAAAGTGTTATTTCTGACTCTGAGCTTGGAATATTATTTGGATGAAAGTTTGATTTTACAAAAAATTTAAATAGTATCAGAAAATAAATTTAAAAAATGACACACGGTTTGATCGTGTTATGATTATGATGATTTCGTTCTGTTTAAAAAATGAAAATAAATAAATAAAGCCATTCAGATTTTTGTTCATGAAAAGAGTGCTTATGCTTTAATATTTGTGCGTGAGCAGCCCGGAAAAGCCACTTTTCGACTCAGCCTGTCTTTACGGTCTGTCCCATCATGCAGAATAATGTTCGTCTGATGTACCGCTCTGCAAATTAGTCACAATAACGTTTCTTTGCAAGTCTCATATATAAAGCGCACTGCACTTCTCGGGTCGGCGGTACCAGCGCGATCCCTTACATTGTGATTACAGAGCAAAGAAATATAAATGTCTGCTTTATTTTATGTACTTCCACAATAACAACAAAACGTTACAAATTGCCTTTGTAAAAATACAGGGTGCGCTCTCGCAATTTATGTCTCTCTATGCAGCTTGAAAGGTCTACTTCAATAAAAGAATCGAAAACAAAATTGTGTTTATTTAATTCGTATAAATCCAACAAGAGGTAGGTAGTAATGTACAGTCTTTCCCGTGTGAGTTCATTATCTGTAACCATTGTGCTTACACTCAGAGCCAGCGCAGCATATTTCCACAGTATAATCCAGATGAAAAACCGGATTCGTGGCTTGATTCAGCTAAAGATAAAATTTAATAATATATAATAAATAATGTATACTGTGTATATAATCATACTAAGTATCAAGACAGCCCAGGCATGTTAAATTAATATTCAAGCAATAAGCTCATGTGTTTTACCCATGAACAAAAATACGAAGAATCAAGCTTTTCGTTTTTCCGTTTCTCAAACAAAATGAAATAATAATAATAATAATAGGCTACTCAAATTGTAGCCTACTCAAATTGTTATTATGCTTATTATTATAATATTATTATTAATATTAATAACTCAAATAACTCAAATTGTTATTGTGCTTATTATTATTAGGCGTATTATTTTTTTATTATAAAATCTTATTTAAGATAATCAAAACTATTAATTCTGAATAATCACATTTTTGATTGATTTAACAGCAAATCGAAATACGAGCAGAAATAAATAAATAGAATTCATAATAAGAAAAATATAATAATAGGCCTAATAATAATTATAGTAATAATAATAATAGGTTATTATAATAATAGATTATTATATTAATCTATTATTAATATAATAATAGATTATTATTATTAATATTATAATTATTATTATTATTATTATTATTATTTCGTTTTGTTTGAGAAACAGAAAAACGAAATTAAGCTAGATTTGTTTGTATTTTTGTATTTGTATTTATTCTGCATGAGTTGAAAAATGGCTTTTCATTGCCGCCCACTTATAATTAAAGCATAGCTCTCTTTTTACCCACGGACAAAAATACTAAAAGGTAGTTATTTTTAAACTTAATTTTTTTTTTCATTCATTTTGTCCATTTTTGAAACAGAACGAAATTATTATTATCATAATACAATCAAACCGTTTGTCATTTCTATTTTATTTCTTTATAATCGTAGGCCCTATTTCAATTTTCTGTGAAATCAAACTTTCATCCAAATAATATTCCAAGCTCAGAGTTGATTATTCAGAAATAACAGTTTTGATCTGATCATCTTAAATCCTCTGGGTCTGAGGGCAGATTGGAGATTAATCCTAATAAACATGCCGCTACAACTGAAACCATTACATTAAAATTATTAAAACAGTTTATTTCTATATATAGCTGCTAGTGTATTCTAACTCCAGCAGCGTGCATCCTCCTTTATGTCAGGACTGTGGTAAAGGCAGCGCGGACAAACGCTTATAACATAACATCTCATAACATAATCAATGATTGTTATTATTAATCATATCAGATCGTATGACATAATATGTCGTTATTACGAGAAAAAGATGTCGTTTTAACGAGAAAATTATGTCGTTTTTACGAGAAAAGATCTCGTTATTACGAGAAAAGATGTCGTTTTAACGAGAAAATTATGTCGTTTTTACGAGAAAAGATGTCGTTTTTACGAGAAAAGATGTCGTTTTTACGAGAAAAGATGTCGTTATAACGACATAGCTGAGTGGGAAAAAAAATAAGTGTGCGGCAGCAATGCGTCACCGTAATTTTGTTATGTAATAGTTTTTTTTTTCTTTCTTTCTTTCTTTCTTTTCTACAAAATAATTTGCACAGACTGGATAAATTGCTTGCTCTGTAATGAATGGAAACCAAATACTTGTCAAGTGTTTGGCAAGTCAAATACTTGCACCTAAAATGGAAGAAATAGGTTAAAATGTATAAAAGTGCTTGTATGTTCACACGGTATATGCAGTTGTAAAAAAATGGTTGCACATGAAAAATTTAAAATAAAAATAAAGCCTCTAAATAGAGGTCTCCGCAGCAATTCAAAAGAAAAGACATTTCGGGTTCATTAAAGAAGCTTTCAGTAAAGAACCAGTTTCTCTTTGAACATTCAACATTGACCATGAACAATCTTTTGTGCAGTTGAGGATTTCAAGGACATTAAAATGTTCTTCTTAGAACCACTGATGCCATTAATCAACCTTCATTTTTAAGACTAAGTCTGCCAATCTGATTGGAGCTTGTGATTTTCCGTAGCTTCTTGCCAGTTTTGTTGGCAATATGCACAAGGCGGCAGTGAACAGACTGTGGGCATGCCGTCTGGTCTAGAGGAACACAAAGTCAATTCATAACAATAAGCACATGGTGATTGTAATTCAGGCTACGTACTGTACAGCAACAATTACATGGTCTCTGTGAGGCCCCAACAAAATAATGCCTCCGGAATGTCAATGCATTCTGTTAGGCTTGTCTTCCCCTGTCATCTGTTTAATGTCAATGCAACCAGAAATGCTGCAGAAATGTTTGCCCTGCTGTGGATTTTTGGTTGTTATATATATATTATTTCTCCACACACCAGTGTCTTGTGCCACCGACTAAAAACCAGATGGTTTCTGACACTTGTTACAGCCCAAAAACATCACATCCTATCACTCGGTCTCTCTCTCCATCGTACACACACTCCCTCCCGAGATTCGCTTCTCGCAGCACGCTGTGTGTGCCGTTACCTTTCCTGAACACACACTGCCCTTGAGCTAAAGACAGCAAAGAAAACTGCTGCCTGAACATTTATTCAACACCTGAGATGTCTTCATCCCACACACAGATGATTCCTCTTCCTGGCTCAGGTTGTACCGCAAATGTAGGCCACCAAGGTTCTCCAGCTACCCTGCTCGATCTTTTGTGTCAACCACAAACCTGCTAACTCTCTAATTTAGACGTCTTTCAGCGTTCACCCTCCCCCCTCGATTGAAGCCTGCGAGTTTTCAGCGATACTCTTATCCCTATGCTAGCAGCGCTAGCTTGCTCACTCTATATGTGTCCTACTTTCCGCAGCCCAGCATGAATAATGTGCAGCAAGTCTCATGAAAGAATCATCGCCGGCAATGAATTATTGATCCAACAGAGAAATGTAAGTGTAGGTTACAAAGTGTGTTTACCCACACAAAGTTAAGCGCTCTGCTTTATTAATCAACGCTATCTGAATCTGAGCAAGACTCTGATCTATTATCACCAGTGTGGCAAAGTGAAACCCAGGACTATATATTAGTGGTCTCAAATGCATGTATGGCACAGTAAAGAGACATTTGTGCTCTCAATTCCCTTGAGAGCTTTATAACAGCTTTGATGGTGATGACATAAAGCAGACCGTGAAGTCTTTTAGACATATGAAAGCAAAGGATTCTAAGTCTTGTATCTCTAACCCTAATTTATTACAGCAATCCGTTGCAATACAGCCTTCTTATGAGATTCAATCCACCCAAGCCACAAAGTGTGCGTCAGGTTAAGGAGACATCTAATATGTGCACTTCGTCAGTACTTCGGGAATGTGAATGACGACCATCTATTTATCCATTTCCTGAATCTCTTGTCCCATGTAGGGTCACAGGATGCTGGAGCTTATCTCAGCTTTGTGGGGCCGTAGGCAGGGAAGCAACCAGGATGTATGGCCAGTGCATCTCTGGGCTTAAATGAGAACCAGCACCGTAGAAATTCTTCACATTATTAAAATATTTGTGACCCTCGATCACAACACCAGTCTTAAGTAGCATGGGTATATTTGTAGCAATAGCCAAAAATAAATTGTATGGGTCAAAATGATATATATTTTTTTGTTTTATGGCAAAAATCATTAGGATATTAAGTAAAGATCATGTTCCATGAATATATTTTGTAAATTTCCTACTGTAAATACAGTGGTGTGAAAAAGTGCTGCCCCCCTTCCTGATTTTTTTTATTTTTTTTTGCATGTTTGTCACACTTTAATGTTTCAGATCATCAAACAAATTTAAATATTAATCAAAGAAAACACAAGTAAACACAACATGCAGTTTTTGAATGAAGTTTTTTATTATGAAGGGAAAGTAAAATCCAAACCCATACGGCCCTGTGTGAAAAAGTGTTTGCCTCCTAAACTTAACTGGTTGGGCCACCCTTAGCAGCAACAACTGCAATCAAGCGTTTGCGCTAACTTGCAATGAGTCTGTTACAGCACTGTGCAGTAATTTTGGGCCACTCATCTTGGCAGAATTGTTGTAATTCAGCCACATTGGAGGGTTTTCGAGCATGAACCGCCTTTTTAAGTTCATGCCACAGCATCTCAATAGGATTCAGGTCAGGACTTTGACTAGGCCACTCCAAAGTTTTCATTTTTTTCTTCAGCCATTCAGAGGTGGATTTGCTGGTGTGTTTTAGGTCATTGTCCTGCTGCAGAACCCAAGTTCACTTCAGTTTGAGGTCACAAACAGATGGCCAGACTTTGTCCTTCAGGATTTTTTGGTAGACATCAGAATTCATGGTTCCTTTTATCACAGCAAGTCTTCCAGGTCCAGAAGCAGCAAAACAGCCCCAGACCATCACACTACCACCACCATATTTTACTGTTGGTATGATCTTCTTTTTCTGAAATGCTGTGTTACTTTTACGCCAGATGTAATAGGACACACACCTTCCGAATAGTTTAACTTTTGTCTCATCAGTCCACAGAGTATTTTCCTAAAAGTCTTGGAGATTATCAAGATGTTTTCTGGCAAAACTGAGACGAGCCTTTATGTTCTTTTTGCTCAGCAGTGATTTTCGTATTGGAACTGTGCCATGCAGGCCATTTTTGCCCAGTCTCTTTCTTATGGCTCTTTCTTACACTGACCTTTTTCATGACTCTTTTTGGCAAACACTTTTTTTTCCCTTCATAAAAAAACCCCTCCATTTAAAAACTGCATGTTGTGTTTACTTGTGTTATCTTTGATTAATATTTAAATTTGTTTGATGATCTGAAACAATAAAGTGTGACAGACATGCCAAAAAAAAAAAAAAATCAGGAAGGGGGCCAACACTTTTTCACACCACTGTATATTTGAAAACTTAATTTTTGACTAGTAATATGCTTTGCTGAGAACTTAATTTGGACAACAAGGTAATTTTCTCCACACCCTCAGATTCCAGATTTTCAAATAGTTGTATCTTGGCCAAATTGCCCTATCCTAACAAGTAAATCAATGGAAAACTTTTTTTTTTTTTTTTTTAGCTTTCAGATGATGTATAAATCTCAATTTTAGAAAAATGACCCTTATGATTGGTGTTATGGTCTAGGGTCACATTTCTGATGTGGCCCACTCCGGATCGGCTTATGGACCTTTATCACAGTGGAATTGATGACCGGAAGTGCCCACGAAGCAGTGTATTCTGCAATTCTTCTGGTTATGTATATTTTTCAATATGCTGTTATCACCTAGTTGAATAAAAGCCTGTTAAAATGAGCATCTGCAGGATGATTTCAAAATCCGGACATTTTTAGAGATGCACAGAATTTTCCAAACTCAACGGAACTTGTAGTTTTAATCTAATGCAATGTTACCGATTTCACCACACTGTGTCAGTGCTCATTTAAATAGCGACTGCAATGCGGCAGACCTGATGAATAAGATCAGAATGACCATATTTATCAATTTGTTTTAAATTTTAGTCATGATTCTGTCATTTTTCATTGACAGGCATTTCACTGAATGTAATTCGTTTATGCCAAAATCCTTAATAACTGTGCAAATCACCATTTCAACATGTTATACTGTTTAAGATTAATTAGCCAAAAAGTTCAACATTGTTAAATTTCTTTAAGGCAACACCCACGCATTCATTCATCTTTTTTATACTGCTCTTACGAAAATTAACCATGGCATATGTTGTAAAACACTGGCAATACAAATGGAAATCAGTAAAAATACAATAAAACCTGGTTACCACATATTTACTATAGTAAAACCATGCTAAATTTGTGTAAGGGTGTTTATCAGTAAAATTCATTAAAAAAAATGTAAACAGGTATGGAATATGATCAGTAAGAGAAAAAAAACATTGTTAATGAGAAGACTTGACTGTGGCTGGTTAGTTGGGAAATACATTTATTTAGTCAGAATGCACATTTGGAAGGGAAATATATTAATAGGAACATTTCAGCAGGTGATATGAGATGCATCCTCAGTTTCGAAATGCATACGCCATGCGAACGTGCTCCCGCGTGATCTCATCCGTGTTGTGTCAGGAAATCGAGACAGTGTGTTGTTGTTTAGAATGAAAGCAGCCAGGTACGCTGCATTAACACTGGCAAAAGAAAGAAAAGAGAAGATTCTCCTATTAGTTTTGACTGCGTTGCGACGAGACCGGTAGTAACGATGCACTGCTTTACTTACCGAATATAGGAATTTGCGATAAAGGTCCATAAAAGGTCTGATAAAAAACTTACTCATGGGAAGAGACCATATAAAAATATGGATCGAAATTGGTTTCATTATATTTAAATATAATGGGGCTGGATGGTAGCTCAGTAGGCAGTAGTGTCACCTCAAAAGGCCCCTAGTTTGAGTCCCGGCTAAACCAGGAAGCTTTTCTCTGTGGGGTTGCATTTTCCCTTTGTTTCCCCGGTTGAAAAAAAAAAAAAACAGCATATGCTGGTTAGATATATTTTGAAGCATGGCAGCTGGTTTGAGCTGGTCAGCAGGCTGGTTTTAGAGGGGTTTTGGCCACTTTCCCCACTTTTTTTGGCCAGGCTGGGAGACCAACTAAAACCAGCTACTTCCAGCTTAAACAAGCTAAGACCAGCCAACCAGCCTAGGCTGGTTCTAGCTGTTTTTTTCAGCAGGGAGATGCTTTGGTTTCCACCACAATCCAATGACATACTGGTCATGGTGCATCCTGAGATGTTGGGATAGGCCCCAGCATGCCCACAACCCTGAATAGGACTAATAGGATTGTCAAAACTTTGTGACTTTTTTCCTTCCTTAATCTCTAGATCATGGAGAGTATCTTCAAGATCAGGGGTGCCCAAACTTGATCCTGGAGGGCCGATGTCCTGCAGAGTTTAGCTCAAACTTGCCTGAACACACCTGCCTGGAAGTTTCTAACATGCCTTGTAAGAGCTTGATTAGCTGGTTTAGGTGTGTCTAATTGGGGTTAGAGCTAAACTCTGGAAGTTTAGAAACCCCTGGTCTAAACCATTGTTTCTAAATACCAGTCCTCACGTACCACCGCTCTGCATATTTTGCATAGCTATTTCCCTTTTTTCAGAGGATCTGATTCAGAAAACCAGCTAGTTAGAAGAGAGCTCAATGCATGAACTGTGTTCTGATTGACATGGTCCCAACAGTTTTCTTTGCTCACTACTCCTTAAGCAGAGAAATCCATTGAAGTTTACTTCACCTTGGAACATTCACTCACAGATTTGTGCTACACCACCATCTGCAGCATTTTCAGAGACAGACGGAAATTTCACAGACGAAACTTGTTGTGACATAATATAATCTTTTTAATGCCCTTTGAATTGAACATAAACACTCCCTTCAAACTGTAATCAAGGAATATCCTCTGATGTTCACTTCACAGGGCACCGACTGTTCACAGAACAAATGTCTGAAGTTATAAGAGATCAGTGTTGGGCATGTTACTTTAAAAAAGTAATTAGTTATAGCAGGGGTGTCAAATTCAGTTCCTGGAGGGCCGCAGCCTTGCAGAGGTTTGTTCCAACCCTGCTCCAACACGCTATGCAGTTTTCAATTAAGCCTAAAGGACTTGATTAGTTGAATCAGGTGTGTTTAATTAGGGTTGCATCTAAACTCTGCAGGAATGCGCCCCTCCAGGACCGGAGTTTGACTCCCCTGAGTTATAGTTAAAAAATGTTCCTTATCACAAATAGTAACTGGGTTAGTAACTGTCACAAATCTGGTGTCTTTCCATCCGCTCGCCATCAGATGTCACTCATCCTTTATTGTGACTTTCTCACTATGCAGACTTTTGCATGTCACCCCGGACTACATTTCCCATCTTCCATTGCACTTATTGCACACAGCTGCAACCTATCACACACTCCCTATAAGCCATGCACTTCCTCTTTCTGGTTGCCGAGTATTATGTTGCATTTACTTCTCTCCCAGCAATAGCACGTTACGGAGCCATTTAGAGTTTCCTTATGTATAGCATTTAGCACTCATCTAGCATTAGCTACTCTATGAAGCAATTCTAAGTTTCCTGTTAAGTTTAATCTTGTTCTAGTGTATTCATTCATGTCTTGATCTCTTCGTCTGTTTTTCTCGGCCTGTCCCTGGATTACTCTTGTCTTGCCCTTTGTGTACCTGTTTTCTGGTGTTCGACCCCACCTGTATTTTGACCATGTTTATTAATAAAAACTTGCATTTGGATCTGCTCGTTTCATGTCTTTGTCACTCCGTTACAGTAACTGAGTTACATCATTATAAAAGTAATTAATTACCAGGCAAAAGTAACTATTGTGTTACTTAAAACAAACAAACAGACAAAAAATCTAATATATTAAATAACTTGGATGCCCCCAGTATTAAACATGTTAAATAAATAAAACATTGTACACTAATCAACACTATTTAATGTTGCTGTGGGACAATGTGAGAGACCACTTCCAGGGCTAAATATCACATTATTGGGGTTGCTTCAACTCGCAACTAATAACCTTCTGGGGTCTCGTTTTTTTTTTTTCTTGATGACCGTGAAAAAAAAAAAAAAAAAAAAACTACAAATATTCCTTCATTTTTGATCATACAGATAATAATAAGATATTGTTTGAAACTGCAAAGGGTCTACTTTTTTGTGTATAGCCATAATAACAAAACAATGTGCTGTTGTAAAATAAAGAAAATGAAAATGGTGTGCTCTCTACTGTCTCAGTCTCCCTTCCCTCTCATCACAGACACGTAAATAAAACAACCTGAATCTCAGTGAATACCTGCCTCACATACATGAGAAACATATGTATAGAAAGCTTGAAATGTATTCATTTTAAATGAAGTAAGTCACGTCAACAACAAAAAATGTCTGATAGTAGTCCGTATGATACCAATGCAAGCTCCATTTTGTTGCTGTGGCAGGACTAAAATGCCGTCTAAGCTGTTCGCCAATCGCAACGTAGTGGGACTGCTAACCAATCACAACCCCTTTTTATTTTTCGGAAGACGGACCTTCATCAAACCCAAAACTAATCAAGCCATTTGTGCCAGCCTGGGGAGAAAGCTATTGTATTAATGCAAATGTAAAAAACAATGCGTTTTTCGAACCACCAAGCATGAGAGCATGTTCTAGTTCACCCCCAAAACAAAATAAAGACCTTGTAAAAGAGCATAATAGGACCCCTTTAAACACCCATGTGAGATGCACGAACATGTAGGTAAACACCCACATCACCTCAGTAAACAAAGTGAACATTCATCTCGGCTACTTTTTTGTTTCTGGAAGAAGACACGTTGAGAGGAATAAGCCAGAATTTTCCTCAGAAAAAGAACGCAACGCAATGGGATGTGCATCTTTGCAGGTCCTATGGCTAAGAGAAAGCCTAATCGGATAAAACTGCTTCAGTGAGCTCAATTATAGTAACACCGCATTTTATTGTCAGTAATGGTAATTGCGTTGTTACAGGGGAAACAGTAATTAGTTTGATTATTCATTACTGAAAAAAAAAACAAAACATAATGCTGTTAGTAACGCCGTTTATTTATAGTGCCATTATTCCGATCACTGTATGGGATACATAGAAAATGTGTAGAGCGGTGATACACAAGGACTGGAATTGAAAACCAGTGTTCTGGCCTTCAGTTCCAACCCTGCTCTAACACACCTGCCTGTAATTTTCAAGTAGCCCTGAACACCTTTACTATCTGGTTCAGGTGTGTTTGATTAGGGTTGGAGCTAAACTCTGGAGGATGGAATACCACCAGGTGCAGGGCTGGCTACCCCTGCCTAAGTGAGAGTATTGTTGTGTAGCCAAACTTTTGACTGTCAGCATAAAGTCTGGCCCAAATTACATCTTATATTCTTGCCAATAATCACCCACAGACAGGAAAAGACCCAACTCTGAGTCTCTTTAAAGAATCTGAAGCCTCTAAGCTGGCGAACTTTGGCAAATGCAATGATTAGCTTCCTCAAAGTGTTCATTCTATCAAGACTGTACCGAAGTAGAAATGATTTTGCTTCCAGGAGGAGTGCTGCACCTAACTCTTGGAAGCTGTTTAAAGCCAGCAATAGCTATCTTTGTGTGCAGTATTCATCAGACATCAGTGAATGAATTGCAGGTGGTCCATAAGAGCCAAATAAAGATGAATTTGAAATTCATACAGTGGCTAGAGACACTGGGAGCTATAACCAACCAACCACCAGTACCACCAACTGATCTTACCAATATTTTAAGAGAAGTCACACTTGGATAAGGAATCAGTACAGTTATAAATAGTGAAATATTTTGAGGCAGAAAGCAGGATGTTGTTGTTGGTTGTAGCTGAGCCATTTTTGATTCAGTACTAATATACAGAGTGGAACATCCTAAGTTTATTAGTCTTGCTAAATGGTGATTGTTTATTATCATTATCCACATCTGGGGCCTCATTTATAAAGACTTGCGTAGAAACCATCCTTGATTTTATCTAAGAACTTTTCTGATTTGATCGTAAGAGCCATTCAGAGAAACGAACGTACACACGAAATCCATGCGTACGCCAGTCATTCGGTTATAAATCACAAATGATCGTGGAATTGTGTGTAGCTGAATGTTCTGCCGTCGAAACGCCCCTGCTTAATTAATTAACATATAAAATGAGCTCATTCCTAAAGCAAAAACTCTGTGACAATGGCAAGTAAAAAGGAGCGCAAGAAATCAAATTATAGTGAGGCTGAACTATCTGCAATACCAGGCATTACCACAAGGAAACGGTCGTACGCCAAGCTGGAATCTGACGTGGAGATAAGTACTTTTCCACGTCAAAGACGGTTTTTATAAATCTGTACTTTGACGTGGATTTGATCGTACGAACACTCTAAGATCAAATCAGTGCGTAAGAAAGTTTTATAAATGAGGCCCCAGGACACGGATTCAAAACAGGTTTGATGTCATTGACTCCAAAAGTAATGTTTCTTGTGTGATTTGAATATTTGAATATGTGCAATGCATAATGGGATTTCAGAACTGCAGACATTTTATGATTTCACATGATTTGGAATATAGTATAAATAAAAATAAAGTGTAAAATGAAGGTTCTAAAGCAAACTAGCTGTAATCCACTGCTTCATGTATTGTTTAAGCATCCACTAAATGTCTTTGCCAATAACATCTTCATTAGGCCACAAAGCGCAGAGATACCTGGTAACGATATTATTAGATTTAAACAATGAATTCTGCTTGTGAGCACAATGTATTCTCCAGTTTTGCAGTTGGAAGATAATTATAGATCTAACGAATGGAAATCTACAGGATCTTCAGAGATAATGAAGAGGTATAGAAGTGCTGAGTTCATCTAGAGAAACGGCTTAATGCCATTAACCACACTGGCATGCAAATGTGATGTAAAAAACTCTTTACTAAGTCTTTAAAAAAACTTCCACAGTCGTCGATTTAAATGTAGATAACGTTTCTTTCTTGAGTTCAAGGGGAGGGGAAAACCCCTTCAAACGGCCTGTGTAAGCCATAACGAATTCATTCTGATCATGAACAAAAAGAAGAATCTGACAAGAAAAGCAAATGACACTGTTTGTCTATTTGATGCAGGTAAAATATTTAGTTTCTCAAGGCTGTCGTATCATGTTTATTGATTTTGCAGATATGCACATACAAATTACATAGGAGGCAGACATGCAAACATATTTGTTTTGCATACCAATGCAATAGATTAGATTGAAATTACTACAAGTTAATGACAACACAATACATTTCACAACATTCTCTTTAAAATGTAAGTTATTTTCCCCAAGACATACCCTAAATTGTCTTTTTCACAAACCTCAATGCAAGTTTTTAGGCTGAGCTTCCACTGAGAGCAGCTGCCACTTTACCTGTCAAAATTAATGTAATCCAACTTCATTAAATGATAAAGAATGTATTTTAAAATACTTTAACATCACTTCTCAAGAATTTACTTTTTAAAAACTTAAATGCACCTACTCATTAGATGAACTTCACTTGTAGACATCGGACATAATAATTCAGCAGCAACCCTGACTAATTAGAAAATGAATGCATTGTTTGTGCAGTGTTTTCAATAAATGTCTATATATGTCTATATATGTAAAAAAAAAAAAAAAAAAAAAGACAGTTTTGTCTGAAATTATATTTGTATCAATAGCCTTTAAAGTTGCCCAAATGAAGTTTTTAGCAATGCATATTACTAATAAAAAATATGGGTAACACTTTATAATAACGTTCAGTTGTAAGTCTTTTATAAGTGATTAGTTAATGATGAAATAATCATTTACAAAACATTCACAAATGATAATTAAGTGATTGTCACAGCACAGAAGGAGGCAGAGACGGAGGTGAATGTATAAGATAAAAGGTAAGTTTATTAACAGGTTTGGTAAGTATATTGAAGCAGGTATTGAGGTAAGAGTTCTTATCTGAGATGTCCAGCGTTCAGGTAAGTAATTCCAACTATGGAACCAGGAAACCATAGAGTCCACGGGAAGAGCTTGCAGGGGTGTGATCGGTAGATCAGACAACGAGGAATGAATCTGTCCGGGTATATATAGGGGAGCTGATTGGATCCAGGTGAGTAATTAGTAATCAGGTGACAGTGAACGTGTGTGTGTGTCTTCAGGGGGCGTGGTTGGTGGATCTTGCTGTGGTAGAACTCTGACAGTGATATGCTAAAAATTTGTGTATGTTTTGTTAATTAATTTACAATTCATTTACAAATTAATTTACAAGTAATTAGTTAATGATGAACTAATTATTTACAAAACATGACTATGTGTTTATAAATTATGAATAAGTGATATGTTCATTTTATTGTAAGTACTATGCTAACGATTTACCCATCTGTCGTAAATTATCTGAAAAATGGCATATCATGAAATAATCAAACAGATCCTTAGTAAATGGTTAAAAATTACTAGTTAACCCCTTAACTGTCACCCCCATTTTTTAAATTTATCCAAACTTAAATTGTAATTCATGAACACTTTGGATCTAAGGTAGGTCTCTTTTTAAAGAAAACAATCAGCAGATTAGGGCGTTATAAAACATCTTTACCCTCATCAGTCAGCACTTACATTGCAGTATTCACACTACAAAGTATTCAAAAGCTGTTGATGAATAAATAATGAATAAATCATTTACAACACTTTCTGCATCCCCTAATCTAAAGTGTAAACTACTCATCAGTTGTAAATGTTTTACAAACCACCGGTTCCAGGTTTTGAGGGCATCAGGTGGGTATACACACTGGGTGAAAGACCTTTGAAAAATGAGTAAAACATTTACAACTGATGAATTGTTTACACTTTAGATTAGGGGATGCAGAAAGATTTGTAAATGATTTATTCATGATGCGATCTTCAGTGAAGGATAAACATTTAAATGATTGATATTTTAATTATTTTTAAGTGACAAATAATATATTAGCTTGTAACGTGTTAACCACTTACTAAGGATCTGTTTGATTATTTCATGATATGCTATTTTTTTTAAGATAAATTACTACAGATTTGTAAATTGTCAGCCTATTACTTAATAATCATTTGTGAACGCATAATCATGTTTTGCAAATTATAAGTTCATCATTATCTAATCACTTGTAAATGATTTATAACTTAATCTACAAAACATATATAAAAATACTAACACATCACTTATTAATCACTTATGAATGCATAGTCATGTTTTGTAAATGATTAGTTCATAATTAACTAATAACTTGTAAATAACTTGTAAATGAATTAGCAAAACATACACAAATTGTTAGCATATCACTTATTAAACATTTATGAATGTTTTGCAAATCATTATTTTATCATTAACTAACGACTTATAAATGACTTACAACTGAACGTTATTATAAAGTGTTACCAAAATATGTTTTGATATATTTATGGTAGGAAAGTTACAAAATATCTTCATGGAACATGATCTTTACTTAATATCCAAATGATTTTCGGCATAAAAGAAAAGTCGATAATTTTGACCCATGCAATGTATTGTTGGCTATTGCTACAAATATACCCGTGCTACTTAAGACTGGTTTTCTGTTCAAGGGTCACTTATTTAAAACACCACACAAGAGCAATGGTTATGTATACAATATTACAAAATACACAATAATTTCACACTTTAATAAATGTCCATATATGATCCTGATCCACAAAATCAGCCAGTTCCCCTTCGGGAACGTCGAGCTGCGTCGAACGCTTTGGGAACGCCTTCAGTGTCTCCTACGCTCTGAATACATGTGAAATCAGTCCAAAGAGAAGCGCGTGTGACGTCACGGGCGGGTGACGTCAGGAACCAGGAAGCTATATAAGCACGTGCGGTGAGCGCGTTCGGCAGCTTCTGTCTTTCAGTCGCGCTCTGTGTGTGTCTTGTATTCCCTGTTTTTCGTGCCAGTTTGCACGGCTTTCTTTTGAGGGAATATGTCCAAAACAAAATAAGCAGGCAATTTAGAAAGTGTTTTCCCCGTTTTCTCGTCTTTTTACGAGCAGGGATTCACGCGATCTCTGTTTTGTCTGTCTGGGAGTGAAGCACAGGAGTCAGTTCTTGAGGGAGCTGACTGCCTGTAGTGTTTTCCCCGCGGCTCGGTCCCGTTTTGCCGAGGCAGGACGGGCGCTGTGTTCGCGGGGGTTACACGTCCCCAAATATTGCACGTTCTGTTTCAGGGTTCCGAAGCCCGCATTAAAAGAGGCGGTACTTTGTCCTTTGATTCAGAGCGCGCAGCTTCACTCCCGAGCGCGCTCTCTCTCTCTCCAGTGAGAATTCGCGCTGCTGCAGCTGTCCTTCTCCGAGGAGATTGACGCTGTATGCATATGAGCAGACTATATATTGATCGTTTGTTTCTCCCTGCTCTCGCCTCTTAAAATAGAGGGCGGGGATTCACGCGATTGATGCGTAGTTTGCTGGGGAGCTGAGCACTCACAGCCGTTCTTGAGGGAGCGCCTGCGTTCATTCATAAATATGTTCATTCACAAATGTGTTCATTCATAAATGTGTTCATTCAAAAGCAATGTCACAAACTTTTTCACTTAAATGTGTGAAGTTGAATGTGTAGCTCTGCTCCCATAGTTTTAATTCTGAGGAATTAAAACTATTTTAGGCTGCTGGGCGGAGCAGCCTCTGCTTTGGCCATTTATTGCACTCTCACCCTGCACTTTCCTATAAGTTTGTGGATGCTTCTCTGGCTCCTTTGTGATTCCAGGGCATCCATATACTTAATAATTATAATAATTATAATAACTTTTATTTTGCTCTTTCTGAGCATGTGGCAATTCAGCATCGAGATGTTGTTTTTGTCCACATGGAAAGTTGGGGTTAAGACCATAAATACCTAGGGAAGTGTGCTTCCTCCATTACTGAGGACCACTTATCTGGGTGTAATGTGGGGTTTGACCACGAAACAGGCACATTTGTCTCCTGCTCGATTTGAATCGGTCCCCATGGCAGTCGAGAGCGTGAGATAAGGCCAGTCACTCAAGGTTATACAGTTTCTAAGTAAACTGTTGGGTCTGGTGGCAGCTGCGTCCAACGTACACCCTTTGGCCCGCTGTACATGAGACTCTCCCAGTGGTGACTCAGGACCAATGTTTTTCCCCGAGGGGCAACCTATTTCACATGCTCAAGGTCACGCGGCGAGCCTTTTGGGCCTTAGACATGTGGAAGAAACTATGGTTCCTGTCCAAAACGCTGTGTTGAGGACTCTTTGTCGTCGCATAAGCTAACGACGAGTGCCTCCATCACAACATAAGGGGTGGTCATGAGTGACCACTTTGACTAGTATCCTGGAGCCTGTGATCCAGGAACCTGAAGAAGTCGGGGGCTCCCAAGCCTAAGGGTCGTTCCGCAGGTGGAGAAGTCCTCGACGAAGAGGCCCTGACAGATTCAGGGCTTCTGAGGGCAGGCCCCCCGGGGCAGTTCAATTTACCCCGGTGCCCTCCAGAGACTGGCCTGCTAGCCCTGCCACCACGGTGCTTCAGGGCGCAGCAGTCTCTCACGAGCCTCTCTCATTACATCCGCCCGTTTTACGTAGCGGCACGGAGGGGCTCGCCTCTTCTTATTGCATCAGAGGTCAGCCTCGAGAGACTGATCTCCGTAGTAGAACATTTTATCAGCGTGAAACTTCTGTCAAATGTGTCTATGTGGGTCCTGCATAACAAAAACAAAAAAAAAACTGCAGGTTGTGATTTTGCAATAAGGAGTGAAACTCTCTTGAAGTAGGCGGCCATCGAGGTGGCTCCTCTTCTTTTTCAGAGAATTCGCCTTTCTAGTGTTCTCTTTTGGGGCAAAAGCGTACCTTATGCCAGCCTAGGGGGAATCTGACTACAATGCAGGCACATCTGTCTCCTTCTTGGTTCGGTCATTCCTCACCTCAGTCGAGAGTCAAAATAGGCTAGCAGTGAAACACCGTCGGCTCAGGACCAAAGGGTTCTCCCCGAGGGGCAAACCCACTCCACATGGTCAGGGTCTCAAGGCACTGCTCCGCCCCCTAGACTTGTGGAGAAAAACTTTGGTTCCTGTTCTGGGCCCGGTCATAAGTGACCGTTTTGGCCCTGGGTCTATGCGACACATGCCATCCTATTGGCATTTTTATCGCCTGGAGACTAGGTCGTGTTTCTGCTTGTGAAACATTTCCCTAGACCCGATAAGCCCACTTACGGTGAAACACTATTGGGTCTGTTGTCAGCTGCGTCCAAAATAATATTTTTGGCCTGCTGTACAGCAGTTCCCTGTAGTGGTCCTCTACAAGGAAAAGCGTACACCGGGAAGCGAAACATGTTTGTTCGTTAGTGCAACTGCACCCAGTTCAATGCCCAGTAGGTTCAGTGCTGGAATTTTTGCAAGCCCGCCTTACGGCCGGTAACGCACACTTTACGCTGAAGGGCTACGTGGTGGCCGTCGTTGCTTTCCATGCCCCCTTCGGTACTATCTCCCTTAGGAGACTTCCCCTGGTGTCATCCTTCCCCTGGAAGGTAACAGGATTAAGTGGTTCTCCCCGAGGGGCGAACCCGCTCTACATGATCAGGGTCTCAAGGCGCTGTTCCCGCCCCCAGACATATGGAAAGATCTTAATCGCCATCCTGCACCCTCATCTGGAGTTATGAAAGTTATGGGTTTGGTCCCTGAGGGGGCACAATTCCTAGCTTTCGGTCTCTCAACCGAGGCTGCTGAGAACATCCTCCAACTCAGAGCTCCCTCTACGAGGAAAGTGTACACCGGGAAGTGGAACTAGTTTGTTCTTTAAGTGCATACAGCACCCAGTTCACTGCCCAGTAGGTTCAGTGCTGGACTTCTTGCAAGCCCGCCTCACGGCCGGTAAGGCACACTTATTGCTGAAGGGCTACGTGGCGGCCTTCGTTGCTTTCCATACTCCCTTCGGTACTATCTCCCTCAGGAGACTTCCCCCGGTGTCATGCTTCTTCTATGGTGCGCTGAGGCTGGGGCCTTTGGTGCACTCACCTGGCTACGGTGCTGTATATCCTTTTTGAGCCTCCGAGGAGGTTTCGAACAGGCCATGACCTTTTCTTTTGCCTTGATCGATCAAGCAGTTTGCACCTAATATTAGGGTACTTACCCTAGGTGCCCTTTACAGCACCACAGCCTGTAGTGCACCAGGCCTTCTGTCCTCTCTCTAGGAACCGGAACACTAGAAGTTATTTGTATAAGTGTCCAAGTGTGAGCACTGGATGCGTACGACCACAGATTTGCTGTGGAGGAAGACAGTTTCTTGTAAGGTTGGTCCCCTTACAAAAGTCTTCCAGCTTCTAGGTAAGCCTAAGCGGTGATTATGGATGCCATTTTTTCTTTCTTTGTTTCTGGGCGCCCTGCGCCTCTTTTTTATCTCGGACTACTTTCGCCCTTCTATACGGGTGGGCTGAGGCCCCCCTTCGCTATTCTGCCTAACCAGCAGTTATCTACCACGGGCTACTTTCGCCCTTTCCAAGAGTGGGCTGAGGCCGCTCTTTCTACTCGGCGGGCTACTTTCGCCCTTTACACGAGCTGGCCGAGGCCGCTCGTTCCTGCCTGTACGGCATTATCTACTCATGGGCTACTTTCGCCCTTCTACCCAGGTGGGCTGAGGCCCCCTCTCTTACCACGGGCTACTTTCGCCCTTCATGCGAGCAGGCTGAGGCCGCTCGTTCCTGCCTGACCAGCAGTGACATTTTGCCTCTCGGCACCCATTTTGGCATCTTGCCCTTTCTCTACCTGCTTCACACATTGCAGGGCTTTGGAATTCTGGCGGCGTGGGTATATCGTTCCCAAAGCGTTCGACGCAGCTTGACGTTCCCGAAGGGGAACGCATCGGGTTTCGTATGAAACCCTAGTTCCTCGAGGGAATGAGACGCTGCGTCGCCTACCACAATCCCGGCATCCCTGCAAGCGCGCCTGGTGGCAGAAGCTGCCAAACGCGCTCACCGCACGTGCTTATATAGCTTCCTGGTTCCTGACGTCACCCGCCCGTGACGTCACACGCGCTTCTCTTTGGACTGATTTCACATGTATTCAGAGCGTAGGAGACACTGAAGGCATTCCCAAAGCGTTCGACGCAGCGTCTCGTTCCCTCGAGGAACTAGGGTTTCATACGAAACCCGAGGCGTTTTGTCTAAAGCTTTCCATTGATGTATGGCATATAATTTTGACATATACAATGTATTGTTGGCTATTGCTACAAATATAATTGTGCTACTTAAGACTGGTTTTGTTGTCCAGGGTTACATATTCAATGTATTTTAAATACTTTAAGGTCACTTCTTAAGAATTTACTTTTTAAAACCTTAAATGCACCTACTCATTAGATGAACTTCACTTGCAGACATCATACATAATAATTCAGCGACCCTGACTACTTAGAAAATGAATGCACTGTTTGTGCAGTGTTTTCAGTAAATGCCCATATATGAGCCTGGACCACAAAGCCAGTCATAAGGGTCATGTTTTACTTCTGAAAGCTGGATAATTAAGCTTCCAATTGATGTATGGTTTGTTAGGATAGGACCATATTTGGCTGAGATACACTTATTGGAAAACCTGGAATCTGAGGGTACAAAAAATCTATATTAAGAAAATTGCCTTTAAAGTTGTCCAAATGAAGTTCTTAGCAATGCATATTACTAATCCAAAAATCCAAAAAAAAAATTGATATATATTTACAGTAGGAAATTTACAAAATATCTTCATGGATCATGATCTTTACTTAATATCCTAATAATTTTCGGCATAAAAGAAAATCGATAATTTTGAACTTTACAATGTATTGTTGGCTATTGCTACAAATATAACCGTGCTACTTAAGACTGGTTTTGTTGTCCAGGGTCAAATATTCAATGTATTTTAAATACTTTAAGGTCACTTCTTAAGAATTTACTTTTTAAAAACTTAAATGCACCTACTCATTAGATGAACTTCACTTGTAGACATCATACTTAATAATTCAGAGACCCTGACTAATTAGAAAATAAATGCATTGTGTGTGCAGTGTTTGCATTACATGTCTATATATGAGCCTGAGCCACAAAACCAGCCAGTTTTGTCTGAAAGCTGAATAAATAAGATTTCCACTGATGTATGGTTAGTTAGGATAGGACAATATTTGGCTGAGATACAACTATTTGCAAACCTGGAAACTAAGGGTTCAAAAAAAAAAAAAAAAATCTAAATATTGAGAAAATTGCTTTTAAAGTTGTCCAAATGAAGTTTTTAGCAATGCATATTACTAATCAAAAAATAAGTTATGAAATATTTACGGTATGAAATTTACAAAATATCTTTAGGAACATGATCTTTACTTAATATCCTAATGAATTTCGGCATAAAAGAAAATATATACTTTTGAACTTTACAATGTATTGTTGGCTAATGCTACAAATATACCTGTACTACTTAAGTTTTGTGGTCCAGGGTCAAATATTCAAAGTATTTTAAATACATTAACATCACTTCTCAAGAATTTACTTTTTTTAAAACTTAAATGCACCTACTCATTTGATGAACTTCACTTGTAGACATATTACATAATAATTTAGAGACACTGACTAATTAGAAAATAAATGCATTGTGTGTGCAGTGTTTTCAATAAATGTCTATTAAATGACCCTGATCCACAAAACCAGAAAAGTTGAATAAATAAGCTCTCCATTGATGTATGGTTTGTTAGGATAGGACAATATTTGGCTGAGATAACACTATTTGCAAATCTGAAATCTGAGGAATGCAAAAAAAAAAAAAAAAAAAAGAAAAAATCGAAATATTGAGAAAATCGCCTATAAAGTTGTCCAAATGAAGTTCTTAGCAATGCATATTACTAATCAAAAAATAAGTTTTGAAATACTTATGGTAGGAAATTTACAAAATATATGCATGGAACATGATCTTTACTTAATATCCAAATGATTTTTGGCATAAAAGAAAAATCGATAATTTTGACCCATACAATGTAATGTTGGCTATTGCTACAAATACACCTGCAGTACTTACGATAGGTTTTGTGGTCCAGGGTCACATATTCAATGTATTTTAAATACTTTAACGTCACTTCTCAAGAATTTACTTTTTAAAAACTTAAATGCACCTGCTCAACTTCACTTGTAGACATCATACATAATAATTCAGAGACCCTGACTAATTGAAAAATGAATGCATTGTTTATGCAGTGTTTTCAATAAATGTCTATATGACCACAAATGATCCACAAAACCAGTCTGAAAGCTGAGTAAATAAGCTTCCCATTGATGTATGGTTTGTTAGGATAGGACAATATTTGGCTGAGATACAATTATTTGCAAACCTGGAATCTGAGGGTGCAAAAAAAAAAAAAAAAAAAAAAAATTCTAAATATTGAGAAAATCGTCTATAAAGTTGTACAAATGAAGTTCTTAGCAATGCATATTACTAATCAAAAAATAAGTTTTGATACATTTACAGTAGGAAATTTACAAAATACAATCATGGAACATGATCTTTACTTAATATCCTAATGATTTTTGTAATAAAAGAAAAATCGATGATTTTGACCCATACTATGTATTGTTAGCTATTGCTACAAATATAATCATGCTACTTAAGACTGGTTTTGTGGTCCAGGGTCAAATATTCAAAACGCTACACAAGAGCAATAGTTATGAGTACAATATTACATAATACACAATAATTTCCCACTTTTTACATTATACACCATACATTTTTTTTTAGTCCCATCTGGATTGTGTTTATGAATACATTTCATCATTTACTGATATATTAATATTAATATTTAATGCCCAAAATCTGAGTATGGTTTGCTAGGCTGAATAACAGTGTGTTAACCAAACGAACAAATGATGTTGTAGGGTGCCATAGTTCCCATCACGCATCCTGGCAGCGCTACATGCTGGCTTGGCACGACTCCATTATGCCACAGTGTCAATGAAAGGCTTCAGGCTCCTTTCAGAGCATGTCAGATGTGGGAATGTTTGCAGACTGTTGGGATCATGGCATCATCAGCATTGTATGTCTCCATCCTCCTCTGCTTTCCATTAGGGTGGGGATAGCTGTGGGGCTGCTCACAGGCCGCTGGTTGCCTCCATCCACAGGCTTGGCCATCTGCCTCTGGCTGTTGATTGACAGGACTAGCCAGAGAGACACAATCGTGCCAACGGCTGAGGGCAGAGGACACTGACTGCGAGCGAGACAGACGTGACCATCGAGAAAATAGCCTGCTGCTCGTAACTGCCACATTTTGCTCGGGACGCCGGGGTGGGGGGCAGGAAACTGCTAACCGCAATGACAAAACCAATCCAGAAATCTCATTCTGACTCTATAATGAAGTTAAATGCTCAGGGAAAGGATGGGATGTCAAAACAGAATCAAGACGTATCAGCAATAAAACTATTGTCTTTAATATAGACAAATGAGTATTTTAATTTACTGTAGATGTTTGTCAGTTTAGTTTCGGCCATCCAAATTTTAGTTAATTTGATGTCAGAATTTGGTGTTGAATGGATTTATTGCAAAGGATATGCAAAGTGGGCAATCAATTCACTGCAAAAAATGCTTTTCTTACATTTTCAGCCAAAATATCTAACATTCTTAAATCAAGAATAAAAAAACAAGTCAGTTTTTGCTTAGAACAAGCAAAATAATCTGCCAATAGGCTAAGCAAAAAGTTCTTATTTCAAACAGAAAACAAGATCATTTTTCTTACCCCACTGGCAGATTATTAGCTTTAGCTTTACTCGTCTAGAAAATCCTTCTTGATTTAAGAACTTTTTGATATTTTGGCTGGAAACAAGACAAAAAAATCTAACAAAAGCATTTTTTTGCATTGTCTGCATTAAAAAAAAACAAGTCAACATTAAGTGAGTTTTTGCTTAGATAAACAAAATAATCTGCCAATGGGGGTAAGCAAAAACATCTTATTTCAAAACACACTTAATTTTTACTTATTTGTTGAATAATTATTTATTGAATTTTTAGATATTTTGGCTGGAAACAAGACAAAAAGTCTTTGTAAGAAAAGCATTTTTTGCAGTGTTTAGTCAGCCTGTCTAAGATATACATCATTCATTTACCAAAAAAAAAAAAAAAAATCTATATTTTTTAAATCTATTTTACGCCCTCTTTCATTGACTTTAAATTAACATTTTAAATAACAAAAATAATTCCCATCAAATAAATTAATAACAATTTGATGTCAGAATTTGGTGTTGAATGTATTTATTACAAAGGATATACAAAGTGGGCAATCAATTCACTGCAAAAAATTTTTTTTCTTACTTAGATTTTTTTTTTGTCTTGTTTCCAGACAAAATGTCTAGAAATTCTTAAACCAAGAAGGATTTTCTAGACGAGTAAAAATTAAAAATGTCCTAGAACAAGCAAAATAATCTGCCAATGGGGTAAGAAAAAGAATCTTTTTTTCAAACAGAAAACATGATTTTTTTCTTACCTCATTGCCAGATTATTTTGCCTTTTTCAAGCAAAAACACACTTAATTTGGACTTTTTCTGAAAATAAGACAATAATTTTTACTCGTCTAGAAAAAAAAAGTATACAAAATACAAAAAAAAAATATTATTGTATCTTATTTATGCATTCTCTCATTGACTTTAAATTATTTATTGAATCATAAAAAATCCCATCAAATAAGTTAATAACAAGCATATTTTTTTAAATATATAAAACAGACAAGTTTGTAAATTAATATTTGATACATTTTGTGTGACCTGAGGAAAAAAGATAAACATGCATATTGCTATTATTAAATATTAAAATATGTATTATCTATAAAAAGTGAATACTGGACATATTTCAAAACTAATGCATTTTATTCTTCTTCTTTTGATCATTGGGATAAGCTGTACCTCTGGAGAAATTGTTTCGTTTAAAATAGATTGATATGTATTGTGGTAGTGTAATGGATTATTATTTTAAGATCGGCGGATAAGTGTTGCAATCATTCGTTTGATGTCTTTGAACACGTTCTCCATAAACATGGACCGCTTCGCCCAGGCTTTTACAGTACACCTTCAACAGACAACACTCTTTAAAATTTCATAAAAGCTGCTGTGATAACCTCAGTGTGAATATTTCATAGTGTTGTACGGAAAATTTACTGTGAGTGCAAATCAGAAACAATAAACAGAGCTGAGATACATAATTAATCATGCGGTTAGGAAATATAAAGTCATGTGACTTTATTTCTACTATGTGTTTTACCAGAAAAAAACTAACTTGAGGAGCAGCTAAAGATACACAATTTCACTGTATTGTTATTCACTGACATAGAAGTGCATTGTTAAAGGGGTCATGGATGCAAAACTAACTTTTACATGTTGTTTGAACATTAATGTGTGTTGGCAGTTTGTGTACACAACCACCCTACAATGAAAAAAAATCCACCCAGTGGTATTTTTTTAATCTTTAAAAGCTCATTCTCAGGTTCTTGTGGGTGTGACAACACACAGACAGAGGCCACACTCACGATAGTCGATTGACATGAGTGCCTTACCTTAGACACGCCCTCACCGAGCTGAAACAGTCCGACTCTGATCGCCATTGTGTGACTCAGGTGCAGGGGAAGACAAGAATGTCTCAGATTGAGTGATTGAGGTGTTCTGTTGTTGGATGTAATAATGAACACAGCAGTCGTCATTTACTAAAGATGCAGAGGAAAACGTTTCTTTCGTTTTAAAAAAGACCTATGCATCTATGTTCGTGCAAATCGTTCCTGATACAGCTTCACCCACAGCAGAAGTGAGTATAAAGGTTTTTTTATGCATTTTTGCGAATGACCTTTCTTAATAATGTGCTTGTTGGCAAGTTTGCTTGTTGGCTAAATGCGGCTAAACGCGACTAAACACTGCTAAATGCTGCTAAATGCAGCTAAAGTAAACATTACGTCTCATAATCCCACATCAGACAGGGACGGGGCAAGCAGAGCTCATTTGCATTTAAAGGGACCATGCAATAAAATGAGTTGAGTTTTTGCAGAGCTGATTTTGACAAGGTAAAAGGGTGTTTTTTTACACTACTATTGAAAATTGTTAACCAAAGTATATTATAGACTTTTTATTAACACCCTAAAGAATCATATGAACTTGTGGAAAATGGGCATCCGATGACCCCTTTAAGGGGAGACACTTCAGGCAAAAATGTTCTTTTATAGCACGTTATCTATTTTTATTAATAGATTTCATGTACAATGCATATTTTAAAGGCTGTTTTTTAAAAATGTTTTTTTTTTTTTTTTCTCTACACTGAGCCTTAAATCTTCACTTCAGTAGCACTTACACACACCAAACTTTACATTTTTATTCCTGTCTATATCCTGAAGGTTTTTACTGAGGTGTTTGTTCATATATAATTTGCTTGATTTTATACAACATTTTATTCCCCCTAAAAATGGTAAAAAAATAATATATATACACTAAAATATAGTGTTTTCTGTCCATTCTGTGACGAAATGAAATACCCCAAATTCCCTCTGTAAAAACTCTACTCTAATATGTAAAAAAAAAAAAAATAATTTTGAAACTGACTTCATCCAGTGATTAGATTTTTGTACTAGAAATGTATGCAAATTAGCGCATATTTCATTAAACAATGCCTCATTTGCATATTAAACCTAACTTAAAAAAAACCGTGTAATACAAACTTTTTTTTTTTACCCTATTCACCTGCAGTGTCTCTCCTTAAGGCTTAATGAAATATGTGCTAATTTGCATACATTTTTAGTACAAAAATCTAAACACTGGATGAAGTCAGTTTCAAAATTCTTGTTTATTTATTTGTTTATTTTTTTAATATATATATTAGAGTCAAATGTTTTTACAGAGGGAATTTGGGGTATCTCATTTGGTCTCTCATTAATTCAGGAATAACTTAGAACAGACAGGAAACATTATTTTTTTTTTTACCATTTTTGGGAGAATAAAATGTTGTATAAAATCAAGCAAATTAAATATGAACAAATTCAAGTAGACAGGAATAAAAATGTAAAGTTTGGTGTGTGTAAGTGCTACTAAAGTGGAGATTTATGGCTCAGTGTAGAAGAAAAAAAGATAATTTTGAGAAAACGGCCTTTAAAAATATGGATTGCAATTGAAATCTATTGACTCAAATAAAGTGCAAAAGGATGTTTTCTTCCCACTAGTCTAAAAAAATAACATCAAAAAGTTTATATATATATATATATATAAAAAACTTAATAGATGCATGAAAAAAACTGTTTTGTCTGTATCCCCCCTTAAGCAAATTATTATTTGTTTTCCCAAAGAATTGAAGTGAACTTGAATTAAAAGGTAGTGAAAGGTTGTGAAAACATGCAAACTATCAATCATATAGCGTACAAACAGCTAATACAATGTAATTACACATTAATTAGCCATTAATAACTACCGCAATTACTTGCAAATGGATTTTTATTAGTGCTATCTAAAGCATTAGGTTGGACGCTATTTTAAAGTGTCCTTGTTACAGTGTAATTATGTAATTAATTACAAGTAATATTAATTAACAATCAGCTTATAATGCGGATAGGGTTTGATTTAGGGTTAGTTGCATTTAATTACTCTTATTACTTTAACAAGTGCATGTACAAGAAGGACACTGTAAAATAAAGTGTTACAAAGTCTTACAATAGATCTATATTTACCAGCATGTACATTTTGGAACATAAGGTAATCATAAAAGTAATTGTTTATTATTGTGTTTTATCTCATACCTCAGAAAGCCTTTAACAAATTCAGTGTGAAATTTAATTAATAGAAGTTATCATTTAAAAAAAACAATTCAGAAATAAAAGTTCAGTGGGTCGTTTCCTAAATGGATGACTGCATTTCCCTTCTAGTATGTGATTGTTACACAGATCGTTTTTTTTTTTTTTTTTTTTTTTGCAAAGGCAGCACAATAGGGAGAGAAAAAAAAAAAGCCTATTATATAACTACACAGCAGACGTTATCAGAACAACTGTATTTGACTTATTTTCCTGCAGTAGGAAGTATTAAATCAATAGATATTTGTCTTTGGTGAATAAGAAGCGTCAAGGTTAGCCATAACTGCTGATATAGATCATACAAAGACTGCAAATTCACATCTGACAGAAAACTAGCACAATCAGCAGTTCTCCTCTCTTAAAAATCTTTATCAGGTTTGAAGGCAGCTTATTTCATCTGAAGGAAGTCCAACTGTTTTCTCATTATTGATTGTTTCTCAGTCTGCATCTAATTAGCTGTCGTCTTCTGATATGAGTTTATCACTATTGACTGCACTGAAATGATGTGGAGATCTTTCCCACATTAAGAAACTGTCAGAGTAAGGTAAGGCTTTTTAGCCCTTATCTTCTTTAAAATAACTTTATTTAATCTGATTTCATTTTTACATTGATGACACTTACTGTACTATACACTTAATCATATGCCTATTGTCTATATACATGCTGGTGCATTAATTACAGTACACTGTTAACTTTACCCATAAGCATATATATCCCTTAGCTCTTACTCTTATGTTTAACCATACTTCAAACTGATGCAAAAACAACATGCAGCTAGACAGAAAATTCTTATAGTACTGTGGTTAAAGAAATTTTTCAGCCTAAGATGTGCTGAAAATGTCCTCACCCTCAGGCCATCCAAGAAATAGATGAGTTTGTTTCTTCATCAGATTTGGAGAAATGTAGCATTACGTCACTTGCTCACCAATGGATCCTCTGCAGTGAATGGGTGCCGTCAGAATGAGAGTCCAAACAGCTGAGAAAACATCACAATAATCCACAAGCAATCCACACTATTCCAGTCCATCATTTAACACTTTGAGAAACCAAAAGCTGTGTGTTTGTAGGAAACAAGTCCATCATTAATACGCTTTTAACCATTTTTTAACCGTTGCTTCCATAATATTGTTTTTCTGCTGAATCAGGAGAGAAAAATGTGCAGATCAACCATAGTTTATAAGCGAAAACAGTATAAAACGGTTTTAATCATGTCGGTGGATTTTGACGTGAGAGACAACAGGAGATGGACTTTTTCACTGGAGGAAGTTTATTAGGGATTATGGACTCACATTTTGGTCACAAGTTAGTTTGAAGTTAAAACTAGGGCTGGTAAGCAATACAGTTTTTAATCTAATCATTTACATGATGTGTAAATGAATCAAACATCAAATTTGGCTGAGAAATTACTCTCAAAAAGATAATTTAAAGCCATTGTTGTATAAAGCATCAAACATACATTACAAAAAGTAGCTTCAGCAAGAAATATTTTATTCAACATAAAATTTACTACATTTACTTTTGGACCATGAAGGTGAGTAAATGATTTTCACATTTTTTGATTTTCCACATTTTTTTGTGTGGGTGAACTATAGCTTTAGTTTTAATTTTTGTTATTATTACTATGGAAATATGAAATAATTTATTTAATGAAATTATAGCCTAATCTAAATAGTAAACTAAAACTGCCAGTAGGTGGTGGTAAATCGAGTAGAGTCATTTATTCATTTATTTGATTCGTTCAGATTTCAGGAGTTCAGTAAATAGTTCTCTTTATGAATGGCCCATTGGTTCAGTAAAGGGACAGTTCACCCAAAAATAAAAATGTGATGTTTATCAGCTTAACCCCAGAGCATCCAAGATGTAGGTGACTTTGTTTCTTCAGTAGAACAAAAACAAAGATTTTTAACTCAAACCGCTGCAGTCTGTCAGTCCAGCCTGGTCTCATTGTCTATACATAGGTATTAATACGTAACGTTTAGAGGCACACAACGTGCATTTTTGTAAGTTTTTATTGATGCTAAAATGTACAATTTAGATGTATTTCAATATTTAAAACATACAAATAGCTACGTATTTTAGCTAAAAAACTTAAAATATTTACGTTTTTTTGCATTTCATTAATATATTCGTATCAATGCCTTTTTTATCATTTTATTAATAAGAGATTTCGATTTTTAGCCCCCTTAACCTACCCCCAAACCTAAACCTACCCATTTTTAAGCAAATATAAAAGGATATAAAACGTAACTGACCAAACTATGCAAGGAAAATTACCATTTTAGTAACAATATAGCATAAAAATATTTTTATAGTCGCTAATCCCACTCCTACCTCTAAACCTAATGTTAACCATCTCTGTACAGTAATAAAGAAAAAAACATGACAGACAAAAAAGTGCAATCACAATCATTTATTTGTTGCAAAACTGTCAACAGCCATACCAAAATGTAATCATTAGGCTCGTTTGAGATGCGCCTCGCCTCGCCTGAATTATAGGCGAGAGTAGGCAGCTGCAGTGAGGGGAGGAGTCAAATAAGCGCAGGCGAGAGCCAATGAGCTTTCGATTTTCCTGCCGTAAAACCGGTCATTTCCTGATGCCGCTCAGGATGGAGATAACTGGATAAAGGCTTGAATTTTATTTTACCTAAAATTCATACAAATTATCATGAGATCACATTGGTCAGTCATATAATGGAAGTCAATGGATACCAAATCTTTGTGAGTAAAAAAAAAAAAAAAAACACAAAAACAAATTAAACCCTGCGGCTCGTGACGATACATTGAGGTCTTAAGGCACAAAATGATCAGTCTGTGCAAGAAAATGAACAGTATTTATTTAATTATTTACCTCTGATCCACCGCTACGTTCAACTGTCCTGAGTATGTTCACAACAGCCAGCGTCGGGTGCGTGACGTGCTCTAGCATTAAACACGCATGTGCGGAAGCAAAAAAAAAAAAAAAAAAAAGCCTCAGAAGCAATTCAAGATGGATCAGCACTGTTAATGGTTCACTCAATTTGTTCAAAATGTGGATTAAGAAATGTAATGCAGGTCTGTGTTGCTCAGAGATGAAACATTCTGCTTTGTCTTTATATTTTCATTGCCAAGATTGAGCAAAACAGACATGATTGTGTTTAAAATAACATATAAGATCAGTATCACATATTGCACTTCTTGCTCGTGTGATATTGCTTAACTATATAATGTAAATATGAGACAAAAACTCAAACAGGGGCATTTTTGCCCCATATCTTGAATTTTACACTGCAAAATATTATTTTCTTACTTAGATTTTTTGTTTTGTTTTAAGACAAAATATCTATAAAATCTTAAATCTAGAAGGATTTTCTAGACAAGTAAACATTATTGTCTTGTTTTTAGAAAAAAATAAGTTAAAATTAAGAGTTTTTGCTTAAAACAAGCAAAATAATCTTATTTCAAGCAGACAACTAGATTATTTTGCTTACCCCATTGGCAGATTATTTTGCTTGTTTTAAGCAAAAACTCACTTAATTTTGACTTTTTTTTTTCTGAAAATAAGGCAATATTTTTTACCTGTCTAGAAAATCCTTCTAGATTTAATTTTTTTAGATACTTTGGCTTGAAACAAAACAAAAATTCTAAGTAAGGAAAGCACATTCTAACTACATTTTCTAGGCTCCAGTTTCCTGCAAACACGCAACTTCTCACTTCACAAGATGTTAATTGATGGACTATAGTTGTGTGGATTGCTTGTGGATTATTGTGATGTTTTTATTAGCTGTTTGTACTCATTCTGATCTCACTGCAGAGGATCCATTGGTGAGCAAGTGATGGAATGCTACATTTCTCCAAATCTGATGAGGAAACAACCTCAGGACATTTTTTAGCAAACTTTATATAAAGTCACTTAATACAAAATAATGGAAAATAATGGTTCCAAAAAGGGACTTCCGCAGTGCCATATAAAAACCATTTCCTGTTTCCCTAAAGAGCTTTTCAGTGAACAGTTCTTAAAAGAATCATTTTTTTCTAAGTGTGAAAAATAATTCAAAAAATTCTAAGTATCCCTTTTCCGCTATAAAGAACCTTGTGTTTAATAAAAAAAATCCATGAGTGTTAAAGGGTCTTGTGGGAATCATAGATGCTAATAAGGAACCTTTATTTTTAATAGTGTGACCTTTTATTTTTCTTGCAAAGAATAGCATCTTGGTGGTAACATCAGGTGGAATACAGAAATCAGGGTACAGTATGACTGTTACTCAGCATTCATGGAGGGACGCAAAATGCGGAGGGCTTTTGGTTTGTTTGAGTAATCCGTCTTCTGTTTGCAGCCTTGGTTAATAAAAGATAGCCAGCCACTGGAGGGAAGTCTCAGTGCGCATGTCGTGTCTGCCAGCAAAGTCTGTTTTCATTGCTTTGCTTCACCAACAGAAATCTAGCGCTGTACCAACAATCCATTCCATTCACATCTCCTGCTCATTCCCCCTTCAGCAAGAATGACAGGCTCGCCTTGCTCTGGGAGCCGGGGTATAAAAGGACGATCGCACCTCATTAAAAAAACATGCAGCGCAGTCGAATCAGATTCGGCGTTAATCGCCAGAGACATGGCGTAATGTTTAATTTCGTCGATGATGGAGGCACTTTCGCCTGAGGTAACTTCAGTAGGAGCCATGTTTGCGTGCAAACCTTCACTTAGAGCTCGACCAAGCGGCCGAGTCGTTCACATGAGCGTAATGTTACAGGGGGAGGCAGGGCTCGCTGGAGACGCACGCAGCTTTCTGGCCAGTCAGAGGAGGCGGTGGGGTGATGTTTTATTGAAGCCGAATCCTCTGAGAGGGGCTAAAAAAGCACTCGACGCCTTCGCAAACCTGTCTGTTTTGGCTGTCGAGAATGGCTCCCAATCACGGAAGGATAAAAACATCAAAATAAGCTAATCGAGATGAAGTCTTCTGCCCCTGAGGATGCTGGGACTGTGAGCGCGGAGGACGCGCCGGTCTGTCCTGACACGCACACACAGGCCAGCGCCAGTGTAAAAACGGGCTGAGAGCCACTGCAGGCCTGAGTAAAAACAATCAATGTTTTACTGCATAGGGGAAAAAAAATAATATAATAAAATAACAAATAATTGTTTTGTTTTTCTGTCAAAGAAGAATAAAACTTGCAAACTGATTAACATTTCTAACATCAGATGTTCTTTGTCTAAAATGTAAAAAAACATATATATATATATTACAAATAATAACCACACTTATTTTGGTCAATATTGGTCACTTATTTAACTCATTAAATTTGGAAACACTATGCACTTTAATCGGGAAAACAATTATATATTTCATGATCATTGGAAGCCTATACCATAACTGAAATAAAAAATGCAATTATTTCCCAACCGTTCACCCAAAATCTAATATATTTCTGTCCTGTGAGCTTTCTAGTATGTACATATTTACGTTTATGCATTGTACAGAAATAAAAGTTTTGTTTATAAAAAACTGCAGATTTGACTTGTGCATGGATTCAATTAGACTTTACATCAATTTCTGAGCCATACACATTTGCATAATGCAATAGCTCAGCTATTTGACCTGCATAATGATATTGTTTGTTCTCCTGATGTATAGAGCTCATAATGAAGACATGAAGCGGACAAAATGAAATGTGACTCAAATTAATATGATCAGTTCAGACACAAGTACATGTACATCTACCATCATAACAACTCCATCTGGGGAAAACAGGTGAGCTGCTTCCCTCAGCACTGCTGAAGAGATGCTGTCAGCTAAAAATACTTCCATTACAAGTGAAATTCATCAATACAACACGGTAATTATGCACACACAACACACTGAATTCAAGGACAGCTGTTGACAGCTCACAATGTGTTCAGTCTGAGAAAGAAAAGAATTCTGGGTGAATCATGCCAAAATTTCCAGGTCACATTTTACACTATAATAAAAAAGAAGAAAGTGTTAGATAATGCCTCCATGCTAGAAATATCAGATGCAGCCACGAATGCCAGATTGTGTCAGAAAATATCTGTTTTGTCTGGTAATAGAACAACTAGTCAGCAAAATTGTCTAATACCCAAAACCTGTTCACAGCTAGTCTTGTCTGGTACCTAAAACTGAATTAACAGTCTTTCAATCTCCTTCGTCATACTCTTTGTTACAGTCACCTACCTGTTATAAAATAAAGGACATCTAAAATGGTCTTAGTGGAAGATACACTGTGCTGCATCATTCAAAATGGATGGGCAATCAAATTCTATTTAGAGGAACTCTATCTTTCAATCTTGACTGACCACCAGTTGATGGATCTCTGTTGGAGTGGGCTGGACCCACATGCAGCCCCTTAGATACCAGTAGGTGACTTCTCCTTCAGCTTGGAAAGTTATTTGAATATGGTGTTTCTCCCTTTATAGTTGGTTAAAGGAGTAGCTCACTTTCAGAACAAAAATGTACAGATAATGTACTCACCCCCTTGTCATCCAAGATGCTCATGTCTTTCTTTCTTCAGTCGTAAGGAAATTATGTTTTTTGAGGAAAACATTTCAGGATTTCTCTCCATATAATGGACTTCTATGGTGCTCCTGAGTTTGAACTTCCAAATTGCAGCTTCAAATGGCTCTAAATGATTACAGCCAAGGAAAGAAGGGTCTTATCTAGCAAAACGATCGGTTATTTTCTAAAAAAAAATTACAATTTAAATACTTTTTAACCTCAAATGCTCGTCTTGACTAGTTCTATGTGTACTCTGTGTAGATATTAAAAAGTATATAAATTGTAAAAGTTTTTAGAAAATAAGTGATCGTTTCGCTAGATAAGACCCTTCTTCCTCGGCTGGGACCATTTAGAGTCCTTTGAAGCTGCATTTAAACTGCATTTTGGAAGTTCAAACTCGGGGGCACCATAGAAGTCCATTATATGGAGAGAAATCCTGAAATGTTTTCCTTAAAAAACACCATTTCTTAAAGACTGAAGAAAGAAAGACATGAACATCTTGGATGACAAGGGAGTGAGTACATTATCTGTACATTTTTGTTCTGAAAGTTAACTACTCCTTTAAATCTCATCGACCGGTACCCAGCTAAAATCAGCTGAGCCAAGCCAAAGTCTCATTTCTCTAAACCTACCTATGAGTTTGCACTTGTGCAAGGCTCTATTTCAGGCAAAGCCCATCCAGATTCCCATTCTAGTCAGAGCCCGGCCAGAGTCTGTCCCAGTCAACATTTTACCAGAGCCCCGAGTTAGCTTCAGGGTTCCCATACCTAAGGCCAGGATGGCTGTTTCAGTAAGTATGGATTTGATTTCCAAAACTGTGGACCAGAGGTCTCCAAACTCGACCCTAGATGGCTGGTGTCCTACAGAGTAAACGCCAAGACTGAGTTTGGGGACCCCTGCAGTAAACCCTTCAATAATGTCAGCTCAGGTGGCTATGAAGAAGGTCTCCACTCCTCCAAGACCTTCCCCAGGCCTAACTTGTGATCCAGCCCCTGAGCCCAGTCCAGTGGCGACTCCAGCCCCTGAGTCCGTACCAGAGGGTGAAGTTTCCGAGTCCACTCCAGAGAGTACAATCCTTGACTTGAAATTCCAGAGCTTGCTTCTTTAAGAGTATTTCCAGAGCCCGCTCCAGAGAGAGAAATTCCAAAGCTCAGTCAGAAACTTGCTCAAGCCCCAGAGCTCAACGAGTGCAGTGCTGTCCTTGATGGCTACAGCCATTCTGTGTGTGTGAGTGGGACACTCCTCCACAGCTTCTGCCAAGAAAATGTTAGGGGAGCTACCCATTGCAGGCCATATTGGCCTGTCCTGTTTCCAGTGTCTCCTGCTTCTTCATCACTACTAGAGAGGCCTTTCTTAACTCCAGTGTTTCTTGATCTTTTGTCATGGCCTCGGAGGCCGTTTGGAACTCCACGATCCCATGATCTTTCATCATAGAAAAAGAGTCCATTCTAAACTCCACTGTCCACTCTGTCATGGCCATGGAGGCTGTTCCTAACTCCTTTGTTCCCAATGTTCCTAAATCTTTTGTCGGTCACCATGATTTTGCAAAGTAAGACATATTCCTGCACTGTTAAAAAAATAAAATAGAAATAGAATTTGTTGAGTAAACTTAAAATAATTTGTTACCCTTATAATTTTAAGTTGAATCAAGTCAAATACCTAGGTTGTCACAGTACAACTTAACATTTTAAGTTGACTACTCTTTTTTGAGTTGACTGAACTTAAAATTATAAGGCAGCCAGGTAACAAAGTATTTTAAGTTGATTCAAAGAATTGTTTTTTACAGTGTGGATCAACATCTTTTGTTGATCCTGGATCAATATTACTGTCCAAAAATAAAGTCTATATGTGATGCGATCTAGGAAATCCCAACACATGATGATTTTTTTATGTTTTGATTATATTTGAAAGCTTCCAAAACAGTTTTTATGTTGTCCATAGCTTGAACGTAACAAAAGATATCTGGCTATCTTAAGTTGGCTTATAGCTATGATTTTCAGGAATGGAATTTTGCGAAAAATGGGTTTAAAGTGAGAAGGGTTTTACTTTCACTTCACGTGTTTACAGAGAGCTGTCTGTCAAGTCAGGAGTGCTATACTGCATCATTACACAAACAGACTAATGTCTGTTTTAGGTTGTTTATCATGGGCATAGTGTCTGAACTTTTGATCACCGCTTGGATGTTTAGATAGCACAAATAGTGTACCTTGTAGTTTACATTTAGAAAAGTGAGCGCAAGGCAACTGTTCATGTATCCTTTACAAATTGTCATCGGACTCCTCATCTTCAGTAACTTCATCATCCGATCCTTCATCTCTGGATGTGAAATTGTACATAATAACATTGTTTAGGGCATTGACACCACGACGATTGAGCAGACTGAAATGATTAAGATCGTTTAAGTGAGCACCTACACTCTTAAATTAAGGTGCTATAAAAGGTTCTTCACAGCAATGCCATAGAAGAACCATTTTTGGTTCCACAAAGAAACATTCTGTCAAAGGTTCTATCTCTTTCTTACCTTTTTATAATATGAAGAACCTCATCTTTCACCACAAAGAACCTTTTGTGAAATTCTTCAGATGTTAAAGGTTCTTTATGGAGCCATTTAGACAAAAAAGGTTCTTCTATAGCATCGTGAAGCACCTTTATTTTAAGAGTGTACAGTACTTCAGACTGTGTTGTCTTCTTGCGTGCCACAATCTCACAATATTAATAAATAAATAAAACTTTGCGTGCTGTAGTTTACACAGGACTGGCGGGGAATGTGCATTTATACACCTTTATTAAATATGTTGTGGTTTATTTTGATAGGTTAACTGTTTTTTTGGTGTTCAGAGAAAGCCACAGCTTGAGCTTGCTGCAATAAATCGCAAATACATTTTTCTGCACTAAACAAGTGAATTTTGCCTAAATATTTTCAGAGATGATAGACAAGATGTTATAGAATAATAATTGAATGAAAAAAAAATCAAAAATTCACATTCAACCTATTTTTAGAATTTCCTGAAAATGTCCCAGCGCGACAGGTTTTCCCAGATCGCATCACATATATAAACCATTATAGAAAATATAGACCAATCCCTACCACTAAACCTAACCCTAACCATAATGTATTCCTAAAATGAAAGGGAAACGATATCTGATTAACAAGGGTGTACAAGCATCTAACCCGTTTCACTCCATCCACCACCACCAGGTTGGTCCAACAGGGATAGGCTCCACCCCTGCCTGCTTCTTCAGGCAGGACCAGCCAAATCTGCAGCCCCAGGATTTGGACAGATCATGGGACCTACGCCAAATAACTTTTCCATTGAACTAGACATGAATCACTGTCGCTTGTTACCATCTGTTAATTCTTCATGGAATAAATACAATGTAAACATTCACCTTTCCCTTACAGAAAAAACACATGAATTTCACATGTCTTCCACATGTGATCACATGTGTCCACAAATTTTCCACATGTGCAACATAATAGAGCACATTTGGAAATTTTTCATGTGTTATAATTGGATTTAACATGTGAATCACGTGTTAGCTACATGTAACAAATACATTTTTAGCTTCACTCCCTGATATTATGTTGACTTTTAGTTTGTTTCCAACTTCACATTTCCTGCTTCCGGTCCTGTAGTAGTCCCTTTGTTGCAAAGTTATTGTTATGACGATACACTTTGTTATTAGCTTGTACCTATAATTTATTGATCATTAGTTAGGTATATCATTATATATATATATATATATATATTGTGGCGGGAGGAGCAAACGACAGACACAGTGGGTGTGGCGTCAGGCCTCGGAGAGGCTTTTATTAAACAGAAAGTGAACGAAAAGTGTCCAAAAGGGGAAAAAAAGTGTCCAAATAAGCGGGGGATCTGGTGTCCTCGTTGTGAAGGGGGTTCCGTGAAGGAGGGGCAGTGTTCAATAGGGAAGGGTCCAGGCAAGGGGCGGAGTCCGGCGGCCGCACGCGCTCCCCGCTTAGGTCCGGAGCGCGAGGGGCGGCGGCATCTCTTGCAGCAACGTCCTCCTTCTGCTGCTCTGCGGCACTCTCGGAGGATTCAACGGCCCGGCAACCTGGCCTGTCAGCCGACTAACGGGTGAGGCGTTCGTCCGGACACACGGGGTCCAGCTGCTCGTCTTCTGGCGGCGCTGGCTTCCTCTTCACCCCTTCCTGGACCCACGAGGACACCAGCGTGCATGCACGGGGGAAGAGACCGGTCTCCTGAGGAGAGGCGCGCTCGGCATTTAAACAGCGGCGGTGATGAGGCTTCATTCCATTCAGGTGCCCTCATCACACGCCGCCAGCCCGAGACGATTTCGCGCCCCTCCTCTCCCTACACACCCACTCCTGTCGGGAGCCTGGAGAAGGGCAGCGAATAAGGGACGGGGTGGTGATGATATTTAGGAGGGAGGCAGCCGACTCGTCACAATATATATGTATGTATGTGTGTGTGTGTGTGTGTATTACAATAATACAATAAATTCTTGTTATTATTATTATAACTAATACTAAGCAACCATGAATTGCACACTTCATGGATTCAATGAAGATTCAGCAAAGGATAAATGGATTTCCAGCAATAAAAATCACTTGCAGTAGCTCTGCTATTAAATTTATTCAAAAATGGTTATTCCAGTACAGCTATGATAAGCTGTTTCTACAACTTGGCAGTGCTTTCAATGTTATTAAGGGAATGGATGAAGCTGATTGGTTGGTTCATGTCACATGACCTGCGGTTCATTATGAGCGCGCATAGTGCACGTCTACATTTGAAATAACGAACTTGGACGCGCTGCGCAAAAGCCACTATATGTGAACGGCCCCTTTAGCTGTTGCGATGCGGCGCGGAAACTGTCGTGTCCGGTGTAGACATGGTGTAAGGGTAATTTTTTTAGTCGAAATCATATTTATAACGCTTATTTATATTTTAAAATTCTGATGGGACAAGTCGGAGCTCTGCGCACGTGCATCATTCAAACCATAACGGTCAACGTCCACTGTACGCTGAGGAAAAGGTAAGCAAAATTTGCTTAATTTCCTAGTTTTTACACATTTAATGTTGAATTTCAGATTTTATAGCTGTAATGTGTTGTATTCTAAACATTTAATACTTTTCTGCTTCATATGTTTGTAACGTAGCTTTTCTACTTTTCTGCTTCATATGTTTGCGCGCCCTTCGATGAAACAGGCAAAAACTGAGGTAAATCAATGTTAAACTTCAGTTCATACTAATGTTAGTTGTTATAGTTTAAGTTAATTGTTTAGTTGTTTAAAACAGCAACTTAAAGGAGAAGTTCACTTCCAGAACGAACATTTACAGATAATTTACTCAGTAAGTAAAGTATTAACAACAGTGTTGTGAATAATCTGTTTCTGCTCTTATTTCGCCATCCAAAATAGTTTAAAAAAGACCAGTCAAAGCAGTTTTTTTTGTTCTCTGCACAGCACAGAGGTGTTTTGTTATTGAATTGAATGAGCGATTTGAAATAATTTCTTGTTTCGTTTTAGAATGAATCAAAATTGTTAACCTTATAAATAGTCCACTTTGTGTTTGTTTTTGCTATTTTGATTTAGCTATTTTTCTATTCAGGTTGGAAGATTAAACACGTCATTTGTGTATGTGTCTGAGTAGAATATTTAAAATCACGTTTGTTCTTGTAACATCACAGTCAACCTTATACACTATATATATATATAGGAATTACACACCCGGCCATTCCACTGTCCATCCTGTGTGATTGGCTTTTTGAGAACCTTCAGGTGAGTCTCCTTGTGAGTACCACTCTATGTATGTAATCAAGATACAAAAGTGTTTTTACTCATACTGTTGTTTATTTAGTGTATAAATGTTTGATTGCATCTGTTACTATATCTGTGTTTTTGTTCAGACCTCTCACCCAAAATACAAAAATCAGTCAATTACACAAAAAATTTAAAATGTTTTAAATTTTACATTTTTTGAAACCCCCATTTTGTGGTATCAAAAAGAAAGACTATATGGAATAAACGTAAATAATGATTGAATTTAAATTGTTGTGTAAACTTTAGCTTAGTTTAGCTGTCTTTTTAAAATTAATTGTCAAAAACTATTGTAAATATAAAAAAAAAATCATTGATAGTCTAAAAAAACATCTTAAATTGATCAATACCATTTTGGACACTGGATTTTTTTGTGAATATGACTCAAGTTGTTAGGTCTAAATTCAACACAAATTACAAAAGAGACTAATAAATATTGTGTAAATTGTACTTTTGGTGTACTTTCAGGTTTTATCAACTTCATGCCATGGGAAATGTGATTCAGCCACTTTTTTTTTTTATTTAAGAACAAATTTGCAGTAGCACATTACCAGTTATTAAAGGAAAATGTTTACTCAGAATTAAAAATTCTGTCATTAATTACTTACCCTCATGTCGTTCCAAACCTGCAAGACCTTTGTTTATCATCAAAACACAAATTAAGATAATTTTGGAGAAATTCAAGAGCTTTCTGACCCTGCATAGACAACAATGCAAATGTTCCCAGGCCTAGAAAGTTAGTAAGGACATCAGACTGACATGGAAGAGAAGACAATTTTGACTATGGTTGTTATTTTAGTTTTCTTTGAGCAAAAATACAGATGACTCACTGATGTCACATTAACTATTTTAATAATGTCCTTACTACATTTCTGGCCCTGGGAACATTTCAGTTGCATTGCTGTCTATGCAGGGTCAGAAAGCTCTCGAAGCATCCCAAAAATATCTTAATTTATCTTATATGTTTATGTTCTGAAGACGAATGAATGTCTTTCTTGTTTGGTAATACACGAGGGTAAGTAATTAATGGCATAATTTTCATTTTTGGATGAACCATCCCTTAAAGATTTTTATATAAAAAGCATACGTTTGCACATGTTTTCACATGTGAAAGCACATGTCGCATGTGATTTTCACATGTGAAAATTGACATTTGCAGAATCACATGTATATGTGGCCACATGTGTTTTTGCACATGTGAAATTCATGTGTTTTTTTTTTTTCTGAAAGGGTTCCTTTGAGTGTTTCTGGGAGAACTGCCTGTACCTGCCTGACTCCCCACACTGCCGCCGACTCCCTGGCTCAGTATACTGCTGGCACCTCCCTGGCTGCACTTCTGGCACCTCTGGCACCTCCCTTGCTCCCTACACTGCTGGCGACTCTCTGGCTCCATGCACTGCCAGCACCTCCCTTCCTGCACTACTGGCACCTCCCCTACACCCTGAATTACCGGAACCTCCCTGGCTCCCTGTATTGGTGGTGCCACCCTTAAGGATCCTTAACCTGCCAACACCACCCTGGTCACCTGTCCGTGACCTACCACTACAGGGTGCGCCTTTAGGGAGGCAGGAGTAATGTCTGGGTTATGCTCTGTTTTGTTTCATTTTCAAGGTGTTCAGTTGTTGTTTGATTTGTTTGGTGTGTTGGATTTGTTTCATCCCATTCCATTCACCTTGTTAATTAACTTGTTAGGGCCTTTGTACTTAAGCCTATACTTTAATGTTGTGTTTATTGTGTTTATTATTAGACTAAATGACTCTTTGTGTGCTTCATTCTGCCCATGTTGCTTGTCTAGTTCTAGAAATCAAAACAGATAGTGTTAATACTTTTGCATACAAATTGTCATTATGTAAAAACCTTTAAGGTTTGACCAAAATTACATCACTATGACCTTCTAGGCATGGATGAATCACTGAACCCACATCTTTCTTTCTTAGATCTTTCTATATTTCTTTCTTTTTTAATATTGTGATATTTTCATGACAGTTAAGTTCATTTCCTCCCCAAACACTGAACAAACAAACAAACAGATGCATAAATAAATAATGTAATGGCCACCCATCACAGGGCTAACAAATAGACTGACAGACAGAGCTAGGAAGGAAGTAGGACAATTAAAAAAATGAAAAAGAGGAATTAGGGAGAATTTTGAATAATTTATTGCTATTGTATAAATATTATGTAATCATGTAATCCATACAAAAATAACTGTAGTCTGATTACGAGTATTTTAAAATGTAATTTTATCTAATTACTTAGATACTACTTAGTTTTTGGAATCTGATTATGTAACACATACATGCAATCACTTACTACCCAACTCTGCAGACAAACAGACACATTTACACCTACACCTTGGGGCAGTTTAGAGTCTTTGGTTCAGCTTCATGTCAGACTATGGGAGAAACTGTAGACAGAGGAAACCTGCAACAATATGATCAGAAAATGCTCTTAGGTCAGCCATGTCTCAAACCAAGAACCGACACTCTTAAAAATAAAGGCTCCAAAGTTTTTTTTTTTTTTTTCTCTCTCGCAGTGATGCCATGGAAGAACCATTTGGTTCCCCAAAGAACCTGTCAGTGAGCAGTTCTTAAAGTAACCGTTTTGGAGAACATTTTAAAAAGTTTCCATAGATGTTCACAGTTCTTCATGGAACTATTGATGCCAATAAAGAATCTTTATTTTTAAGAGTGCTTTTACCTGTTTTAGGCAACAATGTTACGTGTGTCCCCAAACAAATGAAAAAATCTATAATTTTTTTTTTTTTTTTTTTTTACTGTTCAGACATTTTACTTTTAAGTTTATTACTTTCTAAATTTCAGTTGTGTGTAAAAACAATGCTGTAATTATTATTTTAATTAATACTTGAATTAAATCAGCACAAGTTAATGCCAATAAAATAAATACTGCAATCACCTAAACATATTTTAATATTTAAAAATAAAACATTTATTTATTTATTGTTTGTTTGTTTGTTTGTTTGTTTGTTTGTAGCATTACAATAATAAAAATGAACATTTTAACATTAAAGTCTAGTTTATGTTATGCCAGTTTCTAAAATAGTAACAATAATCCAATTAGTATTTTTATTATTTAGTGTGTTCAGAAAATGAACGAATAAATGAATAAATGAATGAATAAATGAATTTATTAATTAATTATGAAAGGTTTAATTCAAAATTTTAAGTCGTGTAGAGAGAAAGAGATATAAAATATATGCAATATTTTCTACTTTTTAATATATTTATTATTATTATTATTATTAATAATTTTTTATTATAAAATTAAGGTGAAAAGTATAAAAAAATGTAATGCATTTAAATTGTATTATTTAGTGTGTTCAGGAAATTAAATGGACTAAAATAATGTATTTTATAATATATGTATTAATATATAAAAATTAATAAATTAATTTTTAAATATATAATACATTTCTGTAAAAAAAATGATTATGTGCTTATATTTATTTATTTATTTTGGTTTTTAAAAAAGGGGGTTATAACATAGTTACAACAAAGGTATAACAATGATATAACATGTTAGTTATGCCCACACTAACTTTGAATTAGAATTAGAATTAGGATTATATTTTTTTTTTACATTGTTACAATGAGAGAGAATAAATAATGTAATCAAAAAAAATGTCTAAAAAATAAACATGTGCTTTTAAAATACATTTTGAATTTGTACGTTTTTGAAAGAATTATCTTCTGCTCACTAAGGCTGCGTTTGTTTGATCAAAACCACAGTAAAAACAGCAAAACTGTGAAATAGTACAATTTTAAATGTGTTTTCTATGTGAATCTGTTAAAATGTAATTTATTTCTGATTCAAAGCTGAATTTTCAGCTTCATTACTTTTCTATAACTAGTCTTCAGTGTCACATGATCCTTTAGAAATCAATCTAATATGCTGATTTGCTGTTCAGGAAACATTTCTGATTACTATCAGTGCTGCATAATTCTGTGCAAACTTTTTTTTTTTTTTTTTTTTTTAACAAAGGAAAAAAAGGCTTTACTTTCATTTTTGATCAATTTTGATTCTTGAGAGTAGTATACCAATGCCAGTATAATATGTAACTTCAAGGTTTGCTGAATTATCCACCAAGACTTGACAAATTCAGGTTCAGCCTATAAGTATATACATGCAGTGTTCACTCTAACAATTTATTGCGGCTGTTTCAACTGTCCAGAGAGCTATTCCATTGAAATTTTTATGGATCATTGCTTTCTCTATAACCTCCATCCTGACAATCCAAGAGTGAGATTAGCCAATCACATTCTTCATCGGCGTAAGCACTTCCTAGTATAACTGTCTCGTCATAAATCTCGCCCAGTGGATTCCTGCTGATGATTCGAACCCAAAACTGATGGCAGATGGCATAATGGGGCACTAGGGGAACGGATTTGAGGATGCATGGCTTGAATTGGGCGGGAGATTGTATAGGGAGACATTATGAAATGCACACCAGCCTTTGTCGCGAAACACAGGCCATGATATGCCCTAAAATGGCAGTGTGGCCATTATTCTCAGCTGTATATATTCATGCAGAGCCGCAGAGGAACCGTTGTGACCCCGCTCATCCCGGTGGCCATTAATCAATGAGGGTCTGTCTTTGTGTGCCCGCCGCTCTCCCCTGACGGCCTGCTGCTGTGACGCGAATGAATGAGGCGTGAAGCGGAGCGGCATGCTAAAGTAAAGGCCTGACACCTCGTTATTCAGAGATGAGGGACAGGCACACCATCCGGCTGCTCTGCATCCCAGCAGTTCGGCCACATTGTTGTTGTTGCTGTGGATACTTCACAAATTACAGCAAAATGCACTTGCTGTTCAGCAAATTTTCATGCTTTTGTGAAAAGAAGCTACTCTATCACACTGGGTCCCTGTGTTTCAGTGTGCTAAAAAGAGCAAATTATAGAGGTGTGTAGTTTTGGCCTAAAGTTTGCAAATACCTTCCTTTGTCACAATGCATAAACACACACACACACACACACGTGTGAAATGCTTCTCTTTATAATTTGTTTATAATGATATGCTTTTATCATATTTTGAAAAAACCCATTCACATGTTAGCACAGATTTTGTCACGTCCAAAAAAATGTTCAATTACTGAGACAATGTTTTCCTACACTACATACATTTCAGCATAATACTTTACAGTTTCCCTTTATTTTTCATACGTGCAATTTATTTGACAAAAATTCTCCAAAGACAAATAAGGATTTTCAAGATGTTAAAAAAGGACAAGTCTAGGTTATGATATGCCAGTTTCTAAAATAGTAGCAATAATCTGCCTGAACAATAATCCAATTAGTAATTTTATTCTTTAGTGTGTTCAGAAAATTAATAAATGAATGAATCTTTTTTCAAGTGGTATACAGAGAAAGATACTAATATATATTTAATTAAATATAAAAAATATGTTTCTACTTTATATATATATATATATATTTATTTATTTTTTTTTTTTTTAATTAAGGTGAAACGTATTTAAAAATATATAATTAATTTAAATTTTATTATTTAGATTATTTAGGAAATTAATGAATTGTTAAATAAATGAATGAATAAATGAATCTATCAGTCAATCAATCAATCTATCTATCTATCTATTTTTAAGTGGTGTAGAGAGAAATAGATAAAATTATATCAATATTTTCTACTTTTTTTTACATAATTTTTTATATTTTTATTTATTGTATAAAATTAAGGTGAAAAGTATTTAAAAATATAATTAATTTAAATTGTATTATTTAGTGTATTTATGAAATTAAATGAATGAATGAATGAATGAATGAATGAATGAATGAATGATAAATAGACAAATTAAAGTTTAAATTCTGTTTTTAAGTGGTGTAGAGAGAAATAGATAAAAAATTATATTAAATATTTTCAACTTTTTATTTTTATTTTTTTTTTACATATTTTTACATATTTTTATTTATTGTATAAAATTAATGTGAAAAGTATTTAAAAATATAATTAATTTCAGTTTTTCTTTTTACATAATTTTTGATATTTTTATTTACTGTATAAAAGTAAGATGAAAAGTATTTAAAAATTTAATTAATTTCAGTTTTATTATTTAGTGTATTTAGGAAATGAAATGAATGAATGAATGAATGAATGAATGAATGATAAATAGATAAATTAAAGTTTTAATTCTGTTTTTAAGTGGTGTAGAGAGAAAGAGATAAAAAAATGAAATATTTTCAACTTTTTATTTTTTTTAATAATTTTTAATATTTTTATTTATTGTATAAAATTAAGGTGAAAAGTATTTAAAAATATAATTAATTTCAGTTTTATTATTTAGTGTATTTAGGAAATAAAATGAATGCATGAATGAATGAATGAATGAATGAATGAAAGTTTTAATTCTATTTCTGAAGAGGTGTAGAGAGTATTTTTGTAAAAAATATTTTTACCTTTTATTTTTTAAATATATTTTGTAATAAACATACATATACATACATATATACTGTATGTATATATATATATATATATATATATATATATATATATATATATATATATAATAAAAATAATAATAAAAAGTATCTAAAATATATAATGAATTACTTTTTCATTCTTTATTGTGTTTAGGTGAAAAAATGAATGAATGAATGAATGAATGAATGAATGAATGAATGAATGAATGAAAAAAAGGTTAAAAAATAATAAATATTTTTTAAATATATAATACATTTATGTAAACAAAAAAATATACGTTTCATTCCATGGTTTTATTCGTGTTATGCCATCTCGCATTTGACAAACTGAAGTAGACTTGACATGATCAAATTATATATTTCACATAGTCATGAGGGTTTAGAGAGTATTTCTGTCATTTTTATTTAATTGTATTTTATTTTATTTTTTTAACCATTTAGAATTTTTTAGACAAGCTAGCCACACATATTAAAATCATTTTCATTCAGAAATTAAAATAAATCACAGAAGAGAAGTCAAGTCACAAATGAATGTGACGAAGAATAAAGATGGTAGCGTTTTGTTTTTGCACACCCTCTAAAGTGCAGTTTAGTGGTATGGGGCTTTTTCATTGTATATCACATTTCACCTGCGCTTGACAGTTCAAATTGGCACACTTTCCTGAGCTTCACCACTAACAGGAGTTGAAGGTCAAAGTCAAAGCGATCGGTCAGGAAGAAACAGGCTATCAACACGTTAAACCAGAGGATCATCAAGTCAAGGCCATTTTTCTGACCACAGCCATTAAACTGAGCATACATGCACACAAATAACCATCCCAGGAAATTCACTCTCTGGCTTTTAATAAACGACGCTGATTTATCAAACATAAAATGGTTTTTGTATGCTCGAAAAAGTGATTACGGTAAGCATAAATTCACATTTGTACTTTAGGCATAAGCAGACAGGCTAATGCATTGCTTGCCAATGGTGCGTGAGAGAGAAATGGGCCGTCAGTACAGCACCTGAAACAAAAGATCAGCCATCTATAACTGCAGCCAGACATGGGTCACACTCCATAAAACACATGCATTTTTATCTGTATCCGCTTACTGACGTTCATAGTTCATCCAGGTAAGCAAGCAGCTTAGATAGGAAGAGCTACAACAAAGGAGTTGTGTTGTTAATATTTCATTCAATTGTGAAATCAAATGTTTTATAGCTTCTGCACCACTGCAGAACATATTAAACATTCCCCAAAGGGCTTTTGAGAAATTCAATTCATCTGCATGGCATGTGCAGTCTTAGTAAATCAAAATTGTATTATTTTATTTTATTTTATTTTATTTTATTTTATTTTATTTTATTTTATTTTATTATTTTATTTTATTTTATTTTATTTTATTTTATTTTATTTTATTTTATTTTATTTTATTTTATTTATTTTATTTTATTATTTTATTTATTTTATTTTATTTTATTTTATTTTATTATTTTATTTTATTTTATTTACAAAGTAACCAAATAAATCTATATATCTACAAGAAAATACCTTTTTAAAAATATATTTTTTTATTTATTATTTTATTTTATATTATTTATTTATTTATTTATTTATTTTATAGGTGACACTGGAGGTAGTAACTGACAAGGGAGGGATACAGTTTAAATTCAGAAAATACTATTTTAGTTCCATTTCATTCTATTTAAAAAAAAAATATCAAATTAAATTCAACTTGGAATTTTATTTTATTTTATTTTATTTTATTTTATTTATTGTATTTTATTATTTATTGTATTGTATTGTATTTTATTAATTTATATTTAATTTTATATTTTATGTTTTTTTATTTATTTATTTATTTATTTATTTATTTATTTATTTATTTATTTATTTATTTATTTTGGAATACAGTTTAAATTCAGAAACTACTATTTTAGTACCATTTAATTCTACTTAAAACAATGTCATATTAAATTCAACTTGCAATTTTATTTTATTTTATTTTATTTTATTATTGAGTGTATTGTATTTTATTTATTTTTTATTGTATTGTATTATTTTATATATTTATATTTTTATTATGTTTTCATTTATTTATTTATGTTATTATTTATTTATTTTGTAATACAGTTTAAATTTAGAAAATACCTTTTTAGTTATAGAATATAAATTAATGGTTTAAAAATGTCACATTAAATTCAACTTGCTATTTTATTTTATTTTATTTTATTTTATTTTATTTTATTTTATTTTATTTTATTTTATTTTATTTTATTTTATTTTATTTATTTTATTTTATTTTATTTTATTGCTACACTGCTTGTTGTTTGCCAAAGGTAAGAGGTAAGCCCATATGTTCTATGACATTCTGGTCTTTACTTTTTTATTTATTTGTTTGTTTGTTTGTTTGTTTGTTTGTTTGTTTATTTATTATATTATACTATTAATTTCGTTGCAATTTGTGTAGGAAATTGTTTTTAAAGAAATTTACACATTTTTCCCCAAATAACACTTTTTATTTTATTTAATTTTATTTTATTTTCATATCAAATTTATTTTATATCAAATTTCTAAAATAAAGTAACCAAACAAAACTATCTATCTATCAAAAAATACATTTTTAGTCTTTTTAAAAATCAGTTTTAGGCATAATTGTATTTAATTATTTATTTATTTGAAGGTGACATTGGAACTAGGAACTGACAGAAGAAAAACAAATCTGCCTCATTAGTGGACTAACAATTTCTCTTCATAGTGTGATGTTTTCCCAAAGCTCATTGGATTAAAGGAGTTTTTCATTCACATATGGTATCCGTTAGTCATTAACGCTCTTTTCATTTTGTTTATTTTGAATGTTCCAGACTCATTTTACGCTTCTTCACAGTGAATACCATCAATTACTCACCACAGCTTGGACGGTGAATCTCTGGCCGATCCAGCGGCATTTTGACCTTTCAACACACGCTCAAAGGAGGCTCAAGTGTTCGGTCGAGTGGAGATCCGTTTCTCCAGCTGTAAGTGCACACTTTAACAGCTCTCTAATAAATGTTTAATTTAGCTTTGTTCAATTAGTGTGTAATCAATCAGGCATTGTGTTTACTAAAATGGTGAGACCATCTTCTAAATGTCAACTTAACTGTTGAAATGACCGTATTAAATGTTCCCCAGAGGGCTTTAAGTCATTTTATAGTTTAAATACAGAAAATACCATTTTAGTCATTCTGCTTAAAAAAAATAAATAAATAAAAATAAAAAATTAAATTACCATTGCAATTTCTTTGTAATTATTTGCAAAATGTACAAAAACATTTAAAATATTTTCAACACTTTTTTTTCTCAAATAACCTCATTATTTTATTTTATGTTGCTTGACGGTTTCTTGTTTGTTTGTTTTTTCTATTTGTACAATTGTGTGTATACTTTATGTATATTTTTCTAAAATAAAGTAATAAAATGAAAGCCAAATACAATTGCATCTGTTCAAAATATCTTATGTATGCTTTTTGATTGATTTCTTATAATAACAGTCATGTTAATTCACATTAAATAACAGAAGAAATGCTTTCAATTATATGTTGTTTATTGTATTGTATTGTATTGTATTGTATTGTATTATATATATATATATATGTATTTTATATATATATTATGTATTTTAGTACAGTTTAATTCTACTTAAAACTTGTATTTTATTTTATTTTATTTTATTTTATTTTATTTTATTTTATTTTTATTTATTTTTATTTATTTTTATTTCTACACTGCTTCTTGTTTGCCTAGGGTAAAAAAAGCCCGTGTTTTCTATGATATGCTGGTCTTTTTTAATTAATTAATACATTTTATATACAATTTCTTAATTCATTTCCAAAATAAAGTAATCAAATAATTCTGTCTACAAGTAATCACTTATTCAATTTAGTCATTCTACTTATTTTATTTTATTTTATTTTATTTTATTTATCATTTCTACAACAAAGTAACCAAATAAAACTATCTATCTACAAGCAAAAACCCTTTTAGTATTTTTTTATTATTTGTTTTATGCATTATTTATTTATTTATTTATGAGGGTGACACTGGAACAAGTAATTGACAGTTTAAATTCAGAAAATGCCGTTTTTACATAAATGTTATTATATTATATTTTATGTTGTTAAATCATTTAAAAAATAAAGTAACCAAATAAATCTATCTGTCTACAAGAAAATACCTTTTTAGTCTTTTTTAATCAGTTTTATGCAATATTTCTTTTCTTTTATTTATTTATTTATTTATTTATTTATTTATTTATTTATTTTATATTATTTTATTTATTATTTATTTATTCATTTTTATTTTTTAAGGTGACACTGGAGCCATTTTAGTACCATTTCATTCTACTTAAAACATGTCACATTAAATTTAACTTGCAATTGTATTTTATTTTGTTTTATTTTATTTTATTTTATTTTTTGTTTTATTTTATTAGTTATTATATTGTATAGTATTTTATTATTTTATATTTTTAATTTATGTTTTAATTAATGAATTTAATTATTATTATTATTATTATTATTATTATTATTATTATTATTATTATTATTATTATTATTTATTTATTTATTTTGGAATACAGTTTAAATTCAGAAAATACTATTTTAGTACCATTTTATTTATTTTATTTTATTTTATTTTATTTTACTTTACTTTACTTTTGTTAGTACATTGTTTCTTGTTTGCCTAAAATAAGAAACCCCATATTTTCATTTTTCAAATTTAAATATTTACAATATTCTGGTGTTTTTGTTGTTGCTTTAATATATGATTTCTTTATTCATTTCTAAAATAAATTCACCAAATAAAGTGGCATCTGTTCAAAATATCTAATGTATGCTGTTTGGTTGATGTCTTTATGATCTTTTTTCACCTTTCCCAAGTTTTTGTTCGGCAGCTTTTTATGTAAACATGAGTTTATATGCATCTAAAATCCATCTGACATCCATTACTATGGGTGAAACGAGGGAGTCGATGCTTTGGGGCTGTTTGGCTGCTCGTGATCCAGGAGCTCTCGGTTAGATTGATCGCATAATGAATTCCAATAAGCACCAGGATATTTTTATCTAAAACCTACTTGCCTCTGCCAAGAGGTTGAGATGCCCCTGGATGGACCTTTCAGCTGGGCACTGACCCCGAACACACCGCATTAATGCAGAAACGCAACACACAAATCAATGTCTGTGAAGAGCTAGCAAAGATCCAAGACATTTGAGGATCGAAGATATCAAAGATCTTGAGATTTTTTATTTATTCGATTTTTTTCTAATCGATTGATTGAATTATTCTTGATGGCTTTGAATGACTTTTTGAATGTAGACAATAATTTTAGCTCGTTTTTAATGAGTGTGTATATCTTTCTGTTACAAACGGGATGACTGAGAGTGGAGATCCAAATGCAAGGCTTTATTTAGACGAGGTCAGAACAGACAGGGTCGATCACCAGCAAACATCAACAGCAAAGATAATCCAATAGCGTAATCCAAAGAACAAGCGTGGGTCAAAATCCAGGTGAGCAGTCCAAAGGAAACAGGGAAATGAAAACCAGAAACTAGAAAACTACGACTAAGACTAGGGATAAACTGACTATGACTATGACTAGGAAAACAGGGAAAACAAACAGGGAAAAATGCTCAGTAATGTCCACAAATGTAAATCAATACTTCGCAATGAGTGTGTGTGTGAAGCTGGCTTTTATGGTAGACAAACAGGAAGTAACCATAGAGGCAGCAGAGGGAGCAGCAACAGTCAGTGGGGGTAAGGGCTCCCTCTGCTGGCCTGGCGTAACATAGCCCCCCCCCAAGGAGCGGCTTCCAGACGCTCCAAAAAACAACAGGAGGAAACAGTCCAGGGGAGCGGTGGGGGGGCCAGGAGACTGAGGCAGAACAGGTGGGGCAAAGGCCCTCCAGAGCAGGGCAGGAGATTCAGGAGCCCTCCAGGGCAGGGCTGGAGGCAGAGCAGTCCTTTGAGGTGGAGCAAGAGTCTTAGGAGCCCTCCAGGGCGGAGCAGGAGGCTTAGCGACCCTCTGGGGCAGAGCAGGAAGCGTAGAAGCCCTCCGGGGCGAAGCCGAAGGCGGAGCAAGGGGTTTAGGAGCCCTCCAGGGCGGAGCAGGAGGCGGAGCGGCCCTCCAGGGCAGAGCAGGAGGCGCAGGAGCCCTCCAGGGCGGAGCAGGAGGCGCAGGAACCCTCCAGGGCGGAGCAGGAGGCGCAGGAGCCCTCCAGGGCGGACCAGGAGGCGCAGGAGCCCTCCAGGGCGGAGCAGGAGGCGCAGGAGCCCTCCAGGGCGGAGCAGGAGGCGCAGGAGCCCTCCAGGACGGAACAGGAGGCGCAGGAGCCCTCCAGGGCGGAACAGGAGGCGCAGGAGTCCTCCAGGGCGGAACAGGAGGCGTAGAAGCCCTCCAGGGCGGAACAGGAGGCGCAGGGGCCCTCCAGGGCGGAACAGGAGGCGTAGAAGCCCTCCAGGGCGGAACAGGTGGCCGCATCATGGACTGGGACCTGGGGAGAACAGGGATAGAGGAGGCAGACAGAGCAAGGAGAGAAGTAGAGAGTTCATGGGAGAACGTGGCCTCCATAGCCGTGACCAGGCAGACGAGAACTTCAGGACCGACTTTCGGGGCAGTTCCTGGGCAGACAGAGACTTCTGGAACGGCCCCAAACGCCAAGACAGAGATGACAGGGAACCTAGGCGGTGCAGGCAGAGCAGGGAGTCTTGGCGGGGCAGACAGAGCAAGGAACCTTGGCGGAGCAGACAGGGCAGGGAATTTTGGCGGCGCTGGCAGAGCAGGGAGCACTGGCGATGCGGGCAGAGCGTGAAGCCTTGGCTGAGCGGGCAGAGCGTGAAGCCTTGGCGGAGCGGGCAGAGCGTGAAGCCTTGGCGGAGCGGGCAGAGCGTGAAGCCTTGGCGGAGCGGGCAGAGCGTGAAGCCTTGGCGGAGCGGGCAGAGCGTGAAGCCTTGGCGGAGCGGGCAGAGCGTGAAGCCTTGGCGGTGCTGGCAGAGCGTGAAGCCTTGGCGGAGCGGGCAGGGCGTGAAGCCTTGGCGGAGCGGGCAGAGCGAGAAGCCTTGGCGGTGCTGGCAGAGCGTGAAGCCTTGGCTGAGCGGGCAGAGCGTGAAGTTCCGCTATGGACGCCACCTCCGAAGGAGGTATAGGCGCAGCGGACATGCGTGCAGAAGAGCTCTCCAGAACAAACTTGTGGGCAGACTCATGGGCAGAAGAGGCCACTGGGGCACAGTGTGCAGCCCACACACTCAAAATGGCGATAGCCATAACAGGTAGCACAGTTGGCGGAGGAATGCCCTCCGGGTCATTTGGCATGGGGCTTGGGAGCGTTGGCTCTGTGGGACTTGGGAGCGTTGGCTCTGCATGGCTTGGCAGCGTTGGCTCTGCATGGCTTGGGAGCGTTGGCTCTGCATGGCTTGGGAGCATTGGCTCTGCATGGCTTGGGAGCGTTGGCTCTGCATGGCTTGGGAGCGTTGGCTCTGCATGGCTTAGGTGCGTTGGCTCTGCATGGCTTGGGAGCGTTGGCTCTGTATGGCTTGGGAGCGTTGGCTCTGTCTGGCTTGAGAGTGAAGGCTCTGGATGCTCAGGGGAGATGTGACTTGGCAGTGAAGGAGTAGCTATGACCTGACTCTTCATGACAGGAGCAGCAGTGACTTGATTTGGCGTGAGAGGGACAGCTGTGGCTTGGCTTGGCTCGGAGGGAACAGCTGCTTGACTTGGCCTGACAGGAACAGCAGCTGTATCTTGACTTGTCCTGGCAGGAACAGTGACTGTGACGTGACTCGACTCGGCAGGGACAGCAGCTGTAACTTGATTTGGCGTGACAGGGACAGCTGTGGTTTGGCCTGGCTCGGAGGGAACAGCTGCTTGACTTGGCTCTGAAGAAGCGACTGCTGCGACATGATTTGGCCTGACAGGAACAGCAGCTGTATCTTGACTTGTCCTGGCAGGGACAGTGATTGTGACGTGACTTGACTTGGTAGGAACGGCAGCTGGTGCAGGTTCGAGAGAAGCAGATATGACGTTCACAGGCAATGGCTTGGTTGACGTGGCGTGAGCAGACGCTGGCTTGGTTGACGTGGCGCTAGCAGATGCTGGCTCGGCTGACAGTAAGGGACCAGCTGAACGAGCCGACCGCAGTGGTGGGTCCTCCAAGCTAGACATTAGTCTCTGATACGTCCTGGAAGGGTGTGAGTCTGGCGCTGTAGCCACCCTGTTAATAACAGACTCAGGTATGGCGGCCATCTTGCGTACAGGTTCAGGCGTGGCGGCCATTTTGTGTGCAAGCACGGGCGTGGCGGTCATCTTGGGTGCAGGCTCTGGCGTGGCGGCCATCTTTGCAGCAGGCTCTGGCGTGGCGGCCATCTTTGCAGCAGGCTCTGGTGTGGCGGCCATCTTTGCAGCAGGCTCTGGCGTGGCGGCCATCTTTGCAGCAGGCTCTGGCGTGGCGGCCATCTTAGCAGCAGGCTCTGGCGTGGCGGGCATCTTCGCAGCAGGCTCTGGCGTGGTGGCCATTCTGACCGGGAACTCAGGAACGGGAGCCATCTTATGAACGTGCTTTGGAACGGCGGCCATCTTGTGAGCAGGGTCTGGAAGAGCGGCCATTTTGCGAACAGGATCAGGAAGGGCGGCCATCTTGGGTGCAGACTCAGGAAAGGCGGCCATCTTATGAGCTGACTCGGGAAGGACAGCCATCTTGGAAACAGGCTTTGGGACAGCGGCCATCTTGTGAACTGGCTTGGGGGTGGCAGCCATCTTGTGAACCGGCTTGGGAATGGCGGCCATCTTGTGATCGGGTCTTGGGGTGGCAGCCATCTTGTGAGATAAGTCAGACGTGGTAGATTTCTTGTGAGCTGGGTCCAATCGGGTGACCATCTTGAATGCGGACTCAGGAAGGATGGTCATTCCGAAAGCTGATTCGGGAAAGGCGGCCATTTTGTGAACGGGCTCCTGAAAGGCAGACATCTTGTGCTTGGGCTCGAAGCTAGCAGACCTCTTGTGCTGTGGCTCGAAGCTAGCAGACATCTTGTGCTGTGGCTCGAAGCTAGCTGACATCTTGTGCTGTGGCTCGAAGCTAGCAGACATCTTGCGCTGTGGCTTTGGGCTAGCAGACATCTTGTGCTGTGGTTCTGAGCTAACAGACATCCTGTGCTGAGGCCCTTCTAGTACTCCCACAGTGAACGGAGATCCACAATGCGACAACACAAAGTCAATAAACTGTGCGAGGGTCCAACTAGGGTCCTCATCGGGTAAATTGTAACCGATATCTGTGTCCAACCCACTCCAAAAACACTCCTTCATTAAGGTCTCATCGTAAGGTGCCAGATAACAATAAGCAATGAAATCCCTCACATAATGCTCGATGGGACGGCCATTTTGAAAGATGGAGCAGAGCAGACTTACGGGGTTGGACAAACTTCCTGTTGAATCCATTCTTGATGGTTGTTCTGCTGGTGGTGAATAAAGCCGCTGGATCCGGGTGTGGCGAAGTATTCTGTTACAAACGGGATGACTGAGAGTGGAGATCCAAATGCAAGGCTTTATTTAGACGAGGTCAGAACAGACAGGGTCGATCACCAGCAAACATCAACAGCAAAGATAATCCAATAGCGTAATCCAAAGAACAAGCGTGGGTCAAAATCCAGGTGAGCAGTCCAAAGGAAACAGGGAAATGAAAACCAGAAACTAGAAAACTACGACTAAGACTAGGGATAAACTGACTATGACTATGACTAGGAAAACAGGGAAAACAAACAGGGAAAAATGCTCAGTAATGTCCACAAATGTAAATCAATACTTCGCAATGAGTGTGTGTGTGAAGCTGGCTTTTATGGTAGACAAACAGGAAGTAACCATAGAGGCAGCAGAGGGAGCAGCAACAGTCAGTGGGGGTAAGGGCTCCCTCTGCTGGCCTGGCGTAACACTTTCAATCCTGTAATCCCATGAGATGCATTTATCTCTTTTTGTAGTTCTGTAGTTTTTTTTTTTTTTTTTTTTTTAAGCTTGGCATAACTGTGGTTTTCAATTCATATTTCTCCAAGACACATCAGTGCTCCTATTTTTGTCTGAAACACACAAAACCGTCTGTTGTGCCATCTGGGATTGTCCTTTTTTCTCAACCCCCCCCCCCCCTTTTTTTTTTTCTTGCTCTCCCCTCCTCTTGTGCGTTTCATTGAACCACTGTGAATCCTCCTTAAACCTTGCAGTAGTAAGCAAGAAAAAGCACACACATACAGAGAGGCAATGCTAGTAATGATTGGTATTCTGAGCGTATACCGACGAGCAGCCAACTAACTTTGATCCTTGACTTTGGAACAAGAGAAGAGGAAAAATATCGGGCAATCTGTTGGTGTGGGAATGATCAGCTATGCTAATGAAACTCGCTGCAGATGAAGAGATGCCCTCAAAGGTCAGATCTTTACAGATACACACTCTACAGCTGATCAATCTGTCTCTGTGGGCTGCTTCCAATTCTCAGCTGCTTTTAAGGATTTAGGTGAGTGCTGCATTAAAAATGTGCTTTCTCTTTTTTTCTGAGATGTGTGGAAATCCAAACTAGATGTGTTTTTTTTTAGGGGTGAACATCCTTTGCTGGTTGTTGGTCAACACTAACCTAACTTCAACATGGGGCACTTAACAGTAATTACGCCAAATCAAATGGGGGGAAAAAAGGTTGACAAATAAAGACCCAATCCCAACCAGGAAAATAAATAAATAAATAACCGGCTAATATATATATATTTTTGCAAACATATATATATATATATATATATATATATATATATATATATATATATATATAATACATTCATACTGGTTTTATTCAATAATTATATATTATTCAATATTTTTTTTATATTCAAAAAATTCAATAATTATATATATTTATAAAATATTTATAAAATAGCATAAAAGAACAGTTTATTTAAATTATTATTTAACATCACCAAACCTGCTAATTTACATAAATTTAATAATAATAATAAAAAATATATATATATATATATATATATATATATATATATACAAACAATAAATATATAAATAAATACTGTTTTATTCAAGTACAATATTAGTATTTAAAAATGTTAAATAGAAAATACCTTATTATTATTATTATTATTATTATTATTATTATTATTATTATTATTATTATTATTATTATTATTAACATCACTAAACCTGCTAATATACATCAATTTATATAAATAAATAATGTTTTTTATTCAAATAAATATTCTAAAAGAATGTAAATCAAAATAAAATATCAGTTTATTATTATTTTACATCACTAACCTACTAATATACATAAATTTATACAATTTATACAAAACAAACAAACAATAA
>NC_133383.1:29242396-29377502 GCF_049309525.1 Garra rufa
ATTCATTGTTTAGTTTCGGCTCAATCAAAAGCATGAGTGTCTACAGCGTGTTTTTTAATTGACTGCAGCGGCGGACTATGTATGAGGTTTTGACAGATCGCCCTACTGTCCAGCCGTCTGAATGAATGGCCCAATCCATCTTGAGCTCCAGAGAGGCAGACGAGCACAACAGCCATTCCTCACCGACAGCCAGATGTGACGAGGTCAGCGGTGGCCTTGTGAGTCGACCGCTGGGGTTAATGATGACTGGAGTCGGGAAGCTTAAGACGAGATCCACAGCCTCACACACACAATTACCAGCGCCTCGCTAATAGAGGAGATCATCTGAAATTGGGAAGCCCATAATTCCAGCTTGTGATGGTCGGTAAAGAAGGATGGCCAAGATCCACTAATATTTCAGCTCAGTGAGTCCTGGCTGGATGTGTAAATGAGGGGATATCTAACAGCCCCACACATCATTAACACAGATTTGCCTCGCCTCACTGCTGTGCCAGCCTGTCTGCGGGCAATTAGAGCACTTAACGCCTTCGATTCGGAGTCCGAGCCCAACACACTGTGATCTCTTAATACATGCACTTACTCAAACTGTTACTTGGTGATTGAGAATTGAATACTGCAGATTGATGGTGTGTCAAGATGTGCCATATTTTGGTCATATTCACTCACATACACTCTTAAAAAATAAAGGTGCTTCACGATGTCATAGAATAATCTTTTTTTTTTTTTTTTTCTAAATGGTTCCATAAAGAATCTTTAACATCTGAGAAACCTTTCTGTTTCACAAAAGGTTCTTTGTGGTGAAAGAAGGTTCTTCAGATTATAAAAAGGTAAGAAAGAGATGGTTTCTTGACTGAATGGTTCTTTGTGGAAACAAAAATGGTTCGCTGGCATCGCTGTGAAGATATAATATATAATAAATATATATCATTTTGTGACTTTTTTTGTCACAAGGCATGACATATTATATACAAACAAACAATAAATAAATAAATAAATAATCTGTCTATCTAAAATAATATTCTCATAATATTTGCAATATGTTTGCAATGTTGACAGAATGTTATATACATAACATAAAATAAATGAAATAAAATATAATAAAATTAAGTAATTGCTAAAAAAATGCAAAAAAAAAAAAAAAAAAAAGTTTTAATTCTAATTTCCAAGTGGTGTGATTTGATAAAATTATATATTGGATACTTAAAAATAAAGAAATAAATTTGCAACACAAGTTGTAATTCTAATTTTCAAGTTGTGTAATAAGATAAAAATTAATTAAATATTAAATATTATTAAATATTTTAATAATTCTAAATTATACAATTATTATTAAATATTAAATATGTATGTTTATCTAAAGTAATATTCTTATAATATTTGCAATATGTTAACAATGTAGGCAGGATGTTGTATAAATAATAAAATAAAATACAATAAAATATATACAAACAAACAAACAATAAATAAATAATGTATTAATCTATCTGTCTATCTAAATATTCTTATAATATTTGCAGTATGTTTACAATGTTGGCAGGATGTTGTACATAAAAATCTATCTACTATAGTACTTTTTTTTCTAAAAGGTTCCATAAAGAACCTTTAACATCTGAAGAACCTTTCTGTTTCACAAAACGTTCTTTCTAGCGAAAGAAGGTTCTTCAGGTTATAAGAAGGCAGAAAGAGATTTTTCTTTAAAGAATCTTTGATTGAATGGTCCTTTGTGGAGCCAAAAATGGTTCTTCTATGGCATCGCTGAGTGGAACCTTTTAAAGCACCTTTGTGTGTGTGTGTGTGTGTGTGTGTGTGTGTGTGTGTGTGTGTGTGTGTGTGTGTGTGTGTGTGTGTGTGTGTGTGTGTGTCTACATTTATTTATATCCTTATATTTATCTTTATCTATTTTCACTCAAGCGTTTTGAAAAATGACAGTATTTGAAGCTCCATATAAAACACACATACTTGTCATTTTCTGTTTCTGTTGTATTGTTTTCCATATGTCTTAATAGATTTGTGTGTGGATTTTAGACTTTTGTGTTGTATGTTTGAGGTTTTTGCCCTTATTTATTTCTCCATGTTTAAAGGGGTCCTATTATGCTCTTTTACAAAGTCTTGATTTAGTTATGCGGGTGCACTAGAACATGCTCTCATGCTTGGTGGTTCGAAAAAAGCATTATTTTTCAAATATTTCGCATTATTTCTCCGCAGGCTGGCACAAATGGCTCCATTAGTTCTGGGTTTAATGAAGGTCCACCTTCCGAAAAACCAAATGTGTTGTTATTGGTTAGCAGTCCTACTGCGCTGCGATTGGCGAACAGCTTAGACAGCGTTTCAGTCCTGCCATGCCCCTTCCCAAAGAAGCAAGTTCTGTGTACAACTGTTAGCGCAAGCTAGATTAAAGTGATTCTTACGTTTTAAATATGGATATTTTTCTTACAAAAACACATTGGATCGCTAAAGGAGGCTTTTACCAACCCCTCCATGTGAGGCACTTTTTATTATCAGTGTTGGGGAAAGTTACTTTTAAAATTAACGCATTACAATATTGAGTTTTTACTTAAAAGGTAACTATTACGTTACTTACTTATTTTTTTATGGAAAGAAATGCATTACATTACTTTTTGCATTTCTAGGCAGTGTTAGAAAGGGCATGGCATGGTTTCACTAAAAAACAAAAAATTTACCATGGTATTTGTAGTAAAACTCTGGTTATACAAATGTTAATAAATCTGCCAAAAAATATATATATATGGTTACTACTATACTTTTACCATAGGCCTAAAAAAATGGTTAATTTTCCTAATCACAAAACATGACCCATGATAATGCAAAAACATGTTCAGTATTAGAATTTCAATAAAGATATATTCAAGATGTAGCTATTATTGTAGGCTAATAATGTTTACATGTAGGCAAGATAAAACCATAGTACATGGTCCTAATGTAATACTTACATTTTTGTAAGATGTAAAATAAGTCCAAACAAATTACAATGAGATGGCTGTTTTGCAACACGGTGGTAGACATGTTGAAAAAAAAAAAAAAAAAAAAAAGTGACAGGTACAAGAAAATGAGTGAAAAAAGACACACAGCTTGAGACATGTCAGGGAAAATAAAGAGACTAAAAAGGTAAATGGAAGTTCAAGAGATAACCTTTAATTATTTTGCGTGGCACCAGCCATAATGATAATGATGATGGCCATACAAAATAATATTGTTGTCCGTGGTTTCAGAATTTGTTGTGTGTTTATGGGCTGGCCTGGATGAGTGTGAGATTTCCCAGCCTGAAATTTTGTCCCAGTCCGCCCCTGATCTTCAGATTATAAAAAGGTAAGCAAAAATGGTTCTTTAAAGAACCCTAAATGAATGGCTCTTTGTGGAATCAAAAATTGGTTCTTCTATGGCATCGCTGTGAATAACCTTTTAAAGCACCTTTATTTTTAAGAGTGTGTCCTAACCTCATATTTACCTTGCTTAAATCATGTGAGTAGACTGAATCTGTGATTAGTTCTTTATGTGTCTCCATTGATCAGACTGATGGCTGTCCTTGAGCGGGACACTTTGTAGGACAGAGGAAGATGATGGGCTCTTCTCCCTATCTGTCAAGTGTCACTTTCTGTTTATTTGTGAGCCACCGACAGCTCGGCTCCTCCAATTTACAGTAACCTAAAACAATTAGTCATCAATGGAAGAGAAACAAAACTATTGCCAATTCCAATTTTTTTTAGATAAATTTGACAAAACATTTCTTAGGATACTGTAAAATGTTTTTTGCATGATCAAGCAATGGGAATCTTTAATCTGTGCTATTGTTAATAAAATGGATTGAGATTTTTAAATTAAGTTTGCGTCTTATATGTGTTTCATGTGTTTGATGTGACAACTGTTTAGAAAATCACGTTTCTCTCTAATACAGACCAAATAGCCTCCATTGTGATGGCATTCCTACAGTCACAAAATAAATAAGGCGTACACAACATCTCTCACGGTTTAAATCTAAGATTAGTGGGAATAAATGTAATGATTTGTTGAAATATTACAGCATAACAAGCATGCGTCCAACACTAAACGGCAAATAATAATACTGATTCACGGTCCTTAAAGATCTGTCATTTTACCCAATTCAATTTCACACACAATTGCAATCAGTCCCTCAAACACAAAACAGCAGCAAGCGTGCCGAAAATAGTTACGGCGAAACTATTTAACGCAAAGAGTTTTTCCATTTACTAAAAATCATATTTTCTGTCTCAGGAGCCGCAAACATCACACGCGGATAGAAAAGCTCCCTTCTGAGAGGAACGCAAACCTCTTACTAACATCCGAGGCCGTATTAATCTTTCGCCATGTGCTTATTTGTTCCTGTCAGTAATACAATATCTCCATGTTAGTGGCAATAAAGTGAGACGAAATAGGCTCAACAGATTCTTAACAAGGCATTAGGGGGTCTATGGGGACTGTTCACACACAAGTCCATTACTTAGCCACTGGGTCATATATCTTTTGCTGCAGATGGCTTTCCCTTTTAAGTGTCACCTGACACCATTGCTTCCACCATCACAGGCTTTGCTTTGCTTTTAAACTACTGTATAGTGGTTAAGACTGCTGAAATACTCAATACAATGACATAATGCACCAAATCTGGATTATGGTAAAAGACAAGAATAATAAACTGTTAGAAAAAGCAGTTAAAATGCAATTTCTTTATGTGATGTTAAACTGAATTTTTAGCATGATTACTCCAGACCTCAGAGTCATAACATTCTTCGGAAATAAATATTTTTTTTATTTGGATTTTATTATTATTTTGGTTAAATTATTAGCATTATTGTATTACAGTTTTTGTTTGTTAATAAGTGAAAATAGTAATAATGTAATAATACAATAAAAAAAGGTTTGTAACATTATAAATGTCTTCACTGTCACTTGAACAATTCATTGCATCAATTTAATGTCATTTTTCACTGAAAATATTTCCCTCCATTGAACTGTTAACTCGCAAATGCCTGCAAATGGATCGTTGAGTCAATAAATGGAACCTTGATTCCTGGATGGAACGGTTCAATCCATGAACAAGTCGTCCAGTCTGATTTGTAAACTTGATCATCTGGTTAATTGAAACCAACCAGTGCAAAAGATCTGGTTCATGGATCTAGTTATTGAATTGGGTTCACTGACTCAACGATCCAGTCACAGCCTTTTTCAAAAATAACAGGTTAAACAACAGATGATCAGAAAATAACAAAATCTATCAAATAGTATTCCTTACAAAATAACAAATGCACTGTAAATTAAATACCAATCAAATGTTTATTTTATCCCTAACAACCTGTCACCCTATAATCATCCATGCTAATGCGATCAATATTATAATCCACCTTCACAGTCATTACTATTCATCCACATATTCTTTTAATAAAGTGTTTTTATACAACTTTTTAAACTGTTTAATACTTGTACAATGTTTAATACCTGCTCCAAACCAGGGGTGGACTTAGTGATTTGGGGGCCCTAAGTAAATTCCAGGTATGGGACCCCAGTACGATAACTATGTGCTCTTTTATGCCTATGTAACAGTCATGTGTAGAAGGAGGCGCACAAAGACGTATTGCAATCACAAATCTTTTAATAATATCCACAATAGGCAAATCCACACATGGAGGGCTGGAAGACACAACCTTGTGATCGGACAAAGAACTTTAAACTGAATACAACTTATAAAGGTGTAGATAATGATACACAGACTGGTGATGGTGATTAACTAATAATGACTTGATGAGGACAGGAACAGGAAAACCATATATGGGTACAAAAGGAAAAGACCAACACAAACAGTCCAATAGGGGTGTGACATGTTCTTCCCTCCCAGAAGGTGCGACCTCACGCCGTAGAAGAAGAAAAGGATGGACGAAGAAGACTTAGGAGGCGGACAAAGGAGTGGATGTGGGACAGAAAAAAGAGGCTTCGGCAGAAGACGGACATCCGGGAGGAGGATGATCAACAAAGTCCAGGGCGAATCAGATGGAAGAGACAAAGGGTCCAGGGCAGATCCGACAGAGGGAGGAGCCATGGAGGAGACAGAAGGGTCTAGGGTGGATCAGATGGAGGGAGAATCCAGGAAAGGCACAGAAGGGACCCAGAGCAAGAGGAGCCAGGTTAGATCCAGGCTGCAGCCAAGATGGTGCAGGGGGTGGCTGACGACTCCAGGGGGTCGACTGACTGAGGCGGAGCAGGTGGAGGTGGAGCCAGAGAGGCGATGATCCCGAGCAACACTGAGGATCTGGAGGGCCAAGGCGGAACCCAAGGCTCTGGCGACTGATGCGAAGGTCCGCGATGGAACCAGAGTGACAGAGGACTGAGGTTGAGCCGGAGGTAGGGACGAGCCCAATGGAGCCGGTGGGACGGAGCGACGAGACGTAGCTGGAGGAGTGGAGTCCTGAGGCGATGGCGGGACGACGACCGACCAAGGCGGAGCTGGAGGGACGCGGGAGCCCAGTGGAGCTGGTGGGCTGATGGGCAACGGTGGAGATGAGGGAGTTGAGAGCCGGGATGGAGCCGACGGGTCGGTTAGCCGAGGCGGAGTCTGGGACACTGAAGCTGGAGACAGAGACAAGGGATCCTCAAGCCATGATGCCTATGGAGACTGGGAGACCCACAGCAAGCCCACCGCACTGCTGGTGGGCTGAGGGTGAGGAGAGGGGCTGCCAGGAGACAGCGGTGGCAGAGCTGAGGCAGCAGGGATAAATAGAGGAGATAACTGAGAAGGGTGGATGGGAAATCCAGGCAGGTAGACAGTTCAGGGCAGACAAATGGTTTAGGGCAGGCAAAGAGTTCAGATGATGGTGGAAGAAGAGGAGGCATGTCTGCGTAAATATCCTTATAGAAATTGATCAAGTCCTATTCCACTTATATTAGTCCCAGGACCAGACTCAGTGCACCCTCAATAGCGGTGCAGTGGGCAGTGCTTTCCTCAGCACCCTCGCGCTCCACTGAAACATCCGCCGTCGCGTTTAACGTGGCTGGCTCTCACACCTGGTCAGACGGCCTTGGCTCAGACTCTGTGGTGATCTTCTGCGCTGTCGCTCCCTTTGGCTCTGGCTCTCCGTCCGCAGTGGGCTCTTGCTCTGTGAGTCGGGGTGGTGGTTGGCTGGGCTCTGGGTCTTGAGTGGGGCTGGTGCCATCGTCCTTGATATCCACAGTCACTGAAGAATTGCAGGACACCAGCACCCACTCAATATATGCGGCAAGGCTTGCCTGTGGACCTTCCTTGGACAGCTATACTCGTGTGGCGGTGTTGAGACCAGTCCGGTAAAATGAGTGTAAAACTCCTGGGTGTGGGCCTTGAGAGAGCGTTCCCCCTGCTCCAGCAGGAGGACGAGGACGGCCGGTTCATTCATGACAACATCAAGAATAATAAATTTGCAATACTTTATTTACTACGTTACTACTTGAGGAATTGTTTTATATTTTTTCAAATAACATAATCTTTGTTTTGCTTATATTTAATGACAATTTGTTTACATCAGAAAATATTTGTATCAGCAAATAAAATAAGCTTTTTTTAGTATCTCTGATACTCTGCACAATTCATTGATATAAATTATAAAGCGTTTTGGACCTAAGACCGATCCCTGCGGTCCACCACAAGTTATGTTTATGTATGTAGATTCAACACATATTCCTTGTTATTTATTTTATTATCATGGTCAATGTAATACTCTGGATAACTTGTATTTTTATTTTTAGTTCCATTTCTAATAATACTATTTAAAATATTCCATTGTCACATGTCTCCTTATGTTTCCTGTCTTTTGCCTTGTGTTTGCACTGTTGAAATTTGGTTTCTCCCTCTGTCTCCCCCTGTCAGTTTGTATGATTTGGTTTAGCCCTTGTTAAGTGATTATCGTTTTCACCTGTGTGTCTTGATTAGTTTGCTTTATAAGTCAGTCTTTGAGTTCAGTCCTTTGTCGGTCATTTAACGTCAATGCTCCTTAATGTTCCTGGATGTTATTTTGATGTCTAATGTGTTCAGTGTGTTTGGAAATCCCCTGTCTCTTCCTTGGAAATCAAGATTAAAAGTATTCGTTATTTGACTTTGACTTTCGCCTCGTCAATCCAGCACCGGCTGTGACAGAATGACCGACCAAAAAGTAAGTGCTGAGGAACGGCTGTGGAGTTTGCGGCAGGGCGGTCGGGAGTTGGAGAGGTATGTGGCTGAGTTTACCGAGCTGTATCATCTGGTGAGCTGGCCCGACGCATCAATCAGCGTGGTATTTCTGCTGGGGCTGGACAAGGACATTATCCGTAGTGATCTGTCCGTTCACGATCTTTCGTTTGTAGATTTTGTCAACTTCATTCTTTATTTGAATGGCTCTAACATTGAGCTTTCAGAAATAGATCCTTGTCCAGCCCCCTCAGATGCACGCCGCGTCGCTCCAGCTCATCCCAAGCCGGTGCTCGCCACATGCCTCGTCAACTGCTCAGACCACCTGCCACGCCCCGAGCGCCCTGTCACAATCCAAAGCTCCGTGGCCTTCCTCAGCATTGCTCCGATGACTGCTGCCACACCAGCTCACAAAATGGCTGCCACGCAGGAGTCGGCACGCCTGATGGCCAGCCTGCTAGACCCACCGGTGAGGTCAGTACGGGCCGCCACGCCCGCTCACAAGATGGCCACCACACCCGTTCACAAGATGGCCATAATTCCTGATTCCCCGGCCAAGATGGTCGACAGAATGGACGATGTTGCAGAGGAATTGATTGACTGGTTTGGAGAGATTGTTCTGCCCAGCCGTCCTGAGTTCCCGCTGGTTCTGCCCAGCCGTCCTGAATCTCCACCAGTCTCATCCAGTCGTCCAGAATCCCCGCTAGTTCCGCCCAGCCTTCCTGACCCTCCAGTGACCGCGCCGCCAGAGCGCCCTCCAGTGACCGCGCCGCCAGAGCGCCCTCCAGTGACCGCGCCGCCAGAGCGCCCTCCAGTGACCGCGCCGCCAGAGCGCCCTCCAGTGACCGCGCCGCCAGAGCGCCCTCCAGTGACCGCGCCACCAGAGCGCCCTCCAGTGACCGCTCGCCCAGAGCTAGCTCCTTCAGTGTCTCCGCTGGAGACGCCCAGCCCTCCTGAATCTCCGCTGGGGTCGTCCAGCCGTCCAGAGCCCGCTCCTCAAGAGCGCCGTCCAGAACCCGCTCCTCAAGAGCGCCGTCCAGAGCCCGCTCCCCAAGAGCGCCGTCCAGAGCCCGCTCCCCAAGAGCGCCGTCCAGAGCCCGCTCCCCAAGAGCGCCGTCCAGAGCCCGCTCCCCAAGAGCACCGTCCAGAGCCCGCTCCCCAAGAGCGCCGTCCAGAGCCCGCTCCCCAAGAGCTCCGTCCTGAGCCTCCGCTGGTTCCGCCCAGCCTTCCTGATCCTCCGCTGGTCCCGTCCAGCCGTCCAGATCCTTCGCTGGTCCCGTCCAGCCGTCCAGATCCTTCGCTGGTCCCGTCCAGCCGTCCAGAACCTTCACTGGTTACGTCCAGTCCTCCAGAGCCTCCGCTGGTCCTATCCAGCCTTCCTGAGCCTCCGCTGGTCCTATCCAGCCTTCCTGAGCCTCCGCTGGCCCAGCCCAGCCTTCCAGAGCCTCCGCTGGTCCTGTCCAGCCTTACAGAGCCCACTCTGTCAAACAGTCCTGCCAAACCCCTGAATTCCCCAAAGAAAATTTTGGGGGGGCGCTATATACCCCTAGCCAACGTGGCCGGGCCGAGGACGGAGGCCAAGGCCACAGGGGCTGCCCAGCCATGGCCACCTGAACTGCCTGTCCGGCCATGGCCTCCTGACCCACCATGGCCACCCGAACTGCCTGTGCGGCCGTGGCCACCTGACCCTCCATGGCCACCCGAACTGCCTGTGCGGCCGTGGCCACCTGACCCTCCATGGCCACCCGAACTGCCTGTGCGGCCGTGGCCGCCTGACCCGCCATGGCCACTCGAACTGCTTGTCCGGCCGTGGCCGCCTGACCCGCCACGGCTTCCTGTTCCGCCCCCCCTCCCTGGTGTTTCTATCACGGCGCGAGACGCGCCTACCGGGAGGGGGAGATAATGTCACATGTCTCCTTATGTTTTCTGTCTTTTGCCTTGTGTTTGCACTGTTGAAATTTGGTTTCTCCCTCTGTCTCCCCCTGTCAGTTTGTATGATTTGGTTTAGCCCTTGTTAAGTGATTATCGTTTTCACCTGTGTGTCTTGATTAGTTTGCTTTATAAGTCAGTCTTTGAGTTCAGTCCTTTGTCGGTCATTTAACGTCAATGCTCCTTAATGTTCCTGGATGTTATTTTGATGTCTAATGTGTTCAGTGTGTTTGGAAATCCCCTGTCTCTTCCTTGGAAATCAAGATTAAAAGTATTCGTTATTTGACTTTGACTTTCGCCTCGTCAATCCAGCACCGGCTGTGACATCCATAAACCTTTTTTATTATTATTATTTATTAATATTATATCGGTGTGTCTTCTATAGGCTTAAAACATAAAACAAATTTTGTGAACAAATGATCCATGCATGGACTTTTGTAATGTTTAATTTCAATATCTCTTTTACTCAGATGTATGTCACAATACAAAAAAAAAGCTTGGTTGCTACTTCAATTTCAATCTGACTTCTTTTAATGCATAATATAGTTTGACACATGTAGCCACAGTAACCTGACAGAGAAAACGGAAAACTGAAACGACATGAAGGTGCATAAATATGGCATTTTTAATTAGACAAAACTTTCATTTGTGGGAGGATGATTCATGCATGAAATATTTTGTACGCATATTGCTTTATGAAATGCAAAGCTTTGTTCAAGTGAACAAAATGGCACCATAACACACTTTAGTGACTTGGATTTCAAGTTCAATGGCCTTCATTGAGTTTACCAGCTTTCATTCTGGCATGTGTCAAAGCTTCAGTGCCAGTGTTGATGTTGTTAATGGCTGCACAAGTAAGACGCTTTCAAAATGATCTCTTTTCAAATCCTCCCACTGATTGCATGAACGTGCCAAGTTTCCTTTGCCATTTCTTCAGACTGACTCAGACTCTAAACCAGGCCATAATTAATTGACGAAATGTCGAAAGAAAGTATCGCATTTCCTGATACATCCGCCTTAAACTGAATGCCAATAAAACATAAGCTCTAGCCTGATTTTCCACATGGCTGATTGCTCTGCATGGCGCATGGAGCGAAACTTCTGTATCTATCATCTTTACAATGCTATAACCATACGTTGGTTCTGTCATATGGTAATAAAGCAGCCTGCTGAACAGCATTCAAGCACCCAATAATAGGAGACACGGTTGCAACTGCGTGCTTATCATACTAGATAGATTTGCATTGTCTTGTTTCAAGCTGTTTCACAGTAACTTCAGTGCAAACAAGCATATATCCCATTTATTTCAGCTGTTTATTTGCTGAACTGTCTGGAGACATTCAAATAAAGTCTAAGAGAATGTATAAAATCGGTTTACTGTGTCTACATAAAGCAGTGCGTAAAGTAACAATCTGTGATTTGTGTGATTGAGCGAACAAAAGAATCTGACACCGAACAATGACTTTGACGAGTCATTTAAACGGCACGGTTTGGCATGCCTTAGGCGATAGAAAGGTTGTGGGCTGCAGAACTAGGTTTGCATGAAGAGCAGGGACCAGACAATAAAGTCATCCAGTGCCACTGACTTGTTTGCCAAATTAGGATATATTGTCACTTTAAATTCCCCCGAAGACCTCCCTCCATTATTTGAGTGGACCATTTCCGTTGTCGGCTGAGGAAACATTCTTTGTTCTTCTTTAAGATAAAAGGCACTTAATTACTTCCATTAATTAAGTTCGTCCTTGAGGATTTTCGCTCACTCAATTGTGAATGTCTCCGGTGGACTATTCCTCGCTTATTAAAGTTTAACTGCCAATCCTGGCACTTTTCTGATATACGACCATCAGCAGACGAAATTCTAGACGAGGCTGTAATAATGTGCCAACAGAAACTGTGTCGGTGTTGCATTGTTCAGTTACATCTAATCGCTTTGCAAGTATTTGATTTTTTTTTTTTATTCAGAATATATTTCAATAAGATATTACTGTAGAGATGTTGCAACTTGCTGTCTTATTCATTTAGGATTCAAACTTAGATTTAACAGTTTTGAAAAGAGTATGTGAACGTGCAAACTGGCCTGTAAGTGAAAAATAATTCATGTACATGTAGTCATTGAATGCATTTTGTGCCAAATATGATAAATCATCCACAGTTTAGCCCAAATAGACTGCTGTTAGGGTTAGGTTTGAAGAGTTTTTAAAAGTGACCTAGAAAATTAAGAAATTAGTTCTATAGCGATTGTAAATAAAATGCATGAAATTAGAATTCCATAGGCTCAAAAAAAAAAAAAAAAAAAAGAAATAGCTAAAGTCAGATTTGTGGGATACAAATTTTCAACTGCGAGAAATAAAGTCAGAATTGCGAGATATAAATTCGCAATTCAGACTTTTTTCTCGTAATTGCAACTTTGTAACTCGCAATTCTGACTTTTTTTCTCACAACTGCGAGTTTGTATCTCGCAATTCTGACTTTTTTTTCTCCAAATTGTGAGATAAACTCACAATTGTGAGTTATAAAGTCCAGTTCTGAGGAGGGGGAAAAAAAACTGATATGTTTACAGAATTGCAAATTTATAACACAAATTGCGAGTTTATATCACACAACTCTGACTTCATTTGAGATATAAACTTTCAATTCTGAGAAAAGAAAGTCTGAATTACGAGACGCAATTCTGAAAAAAAAAGTCAGAATTGTGAGATAAGTAGCAATTTATTTTTTCGTTTTTATGTTTTATCTGTGGTTCAACCATAATTTTATGAAACTACGAGGAACAAAAAAAACTAAAATAACGACTTTTTTAACAATGAATGTGAGTAAATAATGACAAAATTTTAATGTTTGGTTAAAGTCAGAATTACAGGATACAAATTTTCAATTGCGAGAAATAAAGTCAGAATTGCGAGATATAAATACGCAATTCAGACATTTTTCTCGTAATTGCAACTTTGTAATTGCAATTCTGACTTTTTTTTCTCACAATTGTGAGTTTGTATCTCGCAATTCTAACTTTTTTTTCTCTGAATTGTGAGATATAAACTCAAACATAAACAATTGTGAGTTATAAAGTCCAGTTCTAAGGAGGGAGTAGGGAGTTTATATCTCACAATTCTGACTTAATAACTTGCAATTGCGAGTTTATATCACTCAACTCTGACTTCATTTGAGATATAAACTTACAATTCTGAGAAAAGAAAGTCTGAATTGTGAGTTTGTATGACGCAATTCTGAAAAAAAAAAAGTCAGAATTGTGAGATAAGTAGTAATAACCTTATTTTTTAATTTTTATGTTTTATTCACTGGCAGAAATAGGCTTCCATAAACATACATAAACTATTTATTACTTAAATTATTCAGTAATAACATGTTTATTCTTTGTGGTACAAACTATTTGAGATAGGACTACTTTTATGGTTGCTGAACTTCTGGTTACGCATTATTGAAGTAATTCCTGTGAGAACCCTTGTGAAAAAGAAGTGCACATAATTGCAAATGTGCATTTGCTGTGTATTTTAAATGAATAAATAAATAAAAATTATACTTGCAGATAGTATATCCTTAATGAAATATAAAGCCACTTAGGTATACTTTTTATGACTTTTTAAAGGGATAGTTCACCCAAAAATGAAAATTCAGTCATTAATTACCTACCTTTATATCCCAAACCTGTAAGACCAAGGGTCCTACCATGTTCACGTTCCAAAAAGGAACCAAAAAACATCAACAAAATAGTCCTTGTGACATTCTACTGTAATTTTATGAAACTACGAGGATACTTTTTGTGCGCAAAGAAAACAAAAATAACTTTATTCAACAATGAATGTGAGTAATTAATGACAGACTTTTCATTTTTGGGTGTACCAACCCTTTAACATATAACCTTTCTAAACTTTTCATAATAGTGTCACACATTAGTTGTTCATAGTCTTTTGAACAGGGAACCTTTCTGATAAAATGATAAAACTAATCAAAGAAAAAAACAGTGACATTTTTTTTTTTTTTTTGCAGGTTACTGCTTACAGTCATATACTTCTATTCATTTTACTTTCTCTCTCTCTTTGTCCGATTAATTGTTTTTATTTAAATTTAGAACTTAAACTCTCCAAGTTTTGAAGCGTTCATACTGAAGAAACCATATAAACTACATTTAAATGTATTTGCAACTGTAAATGTCTAATTACAAACATATTAAAATACATACCTAATACACACAACTGGATACTTTGTATAGACATTGCCAGTAAGTGATTTAGTCACACTAGTCTCATGTCAGCATAAACTGTATATTACAATCTACAATACATAACGTTCTGTGGCTGTATTTCCAAAACAGTGTGTATTTAATGCTTATTGCAAGACTTGTGTATTCAGTTACTTTGTTATAAATGCACAGAGGGATGAGTCAAAAACTATTTCAAACAGCATGCATCAAATGCTGTCAATTAAACTTTTAAATTCACTTATTAATAGATCAATTATGATATGCAGCTGTACTTATGCATTTTATTGCATGGTGAATTAAGACCTTGATTGACGCAGGTAGATCATGACAGTCCAAACTTAGACTACAACTAGAGCGAAGCCTTCCGAACAAACACCCTCCGTTTGCCATTCTGCTCCAGTGTCCCCTCAAGAACCCTGTCACCAGACGTTTCATTCAGCAGACGTCTGTATAAAGCCTGCTGAGCTAAACACTTCTGTCAGGCTGTCGCCCAAAGATGTTTATGTGGCTCAGGCCTTCACTTAGTCACAGATTTTATGCAAATGAGATGCTTATGCATTGACGCATATTGCGCTTTGCACCCAAAGCTGTGCAAATATGCAAAAGAAACCTTTTCAAGTTTACCAGAAAAGAAACAATGAATATAAACCTCCAAATATTTGAGGCTAGAGGAAACGTGTCAATGTTGTCAGCGCGTCCAGAATATGTCGCAGAGGGGGATCCATCTTGTCCCCCGAAAAGAGTGCATTTGTGACATTATTGGCTGAGTGACATGAAAAGAATTGACGAATCAGGGGTTGTCAGGCTGTGAATGGGGACGGGGTTCTGCCATTGTGAACAAGATCCCTTCAGAGGCAAAAAACCAGGCTGAAACAGAGCCATGTTCTCGTTTAAATGATTATTTGACTTTCCCATGGTCCCCGAGCTCCCCTCTGTCTAATAAAGAGAGACAGTTTGACAGACGAGGGGAACTGCAGGACTTCCAGACCCCGGGCTACAGATCTGGCTAAATTTAGCCCTTCCTCATCCAGCTGTCGCCACAGGTGGAGACCTATTTAGACTCAACCCCCCCTTCCAACACCAAAACTGTACACATCTCGTACCAACACAGACCGGGAATATCAGGCTGTATACGATTTAATGAGATTGTAACATACTTTACATATTTTATATCCTTTACTTCAATCTTTTGAATAAAGCATAATTAATTTTAAAATCACAGGATTACAAATTGCCAATAAACTACCATATTGGGTTATAAATTGTATTGTTTTACATTGTAAGTAAATTTGGACATACACAAAAATTCAAATGTCCATATAGAGGGAAAACAATGCATTTGTGTGGCTTTGTCTCCCTCTTGTGGTCATGATATGACAACTGCCCTCCCTCATAATGTCCTCAAAATTTTTCAAGAATTACTTCCATAAACATTTTGTAGTGTCAGATTATTGTGTTTTTTTATTTGTTAAAACTTTATTGGATTTATTATACAACTACATTTTCCCTTTCCAAACCCAGGCATGTTTATTTGTATAGCTACTGTATATCATACTGTTCATAATGTCCTTTGAGAACCTGTTAAACTATTTTTGTAATCATAAAAGTTGATTGAAAGTCATGCCACAATGCATCAGAAAATTTGGTGGTCTTGTCTGAGGTTTTATTATAGATCTACAAGTTATTTAACACTGCTGATTTTTCATTGCTTTAGTTTACACTGTCGGGTTTCGTGTTGGTCTGACTTCACATTTGATAGATGTTTCATACATAGTCTCGTCTGTGTGGAAGGAAATAAAACTGGCTTCTGGCGCCACTCAGTGGAAACCTGCAGGCGCAAATGTTTTAATGTCTTTTGTAGCTCAACATCTTTTTCTTTAGGCATAGCAGTGTGTCCAGGGGCCCTAAGAAGAATAATGTAAAAATATGCATATGCATATGCATATCTAGTTAGTTCTAGAAAATAAATAAATAAATAAATAACATTTAGATGATATTTGTGGGCCACTAGCAATTATTAAGTCATATGATCATTTACTATTTTTCACCTCTATTTAAATTCAGATTGAATTACTTTTATCTTGTTGTCATGCTTGTTTCAAATGCTCAAATAAATACAAAAATAAATACATAAATAAATAAGTTGTGGGACATATTTTGAAGTTGCACGTTCTCTACTGGTGACTGCATGTCCTGCAGCAGCTAAAATTAGGAACTTGCAAGGGTAACACTTTACAATAACAGTACATGAATTATCATGCATTAATACCTGAATTAGTAATTTCTTGACTATGAACTAATGATTAGTTATGACATGCATTAATCAAGAACTAATAAAGAACTAACGTAACTACGACATGAGTCATATGAATTACTGCATGAATGCAGTACTGCAGCACCACCTTAATTACATGTTCCTAGACGGTTTGTGTGATTTTCACCAAAATTGGCCCAGATTATATTCAGACCATGCTGGCAAAAAGTTATGGTTGATTAGTCAAACCGTTCTTGAATAACGCACAAACAAATTTTACGAAAAGCACACAAAAATGGATGTGAGGCTATATCTCTGCAACGGTTTGGCATATTTAGACTAAACTTGGTGTGTGTTATAACAAGCATTACCTGAGGCTACCTGCAATGTTTTGGTGCAGTGCCACCTAGTGGTCAGAAGATATTTAAAATTTTTGCTTATAACCTCTCAATGGTTTGGCCAAAAATGGCCAAAACCGGCCTCTTTAGATTCGGTGGAGCATGCCAAGTCGAACCAAACTCAATTTTCCCATGTCATCCATTTTGGCCATTTTGAATTTTGTTGTAAAATGCTATATTTTATGAACACATCTACGTATCATTACGAAACTTGGTCTTCTCGTGCCACAAACTTGTGCCACCTATTGGTCAAGAGTAGTAAACCATTCATTAACCTTTAATTATGAAATTTTCAAAAATGTGAATAATTTTTGATTGCATTAGCCTGTTATAATGAAACTGGTCTCAAAATATTTCTTGGGGCAGGTCGACGACATAGATACCAATTATTCCATTGTGGGCCGAACTTCTTGTCCGTCATTTTGATTTTCACAAAAATCGAATCAGATCATCATCAGACCATGGTGGCAAAAAGGTTTTGTGTCAATAGACAAAAATGCTTTTGTATAGCACCACTACAAATTTGAGGCTTGATGCGAATATTACTCTGACGATATTTCTTTGCAAAGCTTTGACATATTGACACCAAACTTTGTGACGGCCATTGTGACCTCACACAGAACACACCTCATATAGTTGATAATAGTGCCACCTACTGGTCAAAAGTGATAAGCCACTAAATCATGTTACAAGTGGTTGTATTTATGATTTTTCATCCATTTTAATAAAATAATCTTAAAATGGTTTTAATTACTCATTACGGCAGTTGGTCTGATGCTCCATGCCATGCGTAGCTCCTCATTTTGCCTCTGTAGGGCTTGACCCCGTATTTGCTGCTTGCAGCTATATTCTTACACTTGCTTTTGTTACCACTATCAGTTAGGTTTATGGTTGGGTTTAATGTAGATGGTATGTTATTTTTAAACCCAATACAGCATTAACCTTAGCACCACTCACAGGACATTTCACATTTTTAAATATTAGTCTGGTTGGTTTGGACAGTTTGCTCCTTCTGCTACATACTGTAGCTACACCATTCTGAGGGCAAAATTATCTTTTTTCTATTGATGGCCATTTGAAAGTAGCACCAGCTGAGTAACTGCCATTGAGATTGATAGCTTCCTCCACGTACATTAGACTTCCTTGACTGCGCTCACAATAATAGAACTGCCCAATAGGGAGTTATGAGCAAATCAAGATAAACTGGCGGTGTCAACTGAAAAACTATTTCACACAGCTTCAAATACTGTAATAGTTTAGTGGTTCTCAACAGGGGGACGAAATCCACTAGGGAGCCCAAGATGACAAATATCTTAAACTAAAATCTTATTTTAAATAAGTAAACACAGTAAATACATGTAGAAATGTGCAAACTGACTTAAAATTTCTTAAAATACTATAAATAAAAAAAAAGTATATTATTAATATTTATAGTTATGTCAAGGTCAAAATCTTTTATCAGGTGGAAATGGCTGAGAAATGCTTATTTGTGAAAATAAACCTCTAAAATAGAAGTGGATAGCTCTGTTTGGTCCTGGAGGAATTTGAAAAGTTTCTAGTGAAATGTCTTATTGCAGACTTGGCAAACCTGAACACAGTTTAGGACACGGTTGAACTTTATTCTGAAACTCAAGTGCAGAAATGAGAGAATGTTGATCTTTATTTAATCCTGCTGTTGTCTAGAAGAAACTGTTTGCAAGTTCTTTTCCCAATGCACAGGGATTATTTGGTTCCTAAATGACCGGCTTGTAATGCTACAGTGATTATTATATGTGTGACAAATGAACGGTTGGTTCTGCTTTTCTTTCCTGTGATTTAATGTGGATTCACTGACTGTCAATCCACATGTAATGAGTCTCTGTGGCGCTTCTGTTTGGAGCGTGACCTTTTTCTCATGTATCCGCCAAAACAAAACAGACTTATTTGCATATGCTTCTTCAATAATGTCTCATGGTGATGCATGTTTTGACTACACATCTGATTCATTTTAATAAGAGTGACAATAACAGTGTGATTAAATGGGTCGGTCCGGGATTTGATCAGAAATGTCAGGCACACAGGACTGGGTTTTGGATAAACAGTGGACAATGTGACACATATTAAAGGCACATACCTATTTTGCTACGGGATACTTTTACCACAAGATGGCAATATGGTCCATTTTTCCCCCATGCAGCACATGATAATGTTTTTCTTCATCCATTTAAAACCATTTAATTAAAGTGTGTTAATTCATCTGAATTCAAAATGAGCCCTGCATTATTAATATAATTACATTTTGTAACAAACTTTGTTAAATGTGTGAAATGTAATGTACTATTACCAATGTCAACACAAATGTAAACATATATTTCAATTATTATGTTAAATATGTTCATATGTCAGATTTTATTTGAGTGAGTTTTACATTATAATTGTTATCTAATTTAATCCCCTTTTTATTTTCCTCGACATGGGTCCTGGCCAGGAATCAGTCCTTCGCCTTTCCTCTTTCTAGCTTGACTGTTAAAGAGAAGATGAAAAAGATATTCACACAGAGGGCTTATGCTCATTACTACAACAGTAAAAGGATGGTGTAAATCTATTATTCCATCTTAAAGTGATGAGACAATTTCAAGATCAAGTTTTAATCTTGCTCTTATAATCCATCATGTGTGGCTAAATGAAACCGCAAACTGATAGGAAAAGTTATTGAGGCTTTCCTTTGATACATATAATTTTATTCAGATTTCATTAAACACCAACGTCTAACCTCAAATGACCTCCACGGTACAAAGCAATCTTTATAAATGATCTTAAAGATCAGCACTGTACATGGCAGGTTGTGTGCTAGTGGAAAATGTCTTTAAATTCCAATCCATCCAAATAGAAGACATTACAATACATTGATATAAATAAACAAACCACTCTGTCCACATATGCTTATCAAATTAAATCAATTATAAATAAAGCTTTTCTCTTTCTCTTTGACAATTGTTTCTGATTCTAATCTTAGTTCTGATTTATGGTCTTCTTTAAAGAAAATGACAGATTTATTTCATGTAACTTAATTTTGTTTTATTTTTCACATTTTACTCCAGCTTACTGAAGAATAATATCCAACCAAATTGTATAATTTTAGTCAAAATTATGCTGTTCACAGTTAATTGCAGTGGGATGGGATGGGATGGGATGTAATGTAGTCTTGGTGTAATTCAGCCGTAACCAGGCAGAGGAATTCAAGTGAAGGGTAAATTAATGATGGAATAATTTATTCAAATTCCTCTTCCTGTCATTCCATTTCAATTAAAATCGAAAGGGATCCAATTCCACAATTATGAATTGCGTCCAGCTCTGATGGATTTAGCTATATATTAGTGTCACAGATACCACTAAATGTGTCAAATAGCAGAAAAGGGAAGAGGAAGGTGTGAAAGTATCTCAATTCTTCATCGATGGCCAGTTAAATCTAGCCATGTGTTCTGACTTAACAGACTTTGTTCTGACTTTGACATTTAATTATAAAGGAATATGTTTTTGGATTATAGTACAAAGACCCAAAAAATGGTTTGTCCAGAATTGGACAACTTTATGCGTCAACCAAGCAACTGCCATTAAAATGAATTAAGATTACTTCTGTATTGTAGAGACTCTTGAACCAATTGTCATTGTGAATTCCTCAACATTTTCCTTCAACTGCTATTTCTTTTGACTCATTTTGATCATAAAAAGAGCATCAAGCATATCAGAGAATGAGCAGTCAGCACAAAAATATGGGGTTTGTGTCCATTTCATTATCCGTCATAAACAGTCGAGGGTGAAATACTAATTTAATTTTGACCTACTGTTTTTGTTACACATACATACTCAAGAAGCTTCATTTTCAGGTTTCCAAATAAATGCATAATATATCCATACATTTAAAAGATACTTGCATCAGCAGATAACTGATCATCAAAATAAATATTTGTCAGGAACTATCTGAAATTAACCCAGAGGATGCACATAGACAGTCACTTTGAATAAAGCTTGTGAATATTGAGATGCACAATGCAATGTATGGAGGTAATATTAGCTTTTGTGTAGTTTCATCAAAAACACATTTGTCATTTTTCCAGGTAATTTATAGTTTATTGGTTTATTCATTCTTTGCTAGTTTTTAGTGTTTAAAAGTGCATCATATTTTTATATTGTTTCATTTTTCACACTTATATGTCTGCCTGCTTAAACTTAAAGAATAATATTGAGGTTGATAAGTATAGTGTGTGTGTGTGTGTGTGTGTGTGTGTGTGTGTGTGTGTGTGTGTGTGTGTGTGTGTGTGTGTGTGTGTGTGTGTGTGTGGGAGAGAAAGAAAACATGTCACATCATTTTTATCAAACTGCTTCATAGAGTGATGAATGCTGCAGTTTACGACCTATGCAAAAACCTGCTGTTGCCTGCAGAAAGAGTCTGTATATCTGCAGTGCCAGTCACAATCTTCCCCTAGCAAGAATGATTCACCAGGATCAACACTGCGGTGTAAGAATACTCAATAGGCACAAAAGGCAATCCCCCTCTTTTAGCTAGCCAGAAAATCCCATAAAAAAGTGCTGACTTTCAGAGTGTAGCAGCGCTGGTGATCCTAAGTGCAGTTTTTATTGCATTGTTTCCCATTCAGCTTCCTGTTGATCCTCAAACTAGTCAAAGGAAAGCCTAACATTCTGTATCTGGGGAGAACAGCTCTATTTTGTCAAACAGATTTTATGATTAACATTTACAGCTCTCACACTCAAATGAACTCAAAGTTAAATGTCACACAAAGCCATAAGGGACAATAAGGACATTTCTGAAGTGAGCTTATAATACTAAGCAGTGAAATATAAAGTTTTGCACAACTCATAATTTGAAATGGACCTTTACATTAATTTATCTAGTTTCTCTCTCTCTTTTCCCTAAACTGTTTAATGTTATTGGAGTGGGTGCTGGTGAATAGTGGATTGGACATCACCAGTCCCACTCTGGATCCAGAGCCCAGCCAGTCACCTCCTACATCCTGCATGGAGCTTTTGCCAGAGCCCACTGCAGATAAGAAGCCTGAGCCTGCTGTGATGCCAGTGCCAGAGACAACACCTGAGCCAATCATCACCCCAGAGCCTGAGCAAGTTGGAAAGTCTGACCAGGTGTGTGAGCCGGCAACATCATCTGTCCCAGTGGGTGTGCTAGTAGAGATTGAGCAAATGAAATGGAGCCCCGCAGACATCCCCGCAGCTGTGAGTGAGCTGCAGCTGGCCTCTGTAGGATATTGTGAGAATTTGGAAGAGGATACATCCCGTAATCTCCCATCCCCGCTGATCCTGCCCAACTCCAAGTCTCCTGTGTTTTCAATGTTTCCACCCAGCCTCCCTTTCCCTCATACTCTTCCAAAGACAGCTAGTCTTTCGGGTTTAACTCCGCTTTCTCCCATCAGTCCCTGGGCTCTTCGTTCTTTGGTGTCTCCCATTGCCATGGATCCACCCTCCGGTCCCCAGCTCCACCTTGGTGGCTTGATCCCCTGGCCCCACCTCTGGCCTTAGAGCCCCAACTCAAACTCAGACCCACAACCCTTTGGCTTCACCTTGGCTCCTTTAGTTTCTCGTCTCCACTGTGGACACTCGGTCCACTGGCTCCACCGTGCACCCTCATCCCTCCAATTCCACTTCTGGCCATTGAGTCCCAACTCAAACTCAGCCCCATGTGCTGCACTTCAGCTGCACCTTGGCTGGTTGGTTCCTATTGGACTATTAGTCTCTCATTCCTCTGGATCTGCCTTAGTCAGACCTCACACTGGTTCTGCCATTGGATTCCGTGCCTCTGGCTCTGCCAAACCCTCCATCCCTTTGGCTCCACCAGGCTTCACACTGCCTCTGGGTTCACTTTTGTCCTCTGTAGGATATTGTGAGAATTTGGAAGAGGATAATTCCTGCAATCTCCAATCATGCCCAACTCCAAGCCTCCTGTGCCTCCAATGATCCTATCTAGCCTCCCTCTTCCACCTCCTCTACTCATTGCCATGGCCCCACCTTGGTGGCTCGATCCAAAGGCTCCACCTCTGGCCTTTGATCCCTAACTCAAACACAGCCACATGACCCTTCGACAACAGCTTGGCTCCTTGGTTCCTCATTTCCATTGAGGACGGTCAGTCCACTGGCTCTGCTGGGCTCTCTTATCCCTCCAGATCCACATTGATCAAGCGTCACACTCGTTCCATCATTGGATTCTGGGCCTCTGGCTTTGACCATCCCTTCAGCTCCACCAGGCGCTGCACTCCCTCTGGTCCACCTTTGTTCTCAGTCGCTCCTGCTCCACCATGCTCTTTCAAGCCCCATCAAGTCTCTGCCTCAGCCTAGAGCCCTGCATTTCAGCCCAGGCCCGACAGGCCCTGACTTATATATGCCCCTAGGGCTGGGCTTCAGGCAAATTTTCACATCATAGCTCAGACAAGGGCCGGGCATCAGGGCTCTTTTAGGCTTCACCTTATTTTTATATTTTAGACATCCATCAATTATGGTGATGAAAAAAAAATAAAATAAAATGCAACGCTGGAGGAAACAACACGAGAGTATGCTTGACTGTCAAGAGAGGCTCGGACAGTGTTAAGTGTCCCTGCCAACAGCAGCAGCAGCAAGCGCGCCTTCATCGGAGCTGGAAGAGGTCTACGTTCAAGTGCATGCAATAGGCTAAAGCTTGACGGCAAAAGTAATTACCATAAATGTGTTAGGGAAAAATAGTAAGGAGACATTTGAATTATTTATTAATAAACTAGTAGCGCAAAAATGAAGTTGATGATCCTGACTCGCCATCTCCTCATTTTATAATGAAAGAGTTTTTGTTTTTCAATTTGAGTTATTTAGTTTTAAAGTAGTATTTCAAAGCTTTGTATAGATATATTTATGAAGTCTGTGAGGCAAATATTTGCTGAATTTTTGAGAAGCAATCTTGCTCAAGACCAAAACTGCAGAAAGTGCATCCTGTTGATATTGTAAGTGGACACAAATAAAAGCAGAACAAACGAATAGGCACGCTTTCCCTAGAAACGAGATAAATAGGAAACTGAATGTCTGCTGAATTGTGATGAAAACTCCTTGCTGATTTTTTCATGAGCCAGGCAAAAATCTGTGGGATGATTATTTTACTGCCATTTATTGACATCTGAATCTAAATGCTTTCAGCGGGATGTGCCTTCAGCACGGTCTATTGATTTCAAATGTAAATTACCCACTGAATATTTAAGAGACGAATATAACTTTTCATGTAATAAGTAATCAAGATTGCATATGAAAAATTGTTGTACTCTCATTTAATGTAATCACTTTAAACGTATTTCTTAAAATTTTATATTTTGATATAAATTAACAAAGAGTGTGTGCCTCAGAACTGAATTAAATCTTTTTTGAAATGAGAAAATGGAAGCATATCTCATCTCTGACTCTGAGGCAGAATGAAACGTGAATTATTTCCTTAGAATTACAATTATAGAGCTCTGAATATCCATTCCCCTGCTTGTCTTGCCATACTTTGCCTTCATTTGGCATTCTGATCATGAAACAGTGACTAAATATTTTCTTTGTATCAGAGATGCCGCATCAGGGATGGTGAGTTCACTCCTGGCTATTATTCAAAATAGAAAACATAGATTAGTATTATTATAATAAGATGTTTGTCTGGCTTGGTTTGCCATGACAATAATCTTTTGGTTTTCATGCATTCTTTTGAATAACTATTGACCTCTGTGTATTTAATGTTTCATTTAGAAGCTCTCAGAGAAGAGTTTTAAATGCAGGTCTGTTATACAGTCCCATTTGAATGCATAACACTTTCACTTTAATGTAGTATTTCTATAAAAGGGTATAATAGACATTCAAACGTATAGTGCGGCTAAACCTGGGCACTTTGAATTTTATTAACTATAGCTTGATGCTCATTTATAATGAATGACCCAATCTGATTTTAATCTTTGCAAATTGTGAGATTAATATTTTATCATATAGAATGGGCTGCATTGTAGAAATGGTGCAACGTTCAGTTGTTACAGTTTCTAAACCTTCAAATCTTTAACAGAAGAAGAGCAAAAAAAGCAAGGTTGAAGTTTAAATATGAAGCAAGAAATGTCAATTTCCTTGCATGTTATTACAGCACTGACAGTATTGTTGTCAATATATGTCAATGTCAGATTCCAGATATGCAAAGAGTAAACAACCTTATACAAACTGTAGTTGTACAAATAAGTATGTGTTTAATTAAAATAAATTATTTTTATACAGAACACTGCAAACAGAAAAAAAACAAAACAGAAGATGTATTTACATGAATACAACACAGCTGTTGAAAAACTGTCCTTTAAATCTTCAGACAGAAACAGGGAAGCATTTATACAAACATGCATCACCAGCATAATTGGGCTTTAAGCAACTTGCAGCATTCAGGGTGATTAAAGGCATGAGCCAATTTGCTTTTAGAGCATATTGATCCCTTGAAACAAGATTAATATCAAAGTGAATGTCTGCTGAATTGTGATGAAAACTCCTTGCCGATTTTTTCATGAGCCAGGCAAAAATCTGTGGGATGATTATTTTACTGCCATTTATTGGCATCTGAATCTAAATGCTTTCAGCGGGATGTGCCTTCAGCACGGTCTATTGATTTCAAATGTAAATTACCCACTGAATATTTAAGAGACGAATATAACTTTTCATGTAGTAAGTAATCAAGATTGCATATGAATGTCGCTAAAAGAAAAATAGTTGTACTCTCATTTAATGCAATCGCTTTAAGCGTATTTCTTAAAATGTTATGTTTTGATAGACATTAATAAAGAGTGTGCTATTCAATGAAAATAAACTATCCTACATAGCCTTGACCAAGATCTTCCCATTTACCCCTGGTAAGTAATGTAACTATCTCCATCCTAAAGCATCTTTTTTTCAATTGACAGCTTTTCAATATTTGTATATATTTATATGTTTCCAATAAATGCTGTTCTTCATATTTTTTTGTACATTAAAGAACATAGTAAAAAAAAAGACACAGTGTCACAATTTCCACACTTCATTAAGTGACAACCATTTTCAACTAAAATAATCAGAAATGTTTCTTAAGCACCAAATTAGCATATTCCAATGATTTCTGATGGATCATGTGACACTAAAGACTGGAGTAATTATGCTGAAAATTCAGCTTTGATCACAGGAATAAATAAATTTAAATATATTACAAAAACATTATGATTTTCAGATAATACATCTGTTCCATGGACAGGGATTAAAAAACAAAACAAAAAAAAAAACCTTCTGCTCACTTATACAACATACAACAATAACGATAAACAACTTGTCGAATGGTCTTTTTTCCCACTGTTCTGCTTTATATATTTCTTTGACCCCTGAATTATTCAAAAGCCAAGAATTTTTTGAAAGTTCACAGTGAGCTTCTGTCTGCCCTTGCATTCCTCCAGAGACACCCGAGGTCATCACAATTCTAATAAGAGCCACTGAAACGTTGCTGAATCGTAATTGGATTTTAAACAATGCTCAGGGCCATAATGATCCCGGGCTCAGATTCTCAGCCCATGTATGCACACGATGTGTATCGGCTCCCTTGTTATGAAAGAGCCATGTCCAAGAATCCTCTGGAGAGATCTATCCATCAGTTATGAGTTAAATGTCAAAACCAGTCAAGTGGCACGTGTACTGGAGAATCCAACAGCTGTGTGTCAGCATGACTGGCTCACAACAATCTCTGAGGATTTAGTATCTCTATATATAATCATGTATTTGGTATTCCTACAGTAGATGGCCATTAAGAGACACTGAATTGCATACATTAGACCAGTATAAGAGAGGGACACACCTCACATATGTTGAAAAAGTTAAAGGTGATGTATGCATTTTTTTATGTTAATAATTAATAGTTAATAATTGTATATTTACAACGTGATCTCATGATAATTCGTATGCATTTTATGTAAATGTGGTTCTACAAAACGTACATTTACTATGTTTTTTTTCCAGACACTAAAACGTACAATACTGATGTATTTACAGCATCTAAACGTACAAATACTTACGTATTTTTAGCATTTTTAAAAACAAATCCTTATGAATATTTAAATCACGGCATTAATTTCATTATTGTTGTTTTTAATTGTCATACCAATGGCCTTATTGTAATACTTTGTGGGTGATTTCGGGGCTTTAATTCTGCGTAAACTAGAAGATTAATAAAGTAAAACCCTCAGACACAGACGAGCTCTTCTTAACGCCATCTCTCCTTTATTTTCCTCTCTCCCCAACTCCCCCATCAAAATAAAAGTCCTCACAACAATATCCAACAACACAGAATGGATACTATTGAATAACATTGAATGTTCAAATATAACATTAGCATTTATTTTCCAACATAAACTCTGTAGTTACATAACTCTGTTAAACTCAATTTAACTCTTACACTACATCCACCCTCCTGAAAAGAAACGTCCTCGTTTCCTTAAAATACAAAGCAGAAACAGTAAACCCTTTACATAAAAACAAAAAAAACTGCTTTCTAGACATTAGAATTTTTTCCAAGCAAAACACTGGTATTGAACCCAGTCAAAACAAGATGTAGAATTTCACACATTATAAAAAAAAAAGTTAATGTAACAAAATACAAATAACACTTGGAATGTAGCAGTTTCCCCATTTTAACATATTTCACATTACCCCACTTGGTTTTCAATCATACATTACATATGTCACCAATTGAGTCGTCCTGTCATTAACTCTTGCACTACACATCATGGACTTCATTCCCCACAAGCCACTGCACTAATCACTGCATTCACCTGCTCCCTGTTCTCACTGCACTGATCACTGCTCACACCTGCAGCTCACACACACTGGTTTACATGTTTTATGGGGACATTCCATAGGCGTAATGGTTTTCATACTGTACAAACCGTATTTTCTATCGCCCTAACCCTACCCTACACCTAAACCTAGCCCTCACAGGAGATTGTGCAAACTTTTACTTCCTCAAAAAAACTCATTGTGCATGATTTATAAGCCTGTTTCCTCATGGGGACCTGAGAAATGTCCCCACAAGGTCAAAATTGACTGGTATTCCTATCCTTGTGGGGACATTTGGTCCCCACAACGTGATGAATACCAGGTACATTCACACACACACACACACACACACACACACACACACACACACACACACACACACACACACACACACACCTGCAGCTCATCACACAGACAGCTTATATGCCACTCACACACACAGCTTCCTTGCGAAGTCTTATCGTTCCTCATGGTCGTAATTCTGAGCGTTTCTTCCTGTGTTTGTTTTCCCGTGTGTTTGATTCCTGGACTCCCTCCCGTGTTTGATTCTCGCTGCCAGCCCCGACCTTTCTGCATGTTTTTTTGACTACGATTTCTGCCTGCCCCTGTGTGTTTGTTTTGTCTCTAATAAATGCTGCGAATGGATCCGCACGTCTCTGACCCTCCCTGTGACAGAAGACTTCGCCGCACCAGGATCCAGCAGCCTTATCCCACCACCAGCGCAAACATGGACCCAGTCAACCAGCTACTTAATCTGCGACAGGGATATCTACCCATTGATGAATATGTTCACCAGTTTTGTGAGTTGTCCAAGGAAGTACCGTTTTATGATGAAGTTATGCTTAAGGAGTTATTCCGTTTTGGACTGAATGAGCCCATTAAATCATGGTTCCCTGAGGGGAGGTTCAATTGTAGTTTAAAGGACTTTATGGACTATGCACTCATTTTGAGCAGTTCTTCTTTCACTGTGGATATCACTGAGGACAATTGCACCAAACTAGAGCCACAGCACAAGATGTCTGCTAGCCCTGAGCCACAGCACAAGATGTCTGCTAGCCCTGAGCCACCGCACAAGATGTCTGCTAGTCCAGAGCCTGTTCACAAGATGGCCGCCCTCCTAGAGTCTGTTCACAAGATGGCCTCCCTTCTAGAGTCTGTTCGCAAAATGGCTGCCCTTCCAGAGTCTGCTCTCAAGATGGTCACCCTTCCAGAGCCATTGCACAAGATGGCTGCCCTCCCAGACCCTCGGCTGGTCCCGCCCAGCCTTCCAGAGCCTCCGCTGGTTCCGCCCAGCCTTCCAGAGCCTCCGCTGGTTCCGCCCAGCCTTCCAGAGCCTCCGCTGGTTCCGACCAGCCTTCCAGAGCCTCCGCTGGTTCCTCTGTGATTCCTCTCCGGATCCTCTGTGTCGCCCAGGACCATCGACTCTCCGGTTCTGCCTCGGGCTCCACCGGCTCCACCTCCGTCGGTCGGCCCCATGGAGGAGCCAACCCTTCCTCCACCATGGCTTCTCCCTCCGTCGGCTCCGCCTCAGTCCATAGCTCCATTACCCCCACATGGACCTGGCCCTCCATCCCTCCCCCTGTTCCGCCTCCGCTCCACCACCCTCCGGTTTCATTAGGTGGTTAGAGCGTCTGGAAGCCGCTCCTTGGGGGGGGGGGGGGGGGGCTCTGTCACCAATTGAGTCGTCCTGTCATTAACTCTTGCACTACACATCATGGACTTCATTCCCCACAAGCCACTGCACTAATCACTGCATTCACCTGCTCCCTGTTCTCACGGCACTGATCACTGCTCACACCTGCAGCTCATTCACACACACACACCTGCAGCTCATCACACGGACAGCTTATATGCCACTCACACACACAGCTTCCTTGCGAAGTCTTATCGTTCCTCATGGTCGTAATTCTGAGCGTTTCTTCCCGTGTTTGTTTTCCTGTGTGTTTGATTCCTGGACTCCCTCCCGTGTTTGATTCTCGCTGCCAGCCCCGACCTTTCTGCATGTTTTTTTGACTACGATTTCTGCCTGCCCCTGTGTGTTTGTTTTGTCTCTAATAAATGCTGCAAATGGATCCGCACGTCTCTGACCCTCCCTGTGACAACATAATCCCATACCTGAATGTTAACAGCCATTATACATCTCTGTAACGTAAAGGAGGACGCACAGCACGTCCTGACCTTGTTGTTACGCCATTTGTAGGCCTTTCAGTAGGAATTTCAATTTGGGATTCACCTCTAGAACCATTGGAACATTCAAACTGAACAGGAGGTAATGCAACATCACTCTCTTGCATCAGTTGAGCTGGTCTTACAGGCTCTGGCACAAAAGAGTCATGAAAACCATAAGGTCTGGAGCCTGATAGTGCTGTAAGTGGAGGCCGTTCACCTCGAGGGGATGTAAGAAGTGGACTAGGTTCAGGTGACCACGCGGAGCGATAGGGTTTTAATCGATTATAGTGTATGACTTTAGGCTTTGACCTAGAATCAAGCAGATCTTTCACTTTATAAGTTACTCCAGTGTCACCTGTCGGTGAGTCCAGTCTGCTCAAGACTTTGTATGGTCCGGCCCATTTCTGAGAAAGTTTATGTCTTGACAGAGCCGGAAGGTCAACCCATACAAGATCATTAGGTTGATAAGCGGTATGCCGAATGTGACGGTCGTAGTAGTGCTTTTGCTGCACTCCAGCTGTCTGGATATTGTCTGCAACAGAAGTAAATCACTTGTATTTTAGGCAAATTCAACCTGTTTTAAGTGGTCATCCCATTCCCCTCCTTTGGTATACAAATATTTTGCCAGCTGACCTTTCACAGTTCTATTAGCGCGTTCCACCATACCATCAGACATTGCATGATATGGTGATGTTCTTGTTTTGTGAATCCCAAGCAGAGAACACAGTTCTTTTACCAAGTCAGAATCAAACTGCCGACCTTGATCAGTGTGCAAACTCTGGGGCACCCCATGTTGGCTCACATAATGTTCAAACAAGCATTTGGCAACAGTTGTTGCACGTTGATCAGCAAGTGCATACAGATTTAAGTATTTCGTAAAGTAATCCATTACGACAAGCACATAACGATTTCCTTTACATGTAATGGGCAACTCAGTCAGATCTGCAGCAACTTTCTCAAAAGGCATGCTTGTCACTATGTTTTGCATTGGGGCCTGTTGATGAGGTGTTTGTGGCCTTCTTGCCTCACAAGCCTGACATTCAGCACACCACTGTGTAATGTCCCTAGAAATGTGGGGCCAGTAGCATCTCGCCAGGGCACGTTGCATTGTCTTTTGTGCACTGAAATGTCCAGTAAGGGAATGACCATGCAAAAACTCAAACATGTTGCGCCGTAGTGCAGACGGAACTACAACCTGCAGAATCTGTTCACCTGGTGGAGGTCTGACTCTTCGACAAAGAACAGAGTCTACAAAGATAAGCCTTGGAAATTCTTTCCAGAAATGGCGAAGCATGTTAGAGATACCTTTGAGCTTTGCATATGGAGGTCTCTTCTTACTTAACACCCATTCGGACACTATGCTCAAAACAGGGTCATCTTTCTGAGCTTTCAGGATATCTCCACTATCCATACTTAAAGAAGTAACGGAGGAAAAAGTAGAGACAACGGAATTTGATTGCTCCAATCCAGAATCTGAACTGGAGGAAAAAGGTTGTGTAGACATAGGAGGTGACTCGACTACCTCAGTCTACGTCGAAGCAGAAACAAAATTGACAGGCTTGATTTCATCTGGAACACTGTCGTTCCTGTCCGGTCGACGAGACATGGCATCAGCATTGACATGTTTGTGACCATGTCGGTACTCAATAATCCAATCATAGAGATCAATCTCCAGAGTCCACCTTGCTCTGCGACCTGTTGGATCCCCAGCCAAAGCCATTTGTCTTAGATTAAGCAAGGGCTTATGATCGGTAATAATCCGAAAATAATTACCTGTGAGATATTGACGGAAATGACGAATGGACCAAACAATGGCCCACAACTCCCTGTCATATGTCGACCATCATTTCTCAGTAGGTGTCAGGATGTGACTGCCATAAGCTATGACACTTTCTTTGCCAGCATCATTAATCTGGGACAAAACACATCCAATAGCTGTGTTGGAAGCATCAGTAAAGAGGAAAAACTCTCTTGAAAAGTCCGGGTAGGAAAGAATTGGAGCCGTAGTAAGTGCATGTCACAAAGAATCAAAAGCTTCTTGCTCTACATTGGTCCATGTAAACAACTTCCCCTTTTGAGTTAGAGCATGTAATGGCTGGGACATTTGAGCAAAGCAGTGAATGAAACGCCTGTAGTATGAGCACAGGCCCAAGAAGGCTCTAACTTCCGTAGGATTTTCGGGTGTAGGCCATTCTTTAACCTTCTGAATGTTTTTCTCATCAGGCTGAAGACCAGCTGCTGATACAATGTGGCCAATAAATGTCACTTGCTTTTGCGCAAAAGAGCATTTAGATGGTTTTAGCTTCAGGTTTGCTGCTCTCAAACGCTGAAAAACTTCTCTCAAGTGTTGAATATGCTCAGCAAAACTCTTACTGTAGACAATAATGTCGTCTAAATATACAAGACAAGTTTGCCAGGAGAGACCATGCAACACTAGCTGCATCAAATGTTGAAAAGTAGGCAGAGCATTGACAAGGCCCATTGGCATCACTGTAAATTGATATAAAGAATGACCAGTGGTGAAAGCTGTTTTTGGTTTGTCTGCCTCATATAGCTGCACTTGCCAATACCCTGATGAAAAATCCATAGTACTAAATATGGAGGAACTTCTGAGTGCATCCAATGTGTCATCTGTTCTGGGCAAAGGATGTGCATCCTTTATAGTGACAGAATTAAGACCCCTATAATCTACGCAAAAGTGCCAGGTGCCATCTTTTTTTCCGCACCATAACAACAGGCGCAGCCCAAGGGCTATGACTGACTTCCACAATACCTTTTGCCAACATGTCATTAACTTGTGACTGAATTACCTCTTGCATTTGAGGAGAAGTATGGTATGCTCGTTTTTGAATAGGAATAGCATTGTCAGTATTGATTTTGTGAGTGACTACATTTGTTCTTCCAAAATCTGTAGGACTCTTACTAAACACATCACAATACTCATCCAACAGTAAGTGTAGTTCATTCACCTGAGGGTCAGAAAGATTACCACTTTGAATCTCAAATGGGAGTGGCGGTACCTGTGTAGAAGGGGTGGTCACGGTACACACAGACTCTGAGTAATGAATAACATCATTCTGGTTAATTGGAGTGAACTCACCCAGTTGCATACCTGGATGCAGTATAAATGGGCTATTTGTTGGATTCATGACACGCACTACAGTCTGACCATTTTCAGCTACAGTAAGGGTGCGTGCAATTGCAATGCCCTCCAGATTAGATGGATATGGTTCAAATAACCCACCGTAACCATCTGCTAAACCTGAATTAACAGTAGATGGGACGAGTTGGGCTGTACAGTGCATCTCACATTGTGGAGGAATGGTAATGGCAACCGTAATTTGAGCCGTACAGTGTACAGGGGCAAGTTGAGATATGCTAAGCAGTGGTAAAGTCTGATCATAGATGCAGCACAGTCCTTTACCTACATGCAAGACTGCCTGGTGCTGCTGGAGAAAGTCCCAACCAAGTATGATACCCTGATTCACATTTCTAATTACATGCATGTCATGTTGTAACATCAGTGTACCTAGTCTCAGAGTAACAGTCACAGTTCCCAGAGTGTCTAAATTCTGACCAGTAACAGACTTTGACAGAATGAAATTCCTCTTAAGTGGTCTTTTACACAAAGATGGAATTGCCATACGGGTTAGATTCATTAATGAATGAAATGCTAGACCCAGTGTCTATCATGATGTGCATGTCAGTACCTTCAACAATGCCACTGATGTGTGCTGTGCAAGTGTCCGTCAGGTCTGTAGCAGGACAATGTTCATTATTTGGAAGACTGGTGTCTGTGGTTGTCATCTGTATGGTGTCGACTGGGGCTGGTGATGAAACAGCTGATGTGTGCCCCGCCTCATCAGCTAGTGGAAGTTTCCCTGATGATGTCCGTGACGATCTCTGTAAATGCCACGTGGACCATTCTGAAGATCCATGCTGGGCTCCTGAGGTTTCTGATGACGGTCTCTGTAGTCCTCAAAGGTGACACGCTTCTGATGAGGGCTTGGACTCCGTCGTTGAAATGAAGGTGCGCTGTATGATGTGGTGTCATTCCATCGTCCTCGCCTGTCATCGTCGTAGTAGTCAGTGCCAAAGTCAGCGAAGTATTTCGGATAATTGCAATCCCGGAAACTTTCGCCGTGGTCATTACGTTGGTATGTATCATTGGCTCGTCTGCACATGTCTCTGCGGCGGCTTGGCGATCTTCTGTACCTGTCAGGTGAAGGAGAACGAGCATCGGAATGTCTGGTCCGTGAATGCCCATATGGTGCACTTCCAGACGTATCATATCTAGTTGGGCTGCAGTGACGTGGTGATGGAGTTCGATGATATCGCCCTTGTTGATCATGCAACTGCAGTTTCAATGCTGAAACATCCTTACTTAACTCTTTGACTGTGTTAGTAAGATCAGTAACAGCTTGCTTCAGAACAACAGTGTCAGAATCAGAAATAGCATTAACTGTCTGCGCTGTGGAACAGTCTCTTACAGCAGATGAAACTGGCTGTACCAATCTAGCTGCCTGGCGGGCCCGTTCAGCTTGGGTAGCGACTTGGAAGGCATCTTTGAAAGTTTTTACTCCCCTCTCATGGCATTTAATCTGCAGCTCTTGATCCAGACCAGCCAAAAATCTGGAAAGTTTCATATATTCAGAAGCATTTTGTTCAAAATCCGGAAAAGCCTCTTTGACCAGTCTACATATGTCTGCAGCATACACTTCCATCGGTTCATTTGGCAATTTGTGGCGTGAATTTGGAAACGTTTGAAAAGATGCAATCACATCCTTTTGACCAAAAGCATCTTGTAAATGCTTTTTAGCTGCAGCAAAGGAGCTCTGAATTTCAGATGGAAAATTGTCCCAAACAATGAACAGTTCAGGTGGCAATCTAGTAGGCAACTCAGCTGCTAACACGGCATCCAGATTAACACCGCTATCTTTATAGCGAGCCTCTTGTATTACCTCGTAACGACGAGCCCACAGCTGAAATGACTCGCTGCCATCATTGCAAAATGGCGGTGGTAATGGAATGTCTCTTGGAGAGGTTTGTCCGCGGCGCGGTGGAGAGGTTTGTCCATGGCGCGGCAGCGAGGCATGCGCATTATTCTCCCGCGATGCTTGTGCTTCCTCGTCCGACATCACTGAAGATTATCCACGGCACACCGTGCTGTATAACTAAGCGCGTATATATAAAAAGAAACTCAAATGTCAGACGAAAAACACCGCTGCCACCAGTGTAATACTTTGTGGGTGATTTTGGGGCTTTAATTCTGCGTAAACTAGAAGATTAATAAAGTAAAACCCTCAGACACGGACGAGCTCTTCTTAACGCCATCTCTCCTTTATTTTCCTCTCTCCCCAACTCCCCCATCAAAATAAAAGTCCTCACAACAATATCCAACAACACAGAATGGATACTATTGAATAACATTGAATGTTCAAATATAACATTAGCATTTATTTTCCAACATAAACTCTGTAGTTACATAACTCTGTTAAACTCAATTTAACTCTTACATTATGTTTTCAATTGCATTATTAAATAGTTTAAACGTTTACTTAATATGATATTATAACATTTAATTTTGTTCTGTGTGATTTTTTGCTGCCAGCTCGTTTCCAAGAATAGGTCTACATAATGTTAAACTACACTTTAAACCCTTAAAATAAATAACATTTCTGCAATCGTTTAACAATTCATATAATATTAACTTCGTTTGCCGTGGTGGGACACAAAAGGTGTTTTCTCCGACAAGCTGTGATAGAATAGAACAATATAACCATAAAATAATACACAGAACACACATCATAATTACAAAATGAAACAATTTTATTTGTGCGCTGTAACCCAGATCTTCAGAATCCATACGATTTACGAAGGACAGACCCAAGTTCAAGCCTTTATCTGGCGATCTTCATCTCCATCCCGAGCAGCGAGTCCAGCAGCAACAGCAATAAAACCGCTCTGAAATGCATTTTACAAATTTAAATATTGCTGCATTAAAGGAGTAGTTCACTTTCAGAACAAAAATTTACAGATAATGTACTCAACCCCTTGTCATCCAAGATGTTCATGTCTTTCTTTCTTCAGTCGTAAGTAGTGTTAATTTCGTCAGACGAGACGAGACGAAATATGTTCGTCAACGACCTTTTTTTTCATGACTAAGACGAGACGATGACAAGACTGCACCACTGTCCAAAAACGCTGACTAAGACTAAATTAACATGCCTTATTGTTGACGAAAAAAGACGAGACGAAAATGTTTTGCATAAAATAAAAACTAAGATAAAATCTCTCTTCATTTTCGTCTACAATCGTCTCTGCTTTTTCATCAGCTGTTACGGCTTTAAAATATTCAAACTGGCTGGCGCTGAGCCAGAGACGGACGAGCTCTGCGTTTGTCATATAATCACAACTATGCAGTGTTTTTAACCACATAACGCTAAAATACAGACATTTAAATACACATAAGTACTAGTAAAAGGAGACATTTAGAGTTTGTAAAATACACACATAGGTCTATGGAAGCAGCAAATAACAATCTATTCAAATATAATTTGCCGATGTGTTTTATTCATATCACATACACATAGGCTAAGTAACTAAAAAGTTCACTCTATTCCTCTTCCAGTTCACCAGCCACTTACTTGCATGTATTTCGGGAGAAACGGATGAATGTATATGTGCTGTAAATACGGCTGACAGGACTCTCTGAGTCTGAACGGCAGCGCGAACAAACATGGCCGCGCCCATCTCACGTTACAGATTACGATCCAGATCATTTATATAGGGTTTTAAACGACGAAACATACTAATTCACACATATTTGTGAATCGGAATATTAGATAGTTCATGGCATGGTAAGCAAGTGTGTGAGTATTCTGGATAAAAAAGGAAAAACGAAATAAAAGCGATCTATCTGTCATACAGTGTTATTGTGTCTGTGTTGTGTCACGTGACAAGCTTGATGCGTCGCCATGGAAACAATAAGGACGAACGTTCTAAAATAACGGTCGCTTAAAAAAACTCACTCTCAGGGGTCCGCTAGAATATTTTAAACTCACCACTGAAAGGGTTAATCATTTGTAAATGTGTCTCCTAAATCAGAAATTGGAAACCAGACACGTTTAACATTTGCATGCAACAAAAATCATTCAACAAGTGTATTTTGTCAGATAATTATGACATTTAACCAATGTTTGAGATATGTGAAACACTTTTTTACTGAAATGTGTATCAGTAATAATCTCAGTAATAATGTGTTATTTTAAAAAAAGACTACAATTTTTTGACTAAATCTAGACTAAAATATATTGAGTTCTTTTTTGACTAAAACTAGACTAAAATTAAAAGACTTTTAGTCGACTAAAACTTGACTAAGATACCTTGAGTTTTCTTTTGACTAAAACTAGACTAAAATGACGAGACTTTTAGTCGACTAAAACTTGACTAACAAAAAAAGATATGTGAATGACTAAATATGACTAAAACTAACAAGGACATTTGGCACAAGACTAAGACTAAGACTAAATTGAAAATAGGTGACGAAATTAACACTAGTCGTAAGGAATTTTTTCTGTAAAACATTTTAGGATTTTATGGGCTTCTATGGTGCCCCCGAGTTTGAACTTCCAAAATGCAACTTCAAAGTGCTCTAAACGATCACAACCGAGTAAAGAAGGGTCTTATCTAGCGAAACAATGAGTTATTTTCAAAAAAAAAAAAAAAAAAATACAATTTATATATATTTTCACCTCAAACGCTTGTCTTGTCTAGCTCGGCAAGACAAGTGTTTGAGATTAAAAAGTATATATACAGTAAGTTGTAAATGTTTTTAGAAAATAACCAATCGTTTCGCTAGATAAGACCCTTCTTCCTCAGCTGGGATTGTTTAGAGCACTTTGAAGCTGCATTTAAACTGCATTTTGGAAGTTCAAACTCGGGGGCACCATAGAAGTCCATTATATGGAGAGAAATCCTGAAATGTTTTCCTCAAAAAACACCATTTCTTTATGACTGAAGAAAGAAAGACATGAACATCTTGGATGACAATTTATCTGTAAATTTTTGTTCTGATAGTGAACTACTCCTTTAAGAAATGACAGGTTTTACGGCAGGAAAATCGAACGCTCATTGGCTCTCGCCTGCATTTGTCACACGTGTTTCTGGTGAGATGTGTTTGAATGATTCGCTGACGCCTTCACGGAATGGAGCAGGATAGTTATCTGGATAATATTTTCAGTGATTAACAATTTAAATTCTGCTCTGCAAACAAATCTACTGTTATCCACCAGAAAGGACTGCGGCTGCAAACGCATCATCATTTTGATTACTTTTTTGTACAGCTGTTGACATTTTTGCAATACATAAATGATTGAGATTGCACTTTTCTGTCTGTCATGGTTTTCTTTATTACTGTACAGAGAGATATATGGTTAACGTTAGGTTTAGAGGAAGGAGTAGGATTAGCGACTATAAAAAATATTTTTTTGCTATATTGTTACTAAAATAGTAATTTCCCTGCATATTTTGGTCAGTTATGTTTTATATCCTTTTATATCCTCTATGAAATGCATAATTGTTATAAAATGGATATGTTTAAGTTTGGGGGTAGGTTAAGGGGGCTAAAAATTTAAATTGCGTATTAAACAATAATTAAAAAAGGCATTGATATGAATATCTTAATGAAATAAAAGATATGTAAATATTTTAAGTTTTTTAGCTATTTGTATGTTTTAAGCATTGAAATACGTCTAAATTGTAAGTTCTAGCATAAATGCCAAAATTAACACCTAACGCCGAAGGGCTGAATGTGAATATACAATAGCAGCCGCACTCATAGCATTTTTGTGAGCAAAGACTCACAAAAATTCACGTTTTGTGCCTCTAAACGTTGCCTACATAGAAACAATGAGAACAGGCTGATATTTTATTTTATTTTTCCCAATATAGGAGCACTAGCTTGAACAATGGTGTGAGTTTGTCTAACCAATGGCTGGTTTTGGAAGAAAAAAAAAAAACATTCAGAAAACCTGTTTAAATAATGTTTTTTTTTTTTTTTTTTTTTGTGATTTCATTTGGTGATGCAAGTGACACAAATTCCACACTTCTCCTAGAATTCGTTAGAACGGATTTAAGATCAATGAAAATTCTGTCTTGTTCTACCTTCATGACGTTCTTCTGAAGTCAAATGCTAGTTTAATGTGAGGAACAACCTAAAGTTGAGAAATTATAGACAGGGAGTTCCGATCTGTCAGTGAATTATTAAAGCAGGTAAACTGTATGAGAAGATGAAAAGACTCCAGAGAAAAATATCTTCACAAATCTGCCATTGCCACATCTGACATTAATGCGCCAAGGAGAGTTAGGGCAAATGTCAAGATTTTTCGAGGAATTGCAACTGTGTGCGACAGTAGTGAAACCTTTTTTTTTTTTCTAACAATAACAAATCACACAAACAGGTGTCAGAATTATAGGCAATGCACAGTTTGACATCTGTCCGTGCAAGTTGTGCTATAAATAGTAGTGTATAAAATCTGTCCTAGAGATGTGACAGTGACCTGCATCAGGATAAGGTCACAATGACATTGTTAGGAAGCAAAACATGTTTAAGGTTGAAGAGATGTTGCAGCTAAAGGGCAAATTAAAGCATGCATGAATAAAGGAATAGCAGTGTGTCAGTCAGGATCTGGATAATTTGTGTCGTATTTGACTTCATACTCTGCCAGACAGTGTTTTAGACTCTGACAAGGCATTTCATCATTCTGAAATATAGCGTAAATCAAGCAAATCAACTTTTCTCATAGACTCATCTCCTGGCAAAGACTCAATACGATCCCAGGGGCATAACTCACAGTCTGCTGTCATTAGATGGTTGTCACATTCGGCTGACAGCTGACGCCTGACTGCTATCAATCAAGGTATTGCAGGATTTTATACACGCTATTTTATTAAGACGCATTTTAGACTCAAAAACAGAGCTTAAAAGCCATTCATTCAATTGCAGTGGTTTAATTCAAGCAATATGATCACGTTGTATAATGGACAGAGCAATATAAGTGGTCTCAAATCAAATCAAAACTAAATTAACTCATGCCTAAATTAAATTTTGTGACGTCAGTACCTGAAAGTGACTGCATGAGCACTGCTTTACATATCCGAACACTACTGACAATCTTAAAATTGGCCGATGGATGAAAAAACACTGTTTTTGTCTGTATGTCTTGCCTTAATGACATTTCTTAGGTGAACTCATGCTGTGCAGTGAATGATCTGGTTTAAACTAACTAAAAGACAGAAAACTGAGTATTTCTCATGCTGAGAGATAAGCAAATGTATGTGTGTGAGGAAATATCATTGTATTAAAAATATTGGGTAAAAATTGCACAGTCACAGTGCATGAAAACAGTTCCACGTCTCTATTTTTATTTGATCAGATGAGGCATAGATCAGAAGTAAGGGATATTCACTTGCCATTTATTTTCACTGTCAAGAACTATTTTTCTAGCCAGTACTGAACATCTCATTAGCTCTTCCCTGTTAAAACAATATAAAGTATTGGATAAGTTCATTAAATGCCATCTAAGCAGTCACACACAAGCTTGTCTTTTGCCAGACTGGATTAGAAAACATCTTGGATCACCCTTTCTGCCCTGGACAGCATGACTAGGATGAGACGTGGGCAGGCTGCTGAGCTTTGAGACCTTGAGAATGAGCCCTCTGTGTGTATGTCAGCACTATTTTAGGTCCCTTGACAATTATGCTCCAGCACCATGGACAGCAGCGTGACAAAGTCACAAGGAGGGCGAGACACTGAACGGCCATTAGCGGTAAGCACAAAAGGAGCACTGACATCCTGTTTGGGAGATTAATGAACAAGAACAAATCTAATGCAAATGGCTACCAGTTTATATTAGGAATTAACTTATCTGCAACCATGAAAAAGGTCACAACACTAAAACAAATTAAAAAAAAAATCTGAGAATAACAAATTGATCTATGTGATTTCAAACAGACACAATATTAATTTGTTGTTACATTTTGTTGTTGTTCTGTCTTTTTAGTTTAATTTTCTACTGTGAAACAATGGCCCAGGCTATTATTGCCACCTTGTGGAACAAATGATTAGTGTAAAACAAATTGAGTGTAGAAAGTATACATAAGCACATATTATTCTGGCAACACAATTTTCATCATGCGTACTGTACACAGAACTTCGCATACACATAAAAACTGAAGTATACTTTGGCTTACCTCTTTCACCAACCCAGGCTCATTGGAAATACATGCCTCTGTATAAATTTCTGCAACACCGTAATTAAGTACCTTACTGCACATTCCACAGCAGTTTCAAAGTGAAAAGTCCAGACAGTGGTGCTAAAACACACGTTCAATATGTGAAATTGTCATGGTTTTATTACCCTGCTTGAGGTACGTATTAAGATCTCAATATACGTACGTATGTTCAAAAATCAAATATCCAGGTATTGTTTTAATCTTTACCTTAGATCCGCCCTCACTGAGCTGAAACAGTCTGACTCTGATCGCCATTGTGTGACTCAGGTGCAGGGGAAGACAAGAATGTCTCTGATTGAGCGATTGAGGTGTTCTGTTGTTGGACGTAATAAAGAACATAGCAGTCGTCATTTACTCCCGACATCTGAGCTGCTGAAAACGTAGAGGATTAACGTTACTTTCATTTTTGAAAGTAAAGTGCCGATCCTGATCTACATATGCGTCTATGTTCAAGCGAATCATTCGTGATGCAGCTTCACCCACAGCAGATGTGAATATAAGGGTTTTTTTTATGCATCTTTGCAAATTGCCTTTCTTAATAATGTGCTAGTTAACAAGTTTCGCAGCTAAACGCAGCTAAAGTAAACATTACGGCTTTTCATCCCACAGCAGAGAGGGGCGGAACAAGCAGAGGAACATGCAACAGAATAGCTAGCTCTAAAAGGGGCTGATTTTGAGAAGGTAAAAATAGTGTTTACACTTCCATTGAGAATTTTTATCCAAAGTATGTTATAGACTTCTCATTAAGGCCTTAAAGAATCATATCAACTTGTGGAAAATGGGCATTCCATGACCCCTTTTAAAATCATCCTGGCATTTCCAAGCTTTATCATTGCATGGGTGTTTTTTTTTTCTCCTTATCAGTCCAAAACAAGTCCAATAAAGTGCATCCATTCATAATGAAAAGTGCCCCGCAAGGCTCTGGGGGGGGGGGGGGGGGGATAAAAGCCTCCTGAAGTGAATTGATGTGTTTTTGCAAGAAAAATATCCATATTTAAAATGTAAGAATCACTTTAATCTAGCTTGCGCCAGCTGGTTGTACCCAGAAGCAGATCTAGGCAGATGGAAATATGTCGGCGTTGCACATGCGCCGCGCACAAGTGACGAATGTGAACGTGCTGTGGAAAGATCCAAATAGAAAAAAAACAACGAATCATGAATTAGAAGTTCAAAATGAGGATTCGTAAAGAAAAATGTCGGAGGATTTCCGGTTTTCCTTTGCTAAAGTAAAGAAACTTTGCTTCCTTTGCTCCTGTAAACAAACGTTGGTTTTCACGAGACTACGTCATCAGACCAGAGATGCTTCTGGGTACGACCAGCCAGTGCAAGCTAGATTAAAATGATTATTAAGTTTAAGATATGGATGTTTTTCTTACAAAAACGCATCGATTCACTACAGGAGGCCTTTATTCACCCCCTGGAGCCATGTGAGGCACTTTTTTATTATGGATGGATGCACTTTATTGGAGTTGTTTTGGACTGATAAAGAGAAACACCAGTTTATGCAATGATAAAGCTTGGAAATGCCAGAATAATTTTTAATATAACTCCGATTGGATTCGTCTGAAAGAAGGAAGTCATACATCTAGGATGTCTGGAAGGTGAGTAAATTATGGGCTAATTTTCATTTTTGGGTGAATTTGAGTTGTTTTGTCGAACGGTAGTTTCACAGGGTTTGTACCAGAGCTCTTCATCTCTCAAGTGCAATGCCATCTCGTGTGAGCTACCGAGCAAACCTACTGAATTAAAAAACTCATGCATATAAAGCTGTATATGTGATGGCAAGGTTCAGAAGTTTTCAAATCATGCAGAATATTAAAATTGTTTTGAAGTCATAATATAATATTCTGTAAGTAGATAAAAATTAGGCTTTATTAATCAAAACTGTGTGTAAATCATACTTTGTGTGAAAAGGAATAAAAGTTTTACTCCCTCTAGTGTTCATTTCAACTGGAAACTGTAGTGATTCGTACATACAGGTACATTTTTTTTTCTTTTTCAGTTTTGCAGAAATGTATATAGAGGCACGTATTTCCAATGAGCCTGTGTCTTTCACTTTCCTCTTCAGCTCTTTGAAACTAGATTCCTCTCTGGTGTAATTAATGTGTAGAATGCATGCATAAAAACAGCATCCCCAGTGTACCTAAATGAAAGAGCTAATGTGAAAGATCCAACCCATCTCACGGCAATTCGTACATATTTTATGAAGTGGCTAATTTGTACAAACCTGTATGACCTGGCTCATACGAATTTGTATGTTTTGTAAAAAAAATCTACATATTTTATGGGCGACATATTTGTAGGAATTCATATGAAGACCACCCCTAAACCTTCCCCTCACAGAAAACTTATGAATGAGGTCGTATGAATTCATATAAATTAGCCAACTCATAAAACATACAAATTGATCATGAGATAGCGTTGGAAAGATCACAAAAGCCCCCCTTTATCAAAAGAATGCCTCTGAATGGTTGACAATCATTAAATGCTGCAAAAATATGTTTACAAACTGCAGTCTGTATTGACCAACAGTTATTAATAAAACTGACTGATCAGGACTGTGTGGAGGCATATTGCCAAGTTATCTCTGTGTCAAGCAATAGTGGGCATATTGGAGGAGTAACTGCTAGTCTGTTATTCTTTGCGTCCACCTTCCCACCTTTAAATTAAAGATGTTGGCCCAATCAGGCCTTTCCCTGGCATGCACAGCCCAGAAGTTTCTGAAATAGATATATGACTGGTGGAAACCTGTGTGGGTCCAAGTTTTCACAGCTGGCCTAGATTGTGCAATAATGGCTCTTCCCTAGGCAGCATACCAGCATCCAAATAATGATTGACAAAGTTGCTTTCTTCTTGGCCAGGAAAACATGCTGTCGGTATAAAAGACACTGAATTGTAGCCCAATTGGTTAAGGCAGTAGAACTATCAGAAACTGCCCAGAAAGTTACCTGGGATGTTTAAGGAGCTCTGACACCGGATATCTGAAATTAGGGTTTTAACAGGTGAAGACTGTAAATTTCATTTGTGATAAAAAAAGGTTTTCAACCTATGTAAACGTATTTCGCTTAGTTCATCAGATATATTGAGAACTGGACTTGCAGCAGCTCTAAGAGATCAATTTCTATTTGTTTAGGACAATTTGTTGATTATGAGTGGCATCAGAAGATTGGGTATTTGTTGGCCTAGCACTGTTGTTAGGCCCAACGTCCACCTCTAATTCAACTGATCCAATAAAAATCTTCACAAGAACCAATCCTTGCATATATAATGTTTCAATAATTATTTAAATGATGACCTTTATTTAAAAAAAACAGCCTAGACCTATTGTACAATACATGTTTTAACTACCATATACCCACATAAAAAGCAGGTAAATACACTGTATAAAATTCCCCACTCACGAGAAAGCTTCCATCTCTCTTAACTGTCAAATACCTCTACAACTTGAATGAATATTCCCTTTAGCAGCTTAATTTAAATAAGGACACTGAACTGTTTGGTAAATTATTGCAACCAGGTAATATGCAATCACGTGGCAAATGCATAGCTAGCAAATTGTAGGCTGTCATAGCTAATGTTAATGACATTAACTCATGATTAAGCAGGCAAAGCACTGATACTAATGCGCTCTAGGTATTAGGTGCGTTCAACTTAAAGCAGTGCTGTGCAGACAGATCGGAGTATGACATCTGCACTCTATAGCTCTCACTGTACTTTGATGTCTTACAACGACTGGTCTGAGCAGCGCTGCGTCAAGATGAACACACTTCTTATAGTGTTAGGGGAGGGGCCATGCTCAGTGGCTCCATTGCATCATTGAGACATGATTTCAGGCCCACCCCAAAAACCCTGAATACAAAAATGAAAGAAAAAATTTAGTACTACATATTTCACATGTTTCAGCAATACATAACCCCCCCCCCCCCCCCTCACTCACATTCGGGTCATGGCACCAATGTAACCCCTTGAGTTCTACTCGCACCCACTCCAAGTGAGACTCGAATCCGGGTCGCCAGCATGGAAGGCAGGTGCACTAACAAGAAGGCTAAAGACCTCAGCCTCTAGCATCAGTCACTAGTGCACCTCTTGAGATCAGTGCAGTAAGGTTTGTCTGCATAGCACTTACCAACTGGCCTCCTTTACACTAACCTCCCCTCCAACCCCATTATGGCACCCATGGCTATGTCAGATCAGCATGTTACCCCTGTTGGCATGCTGAAACGCCATTTGTAGGGTCTTGGAATGTCTAAGAGGTGGTGTACCATATTGGGTGAATGTTTGTTCATCTTCAGAACACATATTAAGATATTTTTTTATGAAATCAGAGATGTTTCTGAACCTGCATAGAAAGCAACGCAACTGATATGTTCAAGGACAAGAAAGGTCGTAAGGACAATGTTGAAATAGTCCATGTGACATATGTGGTTCAAACTTAATTTTATAAAGCTACAATAATTATTTTTGTGCACAAGGAAAACAAAAATAACAACTTTATTCAACATTTTCTTTCTCTTCAGTGTCAGTCATGCTTTCACGAGAATACCATAATGCATGCATATGGGACTGGTGACGCAGGAGCCGACATTCTGACTTAAAACCCCGATGCATTGCACCATGTTTACAAGTAGAGGAATGCACACACATGTGTTGCTTACTCTTGTGAATGTGCATCAGACACAGAAAAGAAGAAATTGTTTAATAAAGTCATTGCAGTAGAGTATTCTCATAGCTTCATAGAATTAAGGCTGAACCACTGATGTCACATGGACTATTTTAACGATGTCCTTACTACATTTCTGGGCCTTGAACGTGGTAATTCTGTTGTTGTAGGGTCAGAAAGCTCTCAGATTTCATCAAACATATCTTAATTTGTGTTCTGAAGATGAACAAAGGTCTTACAGGTTTGGAACGACATGAGGGCAAGTAATTAATGACAGAATTTTAATTTTTTGGTGAACTATCCCTTTAATATAACAACACTCAGATATCCAATTACCCAAGAACAACTGAAAGTGTCAGTGTCAGACCTCATCTATCACCTGCATGTACAGGGCACATCAATATTATGAAAATGATTCTCATCCACTCAGTCAATACTTGTAAGCAAGAGCACCAGATAAAGTTGGGGCATTTTTCTGAAGCTTGGAAAGCCACTTCAATGTTGTTTTTGCTGCAGTCATGATTTGCATATCTCTTGGACTCAGGCCAGTCCCACCCAGCAGAAATGGCAGCAGGAGCAGTCAAATAACCCAATGTTTACTTGCCATTCTCCAGTTGGCAGATGTTCAATGAGACTGTAGAAAACTGGCTGGCCTCCTGATGTACACAGGGTGCCAAAAACAGGTGAGGTGGGTGGGTTAATGCTGGGGTGGGACAGGGGGATTAAACTGATAAAATCCAGGGGTACAGATTCAACGACCATTTACACATTCTTTCCAAGCGCAGGGTTACACAGCGGAGGTTAATGTAAATAGAGTATTCTCTGATCCATGTTTTTCCCAGGTTTGGTCCGACATACCTACGAAGGTGATACCTACGAAATAGAAGTTTATTTTCAAAATAACCTTGACCTGGGCCGGATTATGGACCAGGCCAGTGCCCCAGGTCTTCACACTATGAAGCCCCTCCACAGACTTGCTGCTTGAGATTTCCAAAGTAATCTTGGTCACGAGTACATAGAGTCTGAGCTGACAACTAGGGCCTCCAGGCCCCTTGGCGCATAGTGTGCTAGAATCCCTATGGCGGGGTGCCCAAACTCTGTCCTGGAGGGTCGGTGTCCTGGAGAACCCCAACCCCAATTTGACACATCTGAACCAGCTAATCAAGCTCTTACTAGTGTAGGGGATCTACAAGTTCTATTTCGCAAGAGCTTTTATTTTGAAATTTGTCGCGGATGCACGGAGAGAGTGCGAGAGAGAAGATAAGCAGCGGTGAGCTGATAAAGAATGCGCTGATTTTGAGAACTTTTATCGAGTTAAAAGTTAAGTTTAGATCAGTGACATGCATTAAAACGGCATGTTGATGCATTTAAGTCTTCGTTTGTCTTAACGAGCCGAGTTATTTATAGTAACGTAACAAATTTACGTAGGGCTCGAATGTGAAGCTGCAAAACAGACTGTTAAGTGTTCAAAAAGTCATTCAGCGTTGGAGTTGAATACTGCTGTGTTTTTACGTGCTTCGCATCCAGTTTTGTAAGTTCATACAAACTCAAAACGTAGTGAATGCTGTTGGTGATGTGCTTTATTTTCTTAATTTTCCACTGAATGCTGGTAAGCAAGAAATATTTTCTTTACAACATGTAAAAGAACTGAACTGTGCTTTAAGAGAAAACTCTCATACACGGAACTGTAACGTGAATTTACCTGCAAAGTGATGCACATACTTTATACAAGTCTATGAACATTCTGACTACTGAATGGACTGAATATTATTTTTCCTGAATTTTTGAAGTGAACTTTTCGAAGTTTAAGCTGAACTGATTGAATCACACTGATTGTGAATGTGAAAACTCTCAGTGCGGTAAAAGAAGAACACTGATTGTTGTTTAAGTTTCAACAGAAACCGTAACAAATTGTTTATATTTTCTTTATTGTTGTCTATCTTTGATTTTATTCCAAATTGACTGAATTTGAAATACTTTCACTTTTTCTGTGAAGAAACTAAAGAAAAGAAAGAAGTCATTTAATCTGTCTTTTGAGTTTAATGTTATTCACCTAGATATTTCTAGTTAGTTAAACTAAAACTGTGTTTACTAAGTTGAGTCTCTTACACTAAGGAGTGGGGGCGTCTCATCTATCTTGTTAGATTTGGGAAGGTGGGTTTTGCAGTGGAAAGCTGGTATCTTTAAAGAAATCTGCACACACACACACTCCAGGTGCCACCGAGTATAAAGTAAATCCTGGAGCCCACTTCACCTCATCTATAGCACCACACAACAACACGATATACACCAACATATAACCTCCTGTTATACAGAGACTGTTATACAGAGACCTAAAGCATTGGGTGGGGGGACTAAGATCCTGTTGCTCACTCAGTCTTCCTTAGGTGTAAGGGTTTAATATTTCCCCCACAAGGCGGTGGCATATTCCCCTCCGCCACACTAGGCAGACTAGAAACTTCCCGGCAGATTTGTTGACGCAAGCTGGATCTAAACTCACCGGCCCTTCAGGACCGAGTTTGGGCATCCCTGCCTTATGGTAAGTGTGCAGTGTTTCCCACAGGTTTGAAGGCAATGTGTGGTGGTCAGCCCGGGGGGGTTAGATGTTTGTCCAATTTCTTTCTCTCCCTGACCTTGTCTTTCTGCTTGAGCAGCACTAGTTGAAGCCTGAAAATATTGTAAACAATAACATAACTAATTACACTGGTCGGACTAACCTCTGTTTCAGACTGATACCTCCGGTTCAGGATGGTCCTCATCCTCAACACGTGCTTTTTTCAGTCGCGGAAAATACTTTTCAATACTCATCTGGATTGAAGCAGCAAACATTCAGTGTAAGAGTAAAGAAACAACATAATTTATAATACGTTTATTTCATTCACAGCTGCTACATATAGTGTTTTGACCTCGACAACCCAACTAGGCTAGCCTACATTTTACCGCAAACTTGCGACTAGTTAACTTTCTAAAGAAGGCGCAATCGCATTTGCTAAGGGTTGGGACTTACAGTAACATCAACACACTGAAACTATTGTATTCAGAATATAAAATATTTTATAGCACTTTTTAATCTGTGATTGTGTGTTAAAAGTGTTCACGAGATACCAACCTTTCGCCAGCCATCTTCTCTCCACAGATGATCCAGACAGATGTGGTGTGCACGGAGGGGAGGGGCTGTGTGCGCGTGTGTGTGTGAGGGAGAGACGCATGAGTGACAGAGAGATGAAGAGAGAGCAGGGAAAGGAAATGCAGTTGAACGAATTCACTGCGTGTTTTAAATAGCGTACAAAAGAATAACGAAACGCAGGACAGGAGCAGCAGTTTATATCCCAGAGTTTGAAATTTCAATTAAACAAAGAACTCCAGATCATTTAGCAGTTTATTCTGTGGAACTTTTAGCTATTTTATTAGCATTAATACAGATAGAAGATTTTAAGCCAAATAAGTTTGTTGTCTGTTCAGATTCTATGGCAGCATTGGTCAGTATTTTAAACCTCCAATCTTCATGACTTGACTTAGTGTATTAAATTTTTCAGAGCCTATATAGACTGAGTCATAGGGATACATATGTGTGTTTTATTTGGGTTCCAGCACATGTAGAAGTGGATGGCAATGAAGTTGTGGACTCCCTGGGCAAAGAAGCCCTTAGTTTGAATTCAAGTCTGCTAGATGTGCCATTAAGTAGAAATTAAATTAAAACTATAATTAAAGCTAAAGTAAACAATTTATGGCAAAAACAATGGCATACAAACTCAAAGGGGAGGTTCCTTCATAAAAATCAGCAACAAGTTCCTTCAAAAAGACAGGGTAACTGGAGCAGGAGGGGGGGAACAATAATCACAATGCTGAGAATAGGGCACACTAACCTTAATTATAATCTCAACATTATAGGGAAACATAATAATGGTCAATGTTCATCATGCAATCAAGCAGAAACTGTGATGCATGTTTTAATAGACTGCCCAGCGTATAATGCTGAGAGGGAAGTCCTGCTAGATAGTGTCAAAGCGTTAGGATACACTGGACTAGCAGTAGAAGATTTGCTTTCCTTTTCTGCAGTTAAACCATCAGTATGGAAGCATGTTATGACATTTCTAAAGTCAACTAGATTATATGAGAGAATTTAAAAGTTTAAGGTCTTATTTATTTATTTTATTGTTGTTGTTTTTTTTATTATTGTTTTTATTATTATTATTATTATTTAACATAAAATGTCTAAGTCCCCACTGATACTACACACCCACAACAGTTGGTGGTGGTAATGCACCTTGTTGGATGCCAACCGCCAATAAACTTAAAGAAGAAGAAGAAGATAACGAAACGCTATGTGACGGTCGGTATTGATTTTTTTTTTTTGGTCGGTGTTGAATCTGTGGCGGTCGGAATTTAATCTGTGGCACACCACCACAGATTCGTCTATGTGTAGGAAACACTGGGGTGTCCAATCCTGCTCCTGGAGAGCCAGTGTCCTGCAGAATTTAGCTACAACCTGCTTTAACACACTTGCCTGAGAGTGTGTCTAAAATTGCATACTAAGTAGGTACAAAACTTGTTGAGGAACAAACTGTGACAACTAGAAAACTATGTTTTATATACTTTAGTATGAAAGTGTGTGAAAGAATGAAATATGGATGTACCACACCTTGTTGTCATTGTCATGTGACTTTCGTAAGTTGTATCACTTCATTTCACTGCCTTTGTGGCATCATGGGATAGTACAGAGATGCACACTTTGAAATAAGTAGTAGATAATTCTGGTCATTTTTATTTTCTGTTTTATGAATTTGAGTTTTGACATACTACTCATTTACAGTGAAAAAAAAAAGATCTTCTGATGATTTTGTGTGTTTGCCCACTGACAAAGAAATTATCAGTCTATAATTTTAATGGTAGGTTTATTTGAACAGTGACAGACAAAATAACAACAACAAAAATCCAGAAAAACACATTTCAAAAAAGTGATAACTTGATTTGCATTTTAATGAGTGAAATAAGTATTTGACCCCTTCGCAAAACATGACTTACATGTGCTTTCTTGAGCAGGGGGACCTTGCGGGCACTGCAGGATTCCAGTTCTTCACGGCGCAGTGTGTTACTAATTGTTTTCTTGGTGTCTATGGTCCCAGCTGCCTTGAGATCATTGGCAAGATCCTCTTGTGTAGTTCTGGGCTGATTCCTCACCGTTCTCATGATCACTGAAACTCCACGAGGTGAGATCTTGCATGGAGCTCCAGACTGAGGAAGACTGACAGTTATTTTGTGTATCTTCCATTTGCGAATAATCGCACCAACTGTTGTCACCTTTTCACCAAGCTGCCTGGCGATGGTCTTGTAGCCCATTCCAGCCTTGTGTAGGTCTACAATCTCATCCCTAACATCCTTGGAAAGCTCGTTGGTCTTGGACATGGTGGAGAGTTTGGAATCTGATTGATTGATTGCTTTTATGGACAGGTGTCTTTTATACAGGTAACCAGCTGAGATTAGGAGCACTCCCTTTAAGAGAGTGCTCCTAACCTTAGCTCGTTACCTGTATAAAAGACACCTGGGAGCCAGACATCTTACTGATTGATAGGGGATCAAATACTTATTTCACAAATTAAAATGCAATTAATGTATAACTTTAAATTTTTTTTTTTTTTTTTTTTTTTGTTATTCTGTCTCTTACTGTTCAAATAAACCTAGCATTAAAATTATAGACTGATCATATCTTTGTCAGTGGGCAAACATACAAAATCATAAAGGGATCAATAAATTTTTCCCTCACTGTAATGTGCTGTTGTGCTGCCTTCATGTGATATGGGAAAGATGATGTTTTCCACTTGTGAAGTGGAAATTACCAGTATGTCGTGTTCAGGTGCTTTTGTTGTCGTAGTGAAAAGAAACATGGCGGACTCGGAATTTCGGAATCTCCTTTCCGTTGATAGAGAGTTTGGGCTACGGGCTGGGTCATCTCCTGGTCCCAGTATATCATGCTGTCACTGGCGTACACTACAGACCGAATAAAATAACATGAGAAAATTACCTCCTTCAGAACACTGTACCGCACAGCACCCTACTGGAGGCGAGCCACGACGAGCTAGCATCTTCTCTTAACGGTATTTTTAAAGACAACACTACGTTTAAATAGCGACGTTATTAAAATTCTTTATGCCCCAGCATTATGGGGGCTACAAACTAACCAACTAAACAGCAGAGAACTTTTAACCTCATGCAATGCTTACCATTCAGTATAATTTTGTTACTGTCCGCCATGTTGAAAGGTCAAAGTTTATCCCATCTCGGCAGCTCGGGTATCATAAAAAATTTCGAGCTTTCCATTGGAAATTACAACGTGAGTGGGTGTTCATGTGCAATTTCGATGTCGGATTTTGGTATTTACCATAATTACGATAACACATGAAGGCAGCATTGCCTACTACATTGTAGGGGAGTTAACATGTTTGTGTTAGTAATTCTGAATACCATGATTAATAGGTTCAGGTATGTTTGATTAGGACTGGAATTCAACTCTGCAAGATAGTGAGAGAGATTAGATACCCCTGCCCTGGAGCCAGTTGGAGCAAAGGCACCACTAAATCCCCTGATGCTTTAAAGGCAAGCTCACACTGCACCGAAAGATGCCTACAAACAGCAACATTAGTCAGGTTTTGTCAGATCTGGGTGTTACTCCTGCAGGCATCTGTTGGCATTGGTCAGTGCTTGTTCTCACCTACTGATCATTAAATCAGTGTTTGCTGGCCTTGAAATATTTGAGAAGTGGTGTACTGTGCTCTGTTGGCTGTCAGCATTGGTCTGTGTCTTGGTCTGCAATTGCTAATCCTTAGTCCCCTTTGCATACAGTCTGTGCTCACCAGTTTGTGTAGACCTTTCAGCATGCAGTGTATGATAAGACCTAAAAACTACTATATCAAATAAGGGGTGTCAGTGGTTGGGGGGTTGATTCCAAAGATGAATACACAGGGGCCAAGGAGGATGATGACCCTCCCCCGATAGTGACCACTTGTTCATGTAGCCTCAGGAAATTCTATCCTACACTGATTCACTACAATCTAAAACCTTTTTGCTAGTTGTACTGGAGATAGTTCTTCAGGGAATTGTTGAACAACTTAAGACACTGAATTGCTGAACATTAACCAGACACAACAAAAAAGGAAGGTACAGTACCTGCCAGAGGCAAGGCAGAAAAGCACAATTGCTAAATGACATATTCATAGTCACAATGTGGCCCAGTCCATTAGCTGGCCATTGTGAGATCTTAGGGACGGCTTGGGCAAGCTCAACACATAATGCCTTTTAAGATTTTTTTTAAGAGAATGAAGAGGAGCTATGCTAATAAATAATAATAACAATTAAAAAAAAAAAGATTTAGGTATCCGTATATATCGAATGCAATTTGTACTATTAACATGTCTATGGGAGGTTCTTTTTTAAAGCATCATTCAGTTCATAACATGGTTTATTGAGTAGTAATGGAAGTAGTAATTGTTGAAAGAGTCATTATGAAGGTACTAACATTATGTACTTTCTCAAAATGGAAAGGAAAAAGGAACTCACCAAATCAGAACATGGCTAAAGTTTTGCACACAACTGTGCAAAACTTCAACATAACATAAAGTTGTGTTATGATGTTGCATTAAAATTCCCTGCTGAAAAAAAAAATAATAAACAGACTATGAATCTTCCTGCCCGAACTACAGTTGAGGAAAATTTATAGATTTTTCCAGTGTGGCTCCTGCAGCACTCAATATCCTGTTGTACAAGTTCAATTAAAAATAATTATACATGAAACTTAAATCAAACTACAATTATAGATTAAGCAATATATATATATATATAAAAGGAATGGCAGAATCTGATTAAAAACTTTGTCTAAAAAGCAAATATAAGCTATACAGGGGAGACTGGGAAGTGTTGTAACACGGGGTTAGTTGTAAAACTGTCAGTTTGACAGTGAGGAGAAAGGAGCTGTGGTAATGTCATCAATATCATACACTCCATTCACATTTTTAATGTTACAGGAGAAGTGGCATGTGAATGTAAGCAACATTGAAGATTTTATGACCAAAAAAACAAAACAAAGCAGATTTTCAGGAAAGACAGCCACCAATTGCCACCAACCATTATGCTTTTACCTTTTACAAGGTACTACATATCAACATTTATTTTTAGGCAAACATTGTGTCTCTGTTTTGCAAATATGTTGCTTATACTTGCTTTTTTAGATAAAAGGTTTTCATCAGAATCCTGCCATTTCTTTATTTTTCTTAAATTGGTTCATCTCTAATTTTAGTTTGTTTATGTTTCATGTATAATTAGTATTAATTAAACTAATACTAAACAAGTTATTGAGTACTGCAGGAGCCACACTGGACAAATATACATTTTCCTCAACATATTTTCCTCACACTGTATCTGAGTCTGTATGATCATTTTAAAAACATTTAATAATTGAATTATATATTTATTTAATTTAGTATCATTCTATGTTTGTATTCTCAACAGGCTTTCAGTGTACTGAAGCATATAATGATCTTTTCAAGAGTCAGTGACAGTGAGACAGTGAGGTTTAATTGTTGATTTTAGTGTTTCCACCATAGTAGAAGTAAGTGAGCACTGAGTTTCAGGGTCATGAACTCCTTCAGCTTCTTCTGCTATGCTGTCAAACATCTCCGTTCCAGCGTGAACTTTCCTTTGTGAAGTCAGAAGGCTCTCCAAAATGCCATTTGACACTTCAAAAACAGCAGATAAAGATGACAAAACAAAAACTTCCTGGTTTATGATGTACTGGAAGTAATCCAAATCCAACTGATGCAAATCTAAAACTATGCTTATTGTTGACCTGAGGTGTTGTATGCTGACTAAATCAGCATGATAAATAATATGCAATTATCAATAAAGTGCAAGAGTATTTCTGGCATAACACACAGTGGAGTGCAGCAGGACCTCAATGCTTATACGTTTTCATTAGAATTATTTTTTTTTTTTTTAATTCAGTAAATTGTATTCAGCCACAAAACTAATGACCTACTGGGTCACATCACAGCTAATGTAAATATAATGTAAAATATTATCATTTTAATATGTTTGTGTCCTCCAATTTATATTTTTGATTTCAAATTCAAACTGAGAAACTGTGTTGGAATTTAAAAGGCATCCTCAGTTCAGTTCTAAATAGCTCAAACCGTGATGTGAATCATTCCAAACCAGTCACGCTTGATAAGGTTCTAGTGCAATGAAGATGTTGTGGAAGGCAGCAGCTGACAGCAGGGCAGCTTACTAAGGTTTTGGAACAGAGCCCTTGTGTGAGAGCCGCATGTGTTGAGATACTTGTAAGCAGCTCTGATTAAAGAGATGTTGGATGTCATTCTGCTAGGCAGACCTATGGGACAGCTGCCAATAAAAGCACGTCCCCAGGGGTGTTGAAACAGAGATAGCAGTCGGTAACTGACACAAAGTGCATGGCAGTAGAGGGCTTCTCTGAAGGACAGAGGTTGGAGTTGTGCGGAATTGTGATAAACATCCCGGCTGTCACAGTGTGAGGTGTGAATTGTTCGTGACTGAGAGATCGACTGCTGTGTTACAGGCTTATACTTCTCCTTTTCCTATGTATGTGTGGCATTTGGACACACTTAAGCTGATATTCTGATAGAAGTAGCATACATGTTGTTATACTTACAACATGAGAACATATTTCCATATGAATTTAAAATGATCTAATTATATGGTTCATCAAATTATATACTGGTCCTTCTCAAAAAATTAACATATTGTGATAAAGTTCATTATTTTCTGTACTGATAAACATTAGACTTCCATATATTTTAGATTCATTACAACATAACTGAAGTAGTTCAAGCCTTTTATTGTTTTAATATTGATGATTTTGGCATTCAGGTCATGAAAACCAAAAATTCCTATCTCAAAAAATTAGCATATCATGAAAAGGTTCTCTAAACGAGCCATTAACCTAATCATCTGAATCAACTAATTAACTCTAAACACCTGCAAAAGATTCCTTAGGCTTCTGAAAACTCCCAGCCTGGTTCATTACTCAAAACCGCGATCATGGGTAAGACTGCCGACCAGAAGGCCATCATTGACACCCTCAAGCAAGAGGGTAAGACACAGAAAGATATTTCTGAACGAATAGGCTGTTCCCAGAGTGCTGTATCAAGGCACCTGAGTGGGAAGTCTGTGGGAAGGAAAAAGTGTGGCAGAAAACGCTGCACAACGAGAAGAGGTGACCGGACCCTGAGGAAGATTGTGGAGAAGGACCGATTCCAGACCTTGGGGGACCTGCGGAAGCAGTGGACTGAGTCTGGAGTAGAAACATCCCCAGGTCAAGCCAGTTTTGAACCAGAAACAGCGGCAGAAGCGCCTGACCTGGGCTACAGAGAAGCAGCACTGGACTGTTGCTCAGTGGTCCAAACTACTTTTTTCGGATGAAAGCAAATTTTGCATGTCATTCGGAAATCAAGGTGCCAGAGTCTGGAGGAAGACTGGGGAGAGGGAAATGCCAAAATGCCTGAAGTCCAGTGTCAAGTACCCACAGTCAGTGATGGTCTGGGGTGCCATGTCAGCTGCTGGTGTTGGTCCACTGTGTTTTATCAAGGGCAGGGTCAATGCAGCTAGCTATCAGGAGATTTTGGAGCACTTCATGCTTCCATCTGCTGAAAAGCTTTATGGAGATGAAGATTTCATTTTTCAGCACGACCTGGCACCTGCTCACAGTGCCAAAACCACTGGTAAATGGTTTACTGACCATGGTATTACTGTGCTCAATTGGCCTGCCAACTCTCCTGACCTGAACCCCATAGAGAATCTGTGGGATATTGTGAAGAGAAAGTTGAGAAACACAAGACCCAACACTCTGGATGAGCTTAAGGCCGCTATCGAAGCATCCTGGGCCTCCATAACACCTCAGCAGTGCCACAGGCTGATTGCCTCCATGCCACGCTGCATTGAAGCAGTCATTTCTGCAAAAGGATTCCCGACCAAGTATTGAGTGCATAACTGAACATAATTATTTGAAGGTTGACTTTTTTTGTTTTAAAAACACTTTTCTTTTATTGGTCGGATGAAATATGCTATTTTTTTGAGATAGGAATTTTGGGTTTTCATGAGCTGTATGCCAAAATCATCAATATTAAAACAATAAAAGGCTTGAACTACTTCAGTTGTGTTGTAATGAATCTAAAATATATGAAAGTCTAATGTTTATCAGTACATTACAGAAAATAATGAACTTTATCACAATATGCTAATTTTTTGAGAAGGACCAGTATATGACGTGCCAGTTAAAGGGATGGTTCGCCCAAAAATGATAATTTGATGTTTATCTGCTTACCCCCAGGGCATCCAAGATGTAGGTGACTTTGTTTCCTCAGCAGAACACAAACAAAGATTTTTAACAAAAACCGGTGCAGTCTGTCAGTCAAATATTGGCAGTCAATGGTTACCAAATCTTTAGAGGAAAGAAAAACATACACAGACAAATCCAAATTACAAACTGCAACTCGTGACGATACACTGATGTCCCAAGACACGAAACGATCGGTTTTTGTGAGAAACTGAACAGTATTTATATCATTTTTTACCTTTGATACACAGCCACGTCCATCTCTCCTGAGCACGAGTTTAGCCTTTGGCTCGTTACATGTGAACGCGCTCTGACGTAGTATACGCAAACGCCGGAAGCTATCTGTCACGTGTATACGACACTCATTGTTTACACAGTGCACACAGACTGTAGGTATAGCGGCTATTCAAAATGGTAATTAATTGCGTTTATCCTGATTGTTCAAACCGATTTAAAGCTAAAAGATTACATTTGCTTGCGCAAACTCATCCGGGACTTTTCACCGATTTCCCCTTACGGCGGTTGCGTATACTACGCCAGAGTGCATACACATGTCACGACTCACGAGCCTGATGCAAAGCTCGTGCTCAGGACAGATGGGCGTGGCTGTGTATCAAAGGTAAAAAATGATATAAATGCTGTTCAGTTTCTCACAAAAAAGCGATCGTTTCATGTCTTAGGACATCAGTGTATCGTCACGAGCCGCAGGGTGTAATTTGGATTTGTCTGTGAATGTTTTTGTTTACTTTTAAAGGTTTGGTGACCATCCACCTCTATTATTTGGCTGGCAGACCAACTGCACTCTTAAAACAGATGTGTTAAAAACAACACAACCTGTGTTAAATCTTAACACACTTGTGTGTTAAATTAAGGACAACACATTTTGTGTTAATTTTAACTCAACCAATGTGATATTCATCTTAACACAGGTGTGTCAATGTGTCAAATCACAATTTATGACACATTAATGTGTTAAATATGTTAAAACAACACAACCTGTGTTATATTTAACACATCTGTGTGTCTAGTTAAGGACAACACATGTTGTGTTAATTCAATTTTAACACACCAGTGTGTTATTCTTCTTAACACAAGGCAGTGTGTTAAAATTTTTAACACACTAATGTGTTAAAATCACACAATCTGCACAGATTTGCTATTCTTAACCAGTTAAAACGAATGCAATACAAAAAATAATTTATTAACACTGCTCAAAGTGCAGAGGTGTAAAATCCAGGTGCCATGAGTAAAAGTCCTCCCAAATATTTTGTTCCATCACCTGGATTTGGTAATTAGCACAGTTTTTCAGCCAGGAGGTCAGAGGTGGGACCAAGTCATTCCTTTTGAGTCTCAAGCAAGTCTCAATTAAAATCCCAAGCCAATAAAGAGTTAAAGTTATTGAGAAAACTGAATGATGATTGTGCATTATTGATGAACACCTGCTGTTAACAAGCAGCATCATTGAAGAAAAGAGAACCACAAGAACTACAACTGACTTGAATCAACTGAAAAAAACATTTCATCTCTCAAAATCTGATTAAACATCTCCACAAACAGCATCACAAGCTTCACTCATTACTAACCAGACTGACTTTATTTCATGTCTGCATAATCTCTTATTGAGAATTATATATTATATTGAGAATCTTTATTGGTCAAGAAAAGAAGAGAAATAAATAAATAAATAAAAACAGAATGCCACCATCATTGTGGTCAAGGGTGGTTTTAGTTTGTCTCTTGACTCTTGGAGTATTAGCATAAAGCAATTTCAGTGCTGTTTTACTGCAAGCATTTGTGCAGTGCTGAATCAAAAGCTTGCGGCAGCAGATTAGCACACACTCTCTTTGTGTAACTAATTTGGATAAATATCCTGAAGTAGTCTCTCTCTTTGATTAATCGAATGGCATGTAACTATTGTGGAACTGTAATAAAAAAAAACTATTAAACAAATGTCACTTGTAATGCTTCAGTATTGCAAGAAAAACTTCATTAGCTCAGGCTTTAAAGACATGAACACTTATCACACGCTCCTCAACAGTGGTGACAATAATTCTTCCTACTGCAGTGCATGATGGGAGTTTTTACTATCCTATTACCCAACATGCATTGCAGCATGAAGCGTTTTGTTGATTGTCACCATTGTTGAGATTCATATGCTGGTTCTTGATGTCTGCGTGTGTCTAAATTATGTATAAGTTTAAATGCATAATATTATAAATGTTAGAAGTTCACTATGCTTGCATTCTGTAGTTCTGCAGATTTGATAATGTAAAATTTAACAATTAGATCTAACACATGAGTCAAGGGTCAAGAGCTCAACTAAAACAAATACTGATCTCCACAATGGTGGCGTCATCTTAACTAATAAAACATCAACATCTGATCCTCTGTAACAACAGCAGGTGTTCATCACTTACACAATAATCATTCAATTATCTCATTAACCTTAACTCTTTAGGGGCTTGGGATTTTACTTGAGATTTGCTTGTGACTCAAAAGAAAGGACTTGGTCCAATTTCTGTCCTCCTGGTTGAAAGACTGCTAATTAGCAAATCCAGGTGATTGGAACAAAATACTGGGGAGGACTTTTACTCATGGCACCTGGATTTTACACCTCTGAGTTTTTCTAGGTAAAGACTAGAAGGGATACATGATTCGCTACTGGGCATGCGCACATCAATCTAACGTTATTTTTTATCACACTGTACAACAATAATACTGTTTTTTAATTATAGTAAGGGCTAAGTTTAGGGTTGGGGTAGGTGTAGACGTTAAAAAAACACAATCTAATAGGTAGAAAAATTAATTTCATTGTTAGTTTCCGGTCGTAGACGTATCCCTTCTAGCCACAACCGTTTTTCTATATGCATTCTTCAGTCACGCTGCGGCGTTCCCCAATAGCGACCCCTAGGGGACGCGGTGTCTCGTTCCCTTCTCAGGGAACCATGGTTACATACGTAACCTAGAGACGTTTCTTATGCTCACCAATGGTGCATTAATTTGATCAAAAAATATATATATATATATATAAATAAATGTACTTTATTCATTAAGTGCTGCTTGATCCTTTAGAAATCATTCTAATATGCTAAATTTTGATGATTTTTGTGGAAGCCATTTATTCATTCATTTATTCATTCATTTTTGTAGCCAGCTCAATAATTAATGTATGTGTTTATACAGAAAGTGACTTCTGAAAATAAACCTGCCCTGAAAAAAAATATTAACTGGAGTAAAACCTGTAACAAGAAAGCCTTTAAACGAAAGCTTTCAAATGCAGCACTTAGTGCAAACAATATTAGCTGATATATTACGGCATAAAGTGCCCTTTCCAAAACATTGCATCTAGCACTCCCATAAACAAATGCATATGATTTATTGTGACTGACACCATCAAAGTGAAAATAAGGTCTCTGATTCTCTGAAATTGCAGTGTGAAAGAGCTTGAGGCAGGTATACAGCTTTCCATAAAAATAAGACACAGCCTTATCAGGTTTGGAACAGCCTAGACATTTTTATCTTTCAGCTTGTGACAGAAAGATACCCCGTATTAAATGTCTGCGGACTGTTTTTTTTATTTTTTTATTTTTTTTAAACCAGCTTGAGGATCAAGCTTAATAATGTTCTGGTTTAGGCATTAGCCCTGAGAGGACTGAGAGTGGTCTCTTCACACAGCTTTATATCATTTAATCTTTGAGTTGGAATCCATTTAAGATGTTTGTTGTCACATCTGTCAAGCAGAATCTTGTTAAAGCGACCGATCAGCCTTGCACATATTTGACCCTGTCGGAAAATGGAGTGTGGGTAATGTCCTTAAGCTTGAATGTTACTCTTCAGAATTAATGTCAGTGGATTCACAGCACATTATTACTTGGCGTATCCCCAAGAGTCAAACAAGTTCAGTTTATGTATTACACCTCGTAGTACATGCATCTTAAAAGCATCTCCACTGACCATCACCACTAGATGCGCAGTAAAGGAAGACACTAGCATCACGAAGGTCATAGGTTCAATTCCCAGGAAACACAAATGGTAAAATGTAGTGTAAATGCGCCAAGACAGTGTTTCTGACTATACCTCCCAATAAAGGTTGAGTGATTGGATCACAAAATGTTCTGGACACATTCAGTGTATTTAAAACAGTTTCTAAATTTCACCCAACAAACAGTTTTCAAACAGGCAGTATTTGCATTTGAATTGCGTTTTGATGACAGACTGACTTTATCATATCGACTCTCTTTGACAGACATCCTTATGACGATTCCCCGACCCATTAATATCACCCCCTCTCCTGTTTCTGAGCTTATTTCCCCAAAGACTTCCATTACCTTACATTTTATTCGCCTGTTTGCACTGCATGCTGGGAATCCCCACAAATTGTTGTGTGATATCTGGTGAGTGATGAAATCAAATAGATTGAGGGTGAGTCACTCACTTGCTCGGGTCGCCATAAAATTAATGAACTACGTCTGAATAACGATCTGGTCTTCCTCAGAGTCCCACCTCTTATAATTGACATCTAAACTGCTGCCACACTGGTGCAATATCTCAGCGCTGCCTCTGACACTCCGACAGTGTTCAATTATTATGTTTTTAGCATTTCATAACGTAATAGAATAACTTCATAGAATTCATAGAATAACTTAACTGTAATTGTTCACATCATTAAATAAATTAAACTGTGATGTACTGTATATATAAATAGAACAGTTATAATGCTTATTTTCTTATGATGCCTATGAGATCCACTTTCTGTAGTTGAATTTATATTGTTTTTGCTAAATTATAATCTTTGAAACATGGAGAAAACACATTATAGGAATGAAATAATTTATTACTTGGCTATCACTTATTTTAGGTCAACACTTTCAGACAAAAATTCATAGTGGGTGAAATGTGGAAACAGGACCTAAAGGACTTGAATACTTAATAATAAATTAAGAATAAAAAAAATGCTTTTCTTACTTAGATATTTTTTGTCTTGTTTCCAACCAAAGTATTTAAAAATTCTTAAATCACACACTCAAAAAAAAAAGCTGGGTTAAAATAACCCAAATTGGGTTATTTTGGTAACCCAACGCTGGGTCAAATATGGACAAACCCAGCGTTGGGTTATTTTAACCCAGCGTTGGGTTATTTTAACCCAACTTGTTGGGTTAAATCTTTGACCCAATACATTGGGTTGTTTTATTTACCTAGACTATTGAAAAAAAAAAAAAAAAAAAAAATACTACGTTGCTGGTTGAAAACAAACCTGAAATATTTAATAATACAGAAAATAAACAATAATCAAAGAGAATTACTTAAGGGTTGTTTTTTACCCAACTGCTGGATTAACCCTGTTGGGTCATTTAGTTGGGTTGTTTTGCTCAGTGTTGGGTTGTTTTTGTGTAACCCAACATTGGGTTACTGATTTTATCCAATCAAGTGACAGTTAAGAGAGTAAGCCACTCCCCCTACTCGACGAGCCAAGCCCTACACTCAAAAAAAAAAAAAAAAAAAAAAAAAAAACTGGGTTAAAATAACCCAAATTGGGTTATTTTGGTAACCCAACGCTGGGTCAGATATGGACAAACCCAGCATTGGGTTATTTTAACCCAACTTGTTGGGTTGAATTTTTGACCCAACACATTGGGTTGTTTTATTTACCTAGGTTGTTTTTGTGTAACCCAACATTGGGTTACTGATTTTATCCAATCAAGTGACAGTTAAGTGAGTAAGCCACTCCCCCTACTCAACGAGCCAAGCCCTACCTTCGCGGCCATTTTGAATCACCTCAGGAATCGACAGAAAAGGTATGTTTGTGGGTTTTTAATGTATGAAACTAATATTGTACACCAGGGTTCCTCAAATCTTACCCTGGAGGTCCAATGCACTACAGAGTTTAGCTCCAACCCTGATTAAACCCACACAGCAAAATCCCCAGATCACCAAAGGAGAAAACCAAAAGTTTTAAGCAACCATTATAGTGGTCAGTGTTTGCATTAGTTGGGCTCCTGACCCTTAAATCTTTAATATTATAATTTTTTTGGCTGCTGTATTTGAGTTAAAACAGCCAGACATAAGCTCATGTCATCAGGTGATGATTATGTTTTAACATATTCATTGTTTGATGTGAATCACTTAATCACATGTCTAATTTCTTTGTTTGTTTTTTAATTTTTGCTTATTGTAATAGCCTTGACAATCCACAGAAGTTCCAGTGCTTCTTATACATTTTGGGAAGATTTTTTTTACAACCTGTTAAAAAAAAATAAGTGTGTTTCATGTCGGCACACATTGACATCAGGAACCAGCCCATGAATCTCAACAATGGTGACACACGGCATATTCAGATAAACAGATCAACTCTGAACTCTCATCATTTATTCATGCCGCAATGCATGATGGGAGTCATGGATGAGTTCTGATAGTTCTGCTACAACACGCTTTTTGATGGTCACCGTTGTTGTGATTCTCACGCTGATTCTTCATGTCTGTGTGTCTAAATTAAAATACACTCTTTAATCATCATCTGTCTGATTATGCCAAAACTGATTGCTCTTTTGTTCACAGTTTGTTGTAGTCTGTAAGGAAATCCTATGTCAAAATACATAAGTCACTATGTTATGATTATGTCAAACACAGTCAATGCCACCTGTTGACTTTTGCTCTTGGCTTGTCTGACTGTTATAACCCAGTTACTGCAGCCAAGTAAGACCTAATGTTGAAGATTTACGGGTCAAGAGCCCAACTAATGCAAACATTGACCACTATAATGGTTGCTTAAAAATGTTGGTTTTCTCCTTTGGTGATTCTGCTTATTAACATCAGGTGTCTTCAATAATGATCAATCATCACTTCGTTAATCACCTAATTATCTCGTTAACTTCAACACCGCTTCAGTGTCTATATGTGTCTATACTCAGATGTTAAATTAACACTGGGGATTTTGCTGTGTGGGTTTGATCAGGGTTGGAGCTAAACTCTGTAGCGCATTGGACCTCCAGGGTAAGATTTGAGGAACCCTGGTGTACAATATTAGTTTCATACATTAAAAACCCACAAACATACCTTTTCTGTCGTCGCTGAAGGACGGTTGTTCCTGAAGCGATTCCTGAGGTGATTCAAAATGGCCGCGAAGGTAGGGCTTGGCTCGTTGAGTAGGGAGAGTGGCTTACTCGCTTAACTGTCACTTGATTGGATAAAATCAGTAACCCAATGTTGGGTTACACAAAAACAACCTAGGTAAATAAAACAACCCAACGTGTTGGGTCAAAGATTCAACCCAACAAGTTGGGTTAAAATAACCCAACGCTGGGTTTGTCCATATCTGACCCAGCGTTGGGTTACCAAAATAACCCAATTTGGGTTATTTTAACCCAGTGTTTTTTTTTTTTTTTTTTGAGTGTAGGGCTTGGCTCGTCGTGTAGGGGGAGTGGCTTACTCTCTTAACTGTCACTTGATTGGATAAAATCAGTAACCCAATGTTGGGTTACACAAAAACAACCCAACACTGAGCAAAACAACCCAACTAAATGACCCAACAGGGTTAATCCAGCAGTTGGGTAAAAAACAACCCTTAAGTAATTCTCTTTGATTATTGTTTATTTTCTGTATTATTAAATATTTCAGGTTTGTTTTCAACCAGCAACGTAGTATTTTTTTTATTTTTTTTTTTTTTTTTTTTGTGTCAATAGTCTAGGTAAATAAAACAACCCAATGTATTGGGTCAAAGATTTAACCCAACAAGTTGGGTTAAAATAACCCAACGCTGGGTTTGTCCATATTTGACCCAGCGTTGGGTTACTAAAATAACCCAATTTGGGTTATTTTAACCCAGCGTTTTTTTTTTTTGTTTTTTTTTTTGAGTGCAAGAAGGATTTTTTTAGACAAGTAAAATTATTGTCTTGTCTTCAGGAAAAACAAGTCAAAATTATTAAGTGTTTTTTGCTTGAAACAAGCAAAATAATCTGCCAATGGGGTAAGAAAAATAATCTTGTTTTCTGTTTGAAATAAGATTATTTTTCATTCCCCATTGGCAGATTATTTTGCTTGTTCTAAGCAAAAACTCACCTAATTTTTACTTTTTTTTTTTTTCTGAAAACAAGACAATAATTTTTACTCGTCAAGAAAATCCTTCCTGATTTAAGAATTTTTAGATATTTTGGCTGGAAACAAGAAAAAAAAATCTAAGTAAAAAAAACATTTTTTTTGCAGTGTATGGGTCACATTTGTGAAAACAAATTGGCTTGTTCCTTTTGTGAGTTGTAATGATTCTTTTTTTTTTTTTTTTACTTTTTTGCAAGTGAAATTCAGTGTCGTAATTACAGTTGAAAGACATAAAACGTGCATTTGTTGCTGCCATACAGTGTTGTCGCATTAATATAGAACGGTGATCAAACTGACTTTAAACTACCTGTGCATTAAACGGTTTTACAGCCAATCAGTATTCAGACAGACCGTGGAATAATTAAAAATGAACTTCGAAAATGATGCTAAACTCATGCTCATGACAGATGGACATGGCTGTGTATCAAAGGTAAAAAAGGCTATAAATACTGTTCAGTTTTTCACAAAAAACGATCGTTTCGTGTCTTAGGATATCAATGTATCGTCACAAGCCGCAGGGTGTAATTTGGATTTGTCTGTGCATGTGTTTTTTTTTTTGTTGTTTTTTTTACTTTTAAAGGTTTGGTGCCTATCGACTTCTATTATTTGGCTGATAGTTTTGGGTGAACTATCCCTTTAACATGTTAATTTCAAATGACTTATTTTATGTAAAATTCATGTAATTATAGTGATGAATTTGAAAGTGTAAATGTGCCCAAATATTGGCATGTAAAAATGTGAGAAATGCTTGCAAATGAACACATACAATGTTGGCCTTAAATTCCCCAAGATGGTTGGATCAGCCCTAATCCAGCCGATCAATTTAGGGTTTTACAAAGAATATAGAAAATGGATTGTTGGATGGTTGAATGATTGCAAAACTACATTGTAGGCACAAGACAAAGCATACAGTTTCTGGGAAATATCAGTGAAACCATCAGTATTCCACCACATTGACTGTTTCATTTTGTTGTATCGGCAGATGAATTATTTAAGGATGAGCCATTAGATTACCTTTTATCAGAAGTCACCTTATAATATCACGAGACTGAGCCCAGGAGAAGAGAAATATGTGAAAGAAATGGGGATACATTTTTAATGGAAGAAAAAGCTTCTCAATATACGATTGTCTGACTCATCATTTTGCCCACCCTTGTCTAAGGAGGACCATAGAAATCAATAACTGTCGCATCCTTCATCTCTCAGAGTCAATTTTGAAGCCACCCTCTGTTAAGACAGCGTTCTTTTTATTTAAAATACATAACGGCCCATTTAGGCGTTAAATTAAATCATATTGCCTTCGCAAAACTAGATGCATGCAAACAGACAGTTGCTTTTGTAGCACATCAGTGTGAAACATTGAACCCTGCAGCGGATCCATATTGGAGTGGTGTTGATAAATGGGCCGTGGAGAATAGTGCTTCGAAAGAAGTGCACGAGCAATCAGCAAAGTAGCAGAATAAAGAGATTGGCCTGTGGCACGCATCAGCCCGTACTAAAGGAAGAGTGCAAACACAAGGCAGCAACCTGAAAAGATGTATTCAATCTTTTTGCGCTTACGGTACTCATCTAGCGCAGCGACGGCTGATCCATTTGCACCAAAGTGACTTTTCTCTGCTGAAAAGGATGATGTTTGTTTTTTTTAGAGAATGGAGTTATTTTAGCACACAACCTCTAGGAGAAACTGGAGGTTGTTTTAGACTGCACACTTCAAATGCTGTGTCAGATTACATGTTGAAATGTCAAACAGAGCATCCTGTCATAAGCTAATTGCCTCTTTTTGTAAAAGCTTTTCACACATTCAGACTGCTTCTGCTGCTGCAGTGCAAAAGGAGTTGTGCTTACTACCATGTATAGATGATAGCCATCGTAAATCTTTGATATGTCTGTGCTGACACATCACAACTATCGCAAATATCGCTGATTACTTTGAGGTCACAACAATGAGCTAGTCCAAATCCAAGAGAACAGTCTGAGCCCAAAGGCTTTTAAGCTAATTGCTTTCACTCCCTTCCATCCACTTTTCTCACAATTAATGACAGTGCCATATGACGGTTCTCAATACAAAACATGCTTATAAAGCTAATTATATATTATGTTTCAAAGTCAAACATGCTAAAGGGAAATGCATTTACTCACAGAAAAGCACATTAATATGCACAAATGTGGCATTTTGATGTACAGCCCTTTAAAGATTTTCGTTCTGCAGGTGGCGATTATTAACACCCGCTGAGCCCAAAAAAACAATACGCAGGTCTCATATCATGCGGTTCAACAGATTATAAATTGGATGTCAACTTAGTGGGTGGCATGAGAAGAAAGCAAAACTGTGGAGGATCAAAGTGGATTTTTTTCTCCGACTCAATGTCATGACTGGTCATATGATTGCCCTAAAGGGTAAGTGAATCTATTAATATCCACCTTCTTTTGAAAGTGTAAGTGGACACAGCCATTTGTAACTTGAATGTGTGCTACTTTCAGTAATTTTAGCTGAACAAAATCAGTCCGTTATGCTGCTTGATATGGGAAACTGGTATTTGTTATCATATAACCCTGGTGAGAAAACCAGCCTGGTTTTAGCTGGTCATAGCTGGTCAGCAGGCTGGTTTTAGAGGGGTTTTGGCCACTTTCCCAGCCTGGTCAGGCTGGGAGACCAGCTAAAACCAACTACTTCCAGCTTAAACCACCTAAGGCCAGCCAACCAGCCTACACAGCAAAATCCCCAGTGTTAATTTAACACTCCGAAGCAGTGTTAAAGTTAATGAGATAATTAGGTGATTAATGAAGTGATGATTGATCCTTATTGAAGACACCTGATGTTAATAAGCAGAATCACCAAAGGAGAAAACCAGAAATGTAGGCTCTTGACCCGTAAATCCTTAATACTAGTTTTTGTTTGGCTTCTGTATTTATGCTACATAACATCGTTTGACATGAATCACCTAAACGTTGACAATCCACAGAAGATCCAGCACTTCCTATACTTTTTGTAAAGCTTTTTTTACAACCCATTTAAAAAAAAAAAAAAAAAAAAGCATCTCATATCGGCACACATAGACATCAAGAACCATCCCATGAATCTCAACAATGGTGACAAACGGCATATTCAGATAAACAGATCAACTCTGAACTCTCATAATTTATTCATGCCGCAATGCATGATGGGAGTCATGGATGAGTTCTGATTGGCTACAACACGCTTTTTGATGGTCACCGTTGTTGTGATTCTCACGCTGATTCTTCATGTCTGTGTGTCTAAACAAAATAAATTTTATTTTCATCATTTGTTTGATTATACCAAAACTGATTGCTTTTTTTATTCACAGTTTCTTGTAGTTTGTAAGGAAATCTTATGTCAAATAGTGATGGGATTTATGGCTCTTTGAGGGGATCTGAATCTTGGCGATCCGTTCTTTTGATGGGAATGGCTCTTTTTAAATATTTAGTTAGCTTTAAGAAGCCAGCTTGGGGGCATCTCAGTTTATCCTGGAAATAATCACTGGGAGGAATGATGAGATTTGTAGTCAAATAACTAAAACTCATATATCACACACCAATATCTGAGTTTGAATTATTCAGAAATATTGATTATTACCTCATTTGTCATGTGTGGACTATATTCCATAGGGTTGCACAACATCCCTCTGCTTAGACAGTGACATCACTATTTTGGATTTACCTTTAGTACAAAGTGTGTGTATGTGTAAAGCTACGTTGACTTATGTTATTCATACAATACCTACTCACAAATAAACATCAAAAACAAAGCCGGCTGCAATGAATTTCTGTGCAAAACAGCTTTTACTACAAACACTTCCACACAAGAACATTGTTATCACACAAGAAAATATTGATAGAAAACAAAAAATATTTAAAGTTTTAAATATATACTGTAGATAAAATTAGAATAAATAAAATGGAAATGTCTACATACAGTCCACTATTACTACTGTAAACTTTGCAAATAGGACATCAGCCCCTTCAAGTCTTAAATTAACAATAACAAAGTGGGCTACAATGAATGTCTGTGCAAAACAGCTTTTAGTGAAAAGGCAGTAGCACCTCTGCGCTGGGTGCGCCCCTCCCCCTATAACTGTTCTGTCTCGCGGAGGAGCTAATTTGTGTGCATCTGTGTGAAATACAGGGAAAAAAGAACGACAGAAAGAACGACTCCCTCCCAGCCGCGACTCGACTCCCATCGTTCATGAGCCATTCAAAAGAATCGGTTCGTTCACGAACATCACAACTCTAACATCAAATACTCAAATCACTATATGATGATTATGTCTGGCTGTTATAAGTCAGTAATTGCAGTCAAACAAGGCCTAATATTAAAGATTTAAGGGTCAAGAGCCTAACTAATGCAAACATTGACCACTATAATGGTGTTTGCCAAGTCTTTGTTTATTTTTATATTTTTATTCAAGTTTTGTTTAATAAAACTGCACATGGATTAATCTTCAACAGTATGTTACAGCCTTCTGGATAATTTCATATCCTTCCTTGATCTATCAAATGACCATTGCACTACCGGAAAACATCAGTGATAGACCATCTTTAACGACCTTAGAAAAAATAACAAGGAGATGCACTGCAAGCTTTGCTGACTTTGTGGTGCTTTATAGCAGCCACAGTTAAACTCTGGATGTTATGATCCAGCTGCATACATGCGGAAGTGACAAGCTATATTAAAGCAATCAGCAACACATCTCATTTCAAGTGGCGTAAGCCCTACATGAAACACAGCTTCCTGTTTACACTCATATATGCATAATCAGTGTGCATGCATGAACATGCAGTGATGTACATAACCAAAGACACTGGTGGTTTGTTCAAGACAAGTTGTGACTGACTTACATTTACATAGTTATTTTTAGCTATATTTCATGGTTTAATTCAACTTCCTGATTACTTGTATGTATATGTGATTATGTTTAGAGAAGCAATTGTGCATTCATAGATTAATTTAACTTGTGTGTACATTCACAGTTTGATTCTGTGTTTACTGCTAGCAGATAAAATCACTTCAACAATCCTTGCTCCAGTGCCTTAGGACTGAAAGAAGGATATTTTTTTTGTCACAATAACATTTCTTAGAAGTGACAGATAATTGCACTGAATGTTCGCTACAGTTACTTCTGGCAGTTAATATACAGCATATAACTAATCATGTTAGAACTAATAATTAATTATGCATGTTTCCCTTTTAAGCTTATTTGCTACCCAGGTTCACAGCAAAATCCCCAGTGTTAATTTTACACTCCCCAGTGTTAATTGTGGACTCATATATACACTGAAGCAGTGTTGAAGTTAACGAGGTAATTAGGAGATTAACGAAGTGATGATTGATCATTATTGAAGACACCTGATGTTAATAAGCAGAATCACCAAAGGAGAAAACCAAATTTTTTTGCATTAGATAGGCTCTTGACCCGTAAATGTTAATAAGCACCTGATGTTAATAAGCAGAATCACCAAAGGAGAAAACCAAAATTTTTAAGCAACCATTATAGTGGTCAATGTTTGCATTAGTTGGGCTCTTGACCCTTAAATCTTCAATATTAGGTCTTGTTTGGCTGCAATTACTGAGTTATAACAGCCAGACAAGCCAAGAGCAAAAGACATCAGGTGGCATTGACTGTGCTTGACATAATCATCATATATTGACTTGAATATTTGACATAGGATTTCCTTACCAACTACAAGAAACTGTGAACAAAAGAGCAATCAGTTTTGTCATAAACAGACAGATGATGAAAAATAGAGTTTATTTCAAGTTAGACACACAGACATGAAGAATCAGCGTGAGAATCACAACAACGGTGACCATCAAAAAGCGTGTTGTAGCCAATCAGAACTCATCCATGACTCCCATCATGCATTGCGACATGAAGGGACACGGTTAGCTTAATGCTAGCGCTAGCCTGTTACATTGCAATACATAGGATTTCACTTACCACATAAACAGAGAGATGACTGCGCTGATGATGGTGAATGATGGCGAAATAACTTTGTTGATGATGGCGAATGATTTACAGATCTGGAGAATCACTGATGAGCTGCTCAACTTGTGTGGTAGGAAGGACTCCCTCTGCATTGTAACTTTACACAGAGCATATGCGATCACAGTAATCACACTAAAATATCCGAAATTCAAAACAGCAGATTCAACAAACCGCATATTAAAAGCGGCTAGAGCTCCTAATTAAAAATATATTTTGATCCATGTGCGAGCTATTGAGCTCTGTGAAACAGCCAATCAGAGCAGAGCTCATCAATATTCATGAAGTTTCCATTTCATTCTAGGGGCAAAATCTAGATTGTAAATTGACCTGTAAAACCATATCTGGAGATTTTTTGCCCTTCCCTATGCCATATATCTTCTATGCAAATATCACAGAACAATTTAAAATATTCTCTCAATGCATTCTATGACACCTTTAAGGGTCAAGAGCCTAACTAATGCAAACATTGACCACTATAATGGTTGCTTAAAAATTTTGGTTTTCTCCCTTGGTGATTCTGCTTATTAACATCAGGTGTCTTCAATAATGATCAATCATCACTTTGTTAATCACCTAATTATCTCATTAACTTCAACACTGCTTCAGTGTTAACTTTAACACCGCTTCAAGTGTATATATGAGTCCACAATTAACACTGGGGAGTGTTAAATTAACACTGGGGATTTTGCTGTGCTTTTACTGAGTAGGGTTGTCCTGTTACTGATGCTATGATGTGTTTGTGCACCTGTTGCTCTTTTCTTTTTATCATTATTACTGCAGAACGTAATAGCATACAAGTTCAGGGAAAGATGGTTGTATCTTTAACAATGAACAATCATAATGACAAAAAAAAAAACAGAAAACACCAATGGGTTTGCGTATATCATAGTATGAGATATTATATACACAAAAAAACGAGAAAAAAATTTCAAGAAAATAGAAAAAAGAGATTTAAGCCAGTTTTGAGTGTGAATGAACAATTTTGCAAATAAAATAAATTAATAATATATTCAAGAGATAACGATTTTGGGTGGGTCATGCTAGTGAATTGTATTGGTTATACTACAACCACAATAAAAAGGCAGCTGTTTCTTCAACAAGATCACAAAATAGCAAGTTTAATCAACATATTTATAATATAATCAAGATATTTACAGAGATTAATTAAACTTATCACTCATATCTTTTGCTTCGCTTGTTATAACATCATTGGTGACCAAAATTCAACATCAGGCCAGTGTCTAAGGACAACGTTATTTGACGTCCAATAACGACGCCAAATGATGTTGATATTTGGTTGATTTTAGGTTGTGTTGGAAAGTGACCAAAATCCAACGTCGAGCCAACATCTTAAACCAATGTCATATTGATGTCAAATACTGACATTTATTCGTCAGGTATGGCAACCAAAATCCAACGTCTGATAGACGTCATGGTGGTAACGTCCACACAACGTCAAGCTGTAACATCATTGGACGTTGATATTTGGTTGTTTTTAGGTTGCGTTGTCAGAGGTGTAAAATCCAGGTTCGGTGAGTAAAAGTCCTCCCCAGTATTTAGTTCCAATCACCTGGATTTGCTAATTAGCACAGTTTTTCAACCAGGAGGACAGAGATTGGACCAAGTCATTTCTTTTGAGTCTCAAGGCAAATCCCAAGTCCTCAAAGAGTTCAAGTTAATGAGATAACTGAATGACGATTGTGCATTAGTGATGAACACCTGTTGTTATTACAGAGGATCAGATGTTGATGTTTCAGTGGTTAAAATGATGTGACTATCATGGAGATCAGTATTTTCTTTAGTTGGGCTCTTGGCCCTTGACTGCTGGGCTTGATCTCTTTCTGTTATAATGCATGTGGTGTTTTAAAGCAGGTTAAGCACCTCTAGTGTTCTCCTAACAGTTATAGTGAATACATTTAAAACCTGTATAATGCATTAGACATTTTTTAATGTCTGTACTACACTGACACACACACAGACATCAAGAACCAGCATATGAATCTCTACAATGGTGACAATCAACAAAATACTTCATGATGCAATGCATGTTGGGTAACAGCATAGTAAATACTCCCATCATGCACTGCAGTAATAGCCTGAGCTAATACGGTTTCTCTTTCTAATACTGAAGCATTTCAGTGACATTTGTTTAATAGGGTTTTTTTATTGCAGTTTTACAATAGCTAAATGTAAAGTGTTAATAAATCAAAGAGATAGACCACTTCATGATGCTCATCCAAACTAGTGATAGGGAGAGAGTGTGAGCTAATCTACTGATACAAGCTTTCAATTCAGCAATGTACAGATGCTTGCTGTAAAACAGTATTGAAATTACTTTAAATTGCTGCAAGAGTCAAGAGACAAACTAAAGCAACCCTTGACCACAATTATGGTGGCATTGTGTTTTTTTTTTTTTTCTTTCTCTTCTTTTCTTGACCAATAAAACATCAACATCTAAACCTCTTATAATTCTCAATAAGAGATTCTGCAGACATGAAATAAAGTCAGTCTGGTTAGTAATGAATGAAGCTGGTGATGTTCTAGTGTTTTTTTTTTTTTTTCTTTTTTTTTCTTCAATGATGCTTGCTTGTTAACAGCAGATGTTCATCACTAACACAATCATCATTCAGTTATCTCATTAATTTTAACTTGGTCCAATCTCTGTCCTCCTGGTTGAAAAACTATGCTAATTAGCAAATCCAGGTGATTGGAACAAAACACTGGGGAGGACTTTTACTCACGGAACCTGGATTTTACACCTCTGTGCGTTGGAGAGTGACCAAAATCCAACTTTGAGCCAACATCTTAAGCGTTGGACATTGACGTTGGCCTGACGTTGGGTTCTGACGTCAACCCGATTTTCATTTCCAACCAAAATGCAACGTCTGATAGACGTTGTGGTTGGGGTACAACGTCAATCTGACGTCATGTTGACGTCCTGTGCCTGCTGGGATAATTTATACAAATGTGATGCTTAAGTTGTGATGTGATGCTCTCTACACACAGGCAAAATGTTAAAAATTTAAAGTTTTAAACTGCATAACTTTAGAGCTTTTAAACTTAAATTTAATGGAAAAAGCATTAAAAGCATGATATCTTTGTCTAGTATTATTTTCAGTGAGTGTATATACAACATATTAAAATGAAGCCATTTTATTCAGGTCAAATTTATTGTTGAGTGGAAGCAAAAATGAGTCAAGTAATTGTTTCTATGTAATTTTAATCCTAAAGTTACAATACAATAAGGTATGTAAACAACTTGAAATACCAGTACACATTCAAGGGAAAATGCAAAAATAATAACAGCACCAACAATAAAAAATAAAAAAATCTTGTCAGATGTCAAAAAAGAGAGTGTGCTTAATGATATTTTGACTGGTAAGAGTTGGCTATACTCATTTTTCTACAGAGATCTGAACATTGATCAGCAAATTGAAGCAGAACCCAGTGTCGGCAGGGCATGTACATATATGGGGGAAAAAAACAACATTAAACATTTGATTCAACATACAAACTGATCATATGCTGCGATCACGCCATATCGTAATTACCGTAATTTTCGAGATGACAACACGTGACGTCCTACTCAGAGCTGTTTACGTCCTCGGACTCAGAATTATGCTTTTTCTATGGCAACACTATCAACGCCTAAACAGAGCCTACATTGGTCAGGTGATACAGCGGTCACATGGTACAAATTGTAGCTCTCAGAAGACTCCCAGTTCACAAATTGTAATTACAAGTTCTATGAGGACGTGAACGCTTTTTACAAGTTGGAATCTAGTAATTACGGGAATTCCGATATTGCGTGAATGCACCTATAGCTGTCAGATCAAGCTGTTTTCACTCATGTGACCGTTTATATTGAAATATCAGCACAACAAACCACCGCGCATGCGCGTAACAACATCCAGTACGTATTGGACCTGATCCAGCTATGTCATCGCGCTACAAGCTGCAGCGAACACTGACTCAAAAAAACGCTATGAAGCATTGTCAAGAGCATGCCAAACCGACAGGTGATGATATAACTCTAACCGTAAACCCATGTTTGCCTATCAGAAGCCTGGAAAAAGCACACACTCTGATGTCATAAGCCAAAATCTCCTGTTTTACTGGCTACACTACAACACTGTGACTGGAGTTTCTAAATCTTCACTCTGGCAGTTTTCAAAAAAGGTTTGTTTTCAGTGACCTAATACTGCATTTACAAGTGGACAAACTGCCAAACTGCATAGAAAAAGCTGGGATTTCGAAAATACCCATGTTTGTGTGGACAGAACCTCAGGTCAACAAGATATCTCTTACTCTTTTTCTGTTTCTTCTTCCTCTGAGCTGACTGAGATCATGGATTTTATCTAAGTCACATTTACCAGTCTATCATTTAGCTGCATTTATTGAGCTGTCATAGTGACCACCATCTTGACTCTGCCACCAGTCTTGCTCTCTTGAGAAGTGGGTAGCTTCCGTCCCAACCAGATCTCTCAGTGGGATCAATTGGTTAGATGGTATTCGATCCATTGTTTTCCTGAGTAACCAATTAACACTGTCATGATGGATTCTAACTTCCTTTTGTATGTTTTTTCTGTTCAGGTCTCCATAGGAACCCATGTTAAAACAGTGTGTAAAAAACTTAAAAAGTGACTGAATCTCTTACTATGTCAAAAATAAGATGACGAGAAAATGAGCATCAATTGACCTTATGCACGGAGCGTTCTTTAGAACTTCCGCATAAAGATAAGCCAGCTCATAAACTTCCGCTGAAGCTCATTTTCTATGTGCTATATATTAGGTGGACACTATTGAGACTCATCTACTGCCTCGTTCTTATCAGAAACTGAGAAAAATTATAATTGCAACATTATAAACAATGTTAGCGGCATGAACATTCAGATTCATATTATTTAACAACATATAATTTAAATGCGGAGCCTGGCAATCCCGTAATCTCTGTATCTGCACAGTTGTACATTTAAATGCTGACAGCTAAACACTATCACAACGTGTTTAAGCTAACGTTAACTAGCTAGCGATACTTCTCTTCAAGGACATCTTAATCGTATTCTTGATAATCACTAATTTGCCTTCATAGTCATGAACACATTTTTAAAATCTTGCAATATTTTAAAGCCTTTTTTATTTTCTAACTCTACAGCTGTGAAATAAAATGTAGGCTACTTCAAGGACTCACTTTTCATTCATAAAAACGGCATCGGAAAAAAATTACTTTTCACGGAAAACAACGTCTTCACGAAAACAACGTCTTCACGAAAACAACGTCTTCACGAAAACAACAGCCATATCACCCTGCAGCCCAAGACTGGTTGCTCACTGAAGCTAAGCAGGGTTGAGCCTGGTCAGTACCTGGATGGGAGACCTCCTGGGAAAACTAGGTTGCTGTTGGAAGAGGTGTTAGTGAGGCCAGCAGGGGGTGCTCACCCTGTGGTCTATGTGGGTCCTAATGCCCCAGTATAGTGACGGGGACACTATACTGTAAAAGGCACCGTCCTTCGGATGAGACGTTAAACCGAGGTCCTGACTCTCTGTGGTCATTAAAAATCCCATGGCACTTCTCGTAAAGAGTAGGGGTGTAACCCCGGTGTCCTGGCCAAATTCCCTCCACTGGCCCTAGTCAATCATGGCCTCCTAATAATCCCCATTCATTGAATTGGCTCCATAACTCTCTCCTCTCCACCTGTAGCTGGTGTGTGGTGAGCGCACCGGCGCCGTTGTACTGTGGCTGCCGACGCATCATCCAAGTGGATGCTGCACACTGGTGATGGTTGAGGAGAGATCCCCTATATGATTGTAAAGCGCTTTGGGTGTACGGCAATACACAATGAAAGCGCTATATAAATGCATCATTCATTCATTCATTCATTCATATAACCAATAGATGGCAGCAGAGGATTATTTATTTTGAAGCTGACTTTTAAAATCCCTATATATTTCTCAAGACGTCTTGCTTTTCGATTTATTATAAAATTACTAGTATAATAAATTGTAGTACTTATGTATGTATATATATATATATATATATATATATATATAGTGTATAGCAAGTGCAGAAAGTCATTAAGCTTACACACAAACAGCCAATAAAGATGAATTATTTAAATACTAATATATAGTTCACTACAAATACATTAAATATTGATGGTATAATAATTAAATAATGCACTCAATATGAATCAATATGAATTTGAAATATTTTATAAAATTTAATAACTACATCTTTTAAGTTTTATCTTGAACTGTAAAAGCTATTTAATAGCCTATATTTAACCAACACAAACTTGCTACTGCTGTAGTTTTGTTACTGTGAAATTAGTCTGAATCATTTAAGCTCTTTTTTTGACATCAGCTTGTCATTTGTTTGGTCTGGTTATTACTGTCAATCATAGCAATGACTCGCGCATATTTAGCCGATTTACTCGCGTATATTTTTAAACTGGCATTTGTCATTCTTGAAATAGTGTACATGGACGTTTGGTCCTCTTAGACCAGTGGTTTCTCAACCTTTTTTGGGCCAGCGCCCCCCTACCCGTTATCCAGGTCCCTCACCGCCCCCCATCAAATAAAGCCTAATTGCCTAATTAGTCTAATTGTTCTCACTGAAAATTAAAGTTTATTATTATTATGTGTTTATAACAAGGAACGTTATTATATTTATAATAATTCAAATTTTTGGGGTCATTATGATTTTTAAGAAATTACTTTAATTCAAGGATGCATTGAATCGATCAAAAAAGACAGTGATGTACTGTGATTTTATTTTTTTTTTTACAGTAAATTATTTTAAAATAAGAGGAATAACATTCATTTACAGAGTTTTTAAGCAAGTTGGTGATTTTTTTGCTAAAGCTTCAGTGTTGTTGAGTTGCTGATATACTTTGTTGGCCCAAATTTAAAAAGACTAAGTAAAAATTCCTGTTTACAACATATTCAAAAGGACATTTTTACATGAGAAATTTTAGTTTGTTTTTCCATTCCTGGAACTCTTGAACACCCTTTTTACTGCTGTGATAGGATATTTTCAAGTAGTTTTAGTGATAAATAATAGTTATCCCTTAGTTTTAAAAAATACCTTTTTTTGAATATATTGAATTCCCTTTTTTCTGACACAGTGGACATGTTTTTTTGTTTTTGTTTTTTGGTGTGTAAAACCACATTTACACATGCAAATGGAAGAAATGTAAACTACTATATTTCACACATTTTGAGAATATTTAAAAGTTTGCCTATGCAAATAACTTAAAGAAAACTATAAAGTACAACACAAGTTGAGATGTTTTGTAAAATGATAAAATCTAGAATTTGTTATTTCTATTTAACTTTTGTTTAATTACCAACATTACAAAGAAAAGATTTTCAAAGTTTTCACTGACATGTATTTTATAGGCCTATAAACAAACATTTTCTTTAAGTCTGCAACACACTCCAAAACAATTGGGACAGGGGCAAAAATAAAAGTAAAAAGGTTATAGAATAACCAAATAAAGTGTTGTGAAACAGTTCACAGGAGGCAGGTGAATTGGTAATGAGGGGATAATCTTTGGGTATAAAAGGAGCTTCTCAGTCTTTGCTGGATTGCTGGATTATGGCTCAAAATTTGTTTATATTAACGAAATTAAGTTGGCCAGTGAAAACATTTATTTTTTCTTTGTACTTCAAGTCAAGTAAATAAATGTTAAAGAGAACAATACATTTCAAATTTTACATATTACATATTCTTGATTTTATGGCATTCAGCATGATTTCTGAAAGATCATGTGACACTGAAAACTGGAGTAATGAAGATTAGTATGAGAGGAAAACACATTAAAATATATTCAAATAAAAAGCTTTTTTTATGATATTTTTGTATTTTTTAAACAAACAGATGCAACCTTTTTTTTTAAATAATCCATTAACAAATCTTCTTTGCCTTTTTTAAATAGTAATGTATATTTTATAATATATAGACCTATTTTAAAAGCATGTAGCCTATTTTAACCCAAATATAACGTTAGCCAATACATAATATTATTTTACATATATGTTATTGAATGCTTTATCCTATGTCCTTTGTCCATATGTCATCCCATGCTTTATCGTGTCTAAATGCTTGCTATTGCTTTGACGGGAAGTTCGGCAGTTGCGCAACACTGCAAGCAAACACTTAAGTTAAAACGTCGTTGCAAAAGAAAAGATACACCGTCTAGTCTAGAAGCGGGAGTATTGTTGTAAACCAGCAGCCAGCAAACACTAACACTACTACACTGGCCGCGAAAGGCGCGACAAGTTGCGTTAAAGCACATAGATCCTGTTATAGTCAGTCATTCAGTAACTGAGCGCGAGCGCTACAGTAAACAGATGCCGCGCTCTATTACTGATGCATTCCGCGCGCTTATGCTACAGACAAGTTGACAAATAGATATAGACAGTGAGCTTTGATGCATCCAGTGTAGAAACGGTGTTGGGATATGGCAAACCATTTTCTTTTGCAAGTTTCAGATCATACATTTCGGTTTAAAGTCGTCTCAACCAAACGCCCCCCTAGAACATCTCAGCGCCCCCTTTTCAAAATTATTGCTCTCAGCGCCCCCCGATGCTCTGCCAACGCCCCCTGGGGGGCGGTACCGCCCCCGTTGAGAGACTTAGACAAACAACACTTTTCTTTGATTGTGAATGGATTATGTAGAGAAAACGAACAGTGCGCTCATTTTACGGCACAGTACAGTTGACCGGAAATGACTTAGCTGGCTTGAGTAAACAAGGAAGTAATTCGTGCATATGGTCAATTGCAGCTCTGAAGTTAAAATACTAGCCAAAGAAGGTATACCAAGGGTGTTCAAACCTGTTCTTGGAGGACCATTATCCTGAAGAGTTTATCTTCAACGTGCCTCTATATACATTTCTGCAAACCTGAATAAAAAAACATACCTATATGTACGAATCACATCAGTTTCTAATTGAAATGAACACTAGATGAAGTAAAACCTTTATTTCTTTTCACACAAAGTATGATTTACACAGTTTTGATTAATAAAGTGTAATTTTCACACAATTACTACTGTAGAATATTATTTTATGGCTTCAAAACAATTTTAACATTCTGCACTATGTTGTAGTCACATATATGGCTTTATATGCATGAGTTTTCTAATGCAGTCAGTTTTCTCAGTAGCTCACGTGATATGGCGTTGCACAGAGGTGGGACCAAGTCTTTCTATTCAAGTCACAAGTCAAAGCCCAAGTCCTCAAAGAATTAAAGGTAATGAGATAATTAAGTGACTAATTAAATGATGATTGTGCATTAGTGATAAACATCTGCTGATATCGAGAATCACAGAGGATCAAATGTTGATGTTTTATTGGTTAAAATGATGCTACCATCATGAAGATCAGTGTTTGCTTTAGTTGGGCTTTTGACCCTTTCAATTACTCAAAGCAAATTGCTTTTAAGCAAATACAATATTACTTCATAGCAAATTTTAGCACATTACTGAATCAAAAACTTGTGGCAGTAACTTAGTTATTTAATCACTTAATTATCTCATTACCTTTAACACATTGTGGATTTAGGCTTTGATTTGTGACTTGAATAGAACAACTTGGTCCCACCTCTGGTAAATACTGGGTAGGTACTTTCGCAGCATTGTAGGACGATTTTGAAGTTGGAGCAGAAAATGAGATGGGAGTTTTTCTACATACCCTAACTGTCATGAACTGGAATACACAGAGTTCACGCAGAGCTAGGCAAGACGAGCGTTTGAGTTTAAAAAGTATGTAAGTTGTAAATGTTTTTAGAAAATAACTAATCGTTTCGCTTGATAAGACCCTTCTTTCTCGGCTGGGATCATTTAGAGCCTGAGAGAAATCCTGAAATATTTTCCTCAAAAAACATAATTTCTTTATGACTGAAGAAAGAAAGACATGAACATCTTGGATGACAAGGGGTTGAGTACATTATCTGTAAATTTTTGTTTTGAAAGTGAACTTCTCCTTTAATCGAGAAGCTTCCTATTGGACATTGGATGACTCTAATGTTGCTTAGATGTCAAATTACGGTTAAAAGTAAAAACTCAACCTTTGTTTGATGAAGCTACAACTTCATTAAATAACTCCAAAAACAGGATAACCAGCTTCACTTATTATAAACCAGATTTACTTCATTTCTATCCTACATTTACAAAAGGGCTTATTGAGATTAACAGAGGTTTAGACGTTGATGTCGGTATGGAAGTAATAGTTTGGTTTGATGTCACCATTATGGTGTAACTATTAAAGGTCCCATATTGTCAAAATCGAAATTTCCTGGCTTTTTTCATGATAACTGAGGTCTAGGGGCTATGTAACTACCATATGAGTTTCAAAACACTCAATCCACAGTAAACTGCACACACCCTGCTTAAAGTAACTGTTCATTTTCTCGAGCCACTGTGACTTCCGTACAGATGTGACGTCCGATCTACTCAGTCGCCGCCTTCAGTCACCACCCTGAGCACCAACCACTGTCCCACCCTCCTTTTGTCAAACCCCTAGACAATATCGTGTCCATAACATTGCTAAGCAACAACAACACGAAAACAAGCCGAGAAAACCCTGTTCAGTCTATAGATGTCGAAACTACATCATTGCACAGGCTTCCGAACAACGTGAATATAAGAGACCAGAGCCATGTCAACTTCAGCCTCTTTCACACAGCGATTGCGTTAAATACACGGATAATGTGTCCCATGATTTGTTCCGGAGTTGTTTGATTTGGTTCATTCACAGTTGTTTTCTGGAATCTGTGCATGCTTTACACACAATCCATAAAGACATGTGACGTTTGGATGTGAGATGTAAGGCGAAAAGAAATATCCTGTTGAGTATCAGCAAGCTAGGCTCTCTCTATGGCTCTGGGCTCGGCTAAAGCGTACATGACCGTAGTTAACTGTGGTTGGCCTGGCTGTGCGTCACTCAGAAAACAACAGGCCAATCAGAAGAGAGGCTCATGAATATTAATTAGATGGGCCAAAATCGACTTGTTTTTGACAGAACTGCTAAAAAAGGAGCTGTAAAAATATATTGAGATGGATTTATATTGAGATGCAAATATATATTCTTAAGGACATCAACAACTGAAATAAACCTCCAGAAATGTGTACAATATGGGACCTTTAAAAAAAGAAAAAAGGCAAGAAAAAAAGTCACCAGATAGTATTAATCTCATACTGATGGCTCATATGCTATCATTAGATTCTCTGACTTCATTCAGTCTAATCCATGATGGTAACTTCACATTTATTATAGCAATGCCAGATAAAGGTTCACCAGAACAAAATTATTATTAATTTTTGTACATTTTAATCAAATCTTTTTAACTATTTTAAAAAAGTTGTTTATCACACAAACATCAAGAATCAGTGTATGAATCTCAACAGTGGTGACATACTTGCTGCAATGTATTCTGTGTGCATCATATAAAACTCATCCAGGGCTCCCAGAATGCATTGCGGCATGAAGCATGTCACCATTGTTGAGATCATACACTGATGCTTGATGTCTGTGTGTGTGAACGCCATCAGTAGTTTGAAGTTTTTTGGAGATCTGAGTACAGATCTGACAACACTGGGTTTTATGTTGTTGCAACACATTACCACAGTCTCGAATATGAAACTAATAATACAGTTAGACCACTGTATGACAATATTATTAACATCTACAAATTGCCCTTATCATCTAAAAACATTTTTTCTTGTTGTTTTTAACAAACACAGTTAGAGCTAGAGAAAAATATTGAATCAAGAGTCAAATTGCCCAACTAAAGCAAACTATTATTTTCAAATAGACGTCAATATCTAAACCTCTATGAATCAAAAAAAATTAAAATAAAAATGTGTGTAAATGTATGACAGAAATAAATAAAGCAGTTTTTGGAGATATTTGACGACGGTTTCACGTTTCACTTTCAACCCAAATTTCAACCAAAAGTCCACTTCTAGTGTGATAGGAAGTTTTATTAGAATGTTAGAGGATAATGTTCTAACAATGTTACCAATAAACATTTTTAGAATGTTTTTAGATAATGTTATCCTACCTTTTAGCAGAACATTCTGGGAACTAAAATAAAATTTGCCGCTGAAAACATTCCCAAAACATTAAACATTGCTAGCTGGGATGCCACGAAAGCAAAATACATATTGTAAATTTTTTTATATACTTTGTTTTTCACTGTGAAACAGTGAGAGCCAGCTGACAACATCCATTGTCTTCCATCTGTTCTTCTTCTTTAGTGACGTTTGATCTCGTAAATCTCTGTGAGATCTCGTGTCACTAGTGTGCGCGTTCAGAGGATTATAAGGCTAAAAATCATCTGAAACTGTCTTCATATCTGTGGTCTCCCATGGTTTTAAAACAGGTGATTTGCTGAAGGGTGTGGCTTTAAACCTGAATGAAATTATGGCGCTTTACAAGTAACTTGTATGGAGAATGGAGGGGGTTGCTTTTTGCTCTTGGAGTTACTCATGAGCCTACAAAAGAGCTACGGGATGTGGTCATCAGAGTTCGCGTCTGATCCATCCTCTATGACTGCTTTGTGGATTTGGATCTTTCGTTGACTACTTTTTCTTCATTAGTAATTAGCAGCTCTTTGCTAATTTGGAAAGCTGCATGAAGATTAGGAATAGAACACTTTAGTGGGTTGATAGGCAGAGTAGAAGGGGAGAAGGTTAATGAATGTTGTGGATATATTAGTTTTGTAAAGTTGCAAAGCTTAAAGTCTCAAAAATTATAAAACTTAAGACTCAGCCACACCTCCCTAAAACGGCTTGTTCAAACATGCCCCCACTTGTCCACATCACGGGGTGAGTAGATTAGCATAACACCGCCCATTTGTATATGGAAAGAAAGAAGGCGTAACTTTTACTGGCTTTAGTAGTATTGCAGCTGCCAGGTGTCATTGAGAAAGCAAAAGTACTTTGTTTGGCCTTCCAAATGAGGACACAACTAGAAATCAGTGACTAAGTTATATTTACAACTCTGTTCCGGAACAGTACAACGCAAATATACGAGTGGGTGATGCACATTTCACGGAGGACTGTTTCCTGAACCTGGAGAGCAGCTTACAATGCCAGCTGTACACAAAGTGTTAAGGCTTTAAAGTGGGACAATTCCAATGTTGCAAGGACAGTCTGCGCTTCTGACTGATGGCCTGTAAGTACATTTTCATATTTAAAGAATTCAGTACTGACTATTCAAGTGCGAGTTTTTAGCAGTGTAGAGTAGTGCTTGTTGTTTCTTGTTCTATGATCACAAATGCAGACATGGTGTTATGTTTACGCGGCACGACGCAAGTTATGTCCCTACTTGATGCAACAAATGCCTCGTTTATAATGGATTTTATTGTTTTTGTCTCATCGCGCAGAGAAAGGTCATGGTTAGGGGTGTAACATTTCCATCACAAGCTTAAGGTATTCGGCCAACCACAACGCACCGGATAGCTGGCCAATCAGAGAACACCTCGGTTTCCATCAACGATGAGTTTTGTAAAAATCAAAGCATTTCAGAAAGGCGGGGCACAGAGGAGCAACAATAATGTACAGTATGTGGAAAATATATGTTTTTTGAACCTCAAACTGCATAAACACATTGCATTACAACAAAAACACAAAATAATGCTCTTTTTAGCAACATAATATGACCCCTTTAAAGGTCCATTAGATATTTTGCAGGGTTATCTTGTGAACAGAGAAAATTTTGCAAATGCAGCAAATTCATGATAAAGAAGTGGTAAAGGAAACTAAACATAAAAAAAGATAAAAAAGTAAGAATAGAGAATTTGCTCAGACAATGTGAAACTGAGCTTGAACAGAAAAAAAAAAAAAAAACAGAGGCTGCAAAGTCAGCGCAGGAGTTTTAGCTGCAGGCAGAGCATGTGAAATTGGTAAAAGAAGGTAAAATGATCCCGGACGAGCCCCCATTTGTTACAATTCTCTTCCTTAGATCGCTACAAACGAGTCACCACACTGTGATGACTGTGGAAACATAGTTATACTAGGGTCGGAGGTGATATAATGGCAACATTTAGGCCTATATCTTTATAAAAATAGGTATATAAAATAACTTTTTATAATGTTTGGTAAGGTGTTTTGAGAATCCCAATCATAGGATCTTTTTAAGGGGGTGTATGTGACGGTTCAGTGAGCAACATGCTGACACACTGACTCCCTTATTTTGTTGTGATCTAAGGAAGAAAATTGTAATCATAATGTGTGCTTTCATCAGTTTATTGACAAACACCCCGACTGAGCGCTGTATGTAGGATATGAGTGGCCATCTGTTCAGTGTAGCTAACCTTGGGCTCCTTCATCTACCCACTCATTAAATTAAACTTTGATGGGTGAGGCACTGACAAAAGCAACACTGTAAAGTAAAGAAACTATAGAGCATGTGCTTTTTAAAACCATTTTGAATGTTACATTATTGGCTCAGTCAGCGACACATTCTATCAAGCTATGCTCTTGCTTTTATCATTTTCATTTATTTCTGTTAGAACTGATTATTTAAAACAGAACCAGTTCTTATATTCTGAACTTTGTCCACTATCTGTAATACCTGCAATTTTTTAGCAACTCTGAAGACGCTAATTAGCTTGCTCAGGTGTCTTTGATTATGGTTGGAGCTAAACTCTGCAAGTCAGTGGTCTTCCAGGACCAGATTTAAGGAACATTGCATTTCTTGTCATGTGGCCAGTGTATAAAAGGATTAGGTATGAATTTCAATTACAGCTAATGCAAGAGTGGACATTTTGTATCCATAAGAATAAGATTTTCAATTTGGTTGCTCATTCTCATGGAAAGGTAGTTAGGTAATTGAGGGCCTCCGCGAATTATGATGCACAGTGTCAGGCTAAGGAAGAAATCTATTTGCATAATGTTTAGTTTGCTCCCAAATCATCACTCATTTATTTAAAATGAAACACAGCCCTCATAGGTAATGCCAGTAACCCTGGTGGTTTCTCATTTTACTTTCCACTCGAAGTCCTGCAGGCAAAAGATAATTAGATTTTGTTCAAAATTACATAATAGCATTTACTTATTATTGATCAGCATGAGAAAAATCTTACAGATCTTTGTGGTGCACTTAATGAAGTGTACTCAGATGTTTTTACATATTTATGTAGATTGTTTCAGGTATTTGTGGTATTAAGTTAAAAAGGTTATTTTTGGACGAATCTCATTTTTATTTAGCATTTCATAATTTGTTTTGCATATAAAATAAAATCAGACACAAAAATCACAAATTTAAATTTGGTCATAATTTGTTGCTTAGCTTTGTGAGAAGCCCCCGTGTGCAGCCTGCAGATCGAGGTGGGGCTGCACGTGACGTGACGTGACGTCTCGCCCCGCCACATCCCTTATTATTGGTTGTAGGTAAATTTGTAATGTCGGGATAACATAACTCCCACAACTCATCTCATTGGTGGCAAAGTAATGATGTTGAAAACATTATGGAGTTAAGGGAAATGAAATAGCAGATAAAACAGCAAAGGAAGTTACTAAAAATAATAAAATTGATTTTACAGTTAGTATTAGTAGAACAGAAATTAAGAGTATTATTAAAAATAAATTAAAGAAACAATGGCAACAACAATGGGAAGAAAATAAGAAAGGAAGATGGTTTCATAAGATTCAAAGGAGAGTGGGAGAAATAAGGTGTACAGGGAGGAATAGGCGAGAAGAGACAATAATATCAAGGCTTCGGTTTGGACACACGGGATTAAATGGAACATTACTGAAAATAGGTAAACATGGCACAGGGAAATGTGAATATTGCGGGCATGAAGAAAGAGTGGAACACGTCATATTAGAGTGCAGGAAATAAAAGAAGACAATTAATAGCGAAATTAGAAGAAATGAAAATATGTTTCAATTTAGTAGATATACTTCGGGAAGGGTCAACAGATTGTTATAGGGTGTTATTTCAATTTCTTAGAGAGGGAGAATCAGAAATAACAGTGAACATTATTATCTTAAATAAATAACAGTGAAATTTATTCATGTGTTGTCATAATTCATTCATGTGTCATAAATGTTTGTATTTATAAACAACTCTGATGTTTAACAACCCTTTTCTGTTTATTAATTTAATAACTTAAGGATAGTGGATACTCTTGCTGAGAATTTTCCACATTTATGTATCTTATTAACAATTAAGACAATAATCAAAAAAAGCTGTAAATAAACACCACCCGGTTAACATTTTGATTTATAGTCACGGATTGCCAGAAATGGGATAACTAAACAGCGGAAAGATGTCTTGCTTGTAAATGTATGTAACCTTGGACCACAAACCAGTCATAAGCGTACGTTTTTAAAAAACTTAATTGAGATTTGTACACATCTGAAAGCTGAATAAATAAGCAAAGGATTCAGCAAAGGATTCAGGTTTATATAAAACGTATAATTCATAAGTATAGTTTCCAACTGCATTTCCTGTTTATCATGGCAGCCACGTCAATCCATTTCACTAACCAATGAGATGAGTTGTGGGAGGGATGTTGCGTCGACGTCATTAATTTACCTAGAACCAATGATAAGGCATGTGGGCGGGGCGACTCTTGCAGCCCCGCCCCAGATACAGCCCCGCCTCGATCTGCAGGCTGCAGACAGGTGCACTTGAGCTTTGTAGGGTACAGTGCACTGTAAAAAAAATGTCACCCGTTTCAACTTAGGAACGTAAGTTTTGTAGCTGCCTTAAGATTTTAAGTTATTTCAGCTTAAAAGCACAAGTCATTTCAACTCACGACTTTAAATCTTGCCTAGTGTTGAATTGCTTTATTGAAATTCATTTGATTTTACTTTTTTTTCTGTTTTAACTTATTAAATTAAGTTGAAATAAGTTTTAACATGCAAGCAACCACTGAATCAATGTCAAAAAGAGTTGATTTGTCAATGTTAATGACATTGAATTAATATCACCCGCTATTAATGCTGAAAAAATGTTGAAATTTCAACAAGCCACCGTTATTGCGATCAGTGATTGCTTTAGTTGGGCTCTTGACTCTTACCTTTTGTTAAGTAAACTTTCTTTTGTTGAGTTTCATATACTGATTTTTGATGTTTAATTGATTCAGCAATGTCTTTTTTTCCCCCGTTATTTCATAAAAGTGTGACATCCGTACCACTGCTCAAATCTCTCACTGCAGTGTCTCTCGTTATAAATAAACATATAAAACCAAACACACTTGTGTGTATATATATATATATATATATATATATATATATATATATAATAAAAACCCAGTGAAATCATGGGTCAAGTTAAGGTTTATAAGGTTTAATTCCTGAGATAATTGTAATTACGAAAGGTCTCTTGAGAGTGATCTCATTAGCAGAAATGCCTGATAAAACCTGAAGATGTGGCCGTCCCAGGCGCAGGGCATCTTTCATGTGCTTCAACCAATTATGGACTTTAAAATTGTCTTTAATCCACACCATAAATCACATTAAAGACACTCTAGAAAAGAAGCTGCGTAAACACGATAAACCAATACTGCAAAAATGCAATACTGAAATGCACCTGTCGGTAACCCTTTCCACACTGCTGTACAACATACTATACACATGGAAAAACATTGACTTGCTTAAAGTAATTAGATTTACTAATTAAATATCTGACAACTCAAGCAGGTTTCCTCTCTTGAAATTGTGCAGCATTTGTTTTGTTTGTTTTTTTGTTTTGTTTTTTGACCTTACAGTTTCAATTTTTTATGAATGGATGCTGTCAGTATGAGAGTCCAAACAACTGGTAAAATGAAATCCCAGTAATCCACACTACTCCACACAGTCCATCAACTAACATGTGGTGAAATAAAAGCTGTCATTATTTTTGTAATAATGAAATCAAGTAATTTTAACCTATTTGTGCTATCTTTTTTTCATGAATAGTTTCATGCATATAGCTGTGTTAATAGTGTCCTACGTGAACATGTTTATTTTCCCTGTTTTTTTTGTTTTGTTTTTTTTTTGTTTGTTTTTTTGTTTGTTTGCTTTTTTTCTTGAAAATTGTATTTTAAATGTGTGGCAACTAGTTGCCGGTGGGCAAATATGTATGTAAATATGCACCCCTTCAATGTTAAATTTTGATAGGAGAAAAACATTTGGCTAGCCTGGAAAAATCCAGACCCTAATCTATTAAGATTATGGGTCTGGGATCGAGCAATGAAAAGGACCTAACTCGAGGGGCGGGACCGAGCGTTCATTTGAAACTCTCACTGAACGCAATTGGATAACTCCACGACCAATCACAACAATACATGGTGTGACGTATCCAGAGCGACGGTGAACATATAAGAGTGGATTACAATGTTATAACATAAACAATGTGACAAGATTAATAACTATTAATTACGACATCCGAATCAACCTCATAAAACAATTAGGTCCGATCAAACTATTCATTATATCAACTATGTGGATAGACGCTAGCGTTTCATTCAGCAGCGAGACATATCGTCCTGTTCAAGTTAGGCTACTGTATTACTATTGAATAGTTCAGTTTCTCGTTACAGTAAGTTTACCAAGTGGCTCTTACCATTTGTAAATGAGATGGACCTCATCCACCACAATCCCGATCAGGTTGTCCCGGTAGACCTTGTTCGATAACATTTATAGCAACTTCTTTTTTAACAGCCAGGACTCGAGACTGCCGAATGCTATCTGGCATTGCCCGCTCCGGATCTGTTACTCTTTGTGGTCACCACATACGCTTAACTACCAGCGGAGCTAAATGATAGATTAAACTCTTGGCGTATCCAGTCGCAAAACAGCAAAAACGTCCTTCTGGCAAAGGAACGATTCGAGCGCGGTTTTCTGTTCCTCTTTTAAATGAAAAGCCAAGTCTAACTCGGTCATTGTAGTGGCCAAAGCCGTTTCAAACAACTGGTTTTCATCTGTAGATCTCTTTCAATGTTTACTAATGATTCCGGAGGTCGCAGCGCTGTCGTCATCGGCTTAGCTCGCCTCTGGCCCGCCTACATCAGATGCACCGATTTGATTGGTTCCCACAATTGCTTACGTATTGCAGTAACATGCATCATTGCTTGATGCCAGAGTGTCTTGCAGAGACAATTCAAATTGTGCTCTCGAGACCTCTGGATTTCCAGGGTAACATTTGGCATCAAACTCAAAATAACTGCTTTCAACACCCTGCTGAAAAAAAAAAAAAAACAGCTAAAACCAGCCTAATATGGTTGGCTGGTTTTAGCTGGAAGAAGTTTATTTTAGCTGGTTTCCCAACCAGACCAACTAAGGAAGGGGCCAAAACCCCTCTAACCAGCCTGCTTACCAGCTGGACGTAGCTGGTTTTAGCTGGTCTCCCAGCCTGTCTAGGCTGGTGAGACTGGTTTTAACACTGAAGCGGTGTTGAAGTTAATGAGATAATTAGGTGATCAATGAAGTGATGATTGATCATTATTGAAGACACCTGATGTTAATAAGCAGAATCACCAAAGGAGAAAAACATGTTTTAGCATAATCAGACAGATGATGAAAAAATAGTTCATTTTAATGTAGACACACACATGAAGAATCAGCGTGAGAATCACAACAAAGGTGACCATCAAAAAGCGTGTTGTAGCCAATCAGAACTCATCCATGACTCCCATCATGCATTGCGGCATTAATAAATTATGAGAGTTCAGAGTTGATCTGTTTATCTGAATATGCCGTTTGTCACCATTGTTGAGATTCATGTGCTGGTTCTTGATGTCTATGTGTAACCTGATGACATAAATAATGTCTGATTGTTTTAACTCAAATACAGCAGCCAAACAAAACCTAGTTTTAAAGATTTATAGGTCAAAAGCTTGACTAATACAAACATTGAATGCTTTTACATGGATCCTCTTAATGCGATTATAATGAGATTTTGGCAATATTGCGATTAATCTTTTCTTCATGTAAACGAAATACTTCGATTATAATAATGCGATTAAGCTCATAATCGCAGCAGCAAGCATAATCGTATTAACATAGGTGGCGCACGCTGATTTTAATCGAAATATACAGGCATGTAAACACCTTAATCGCAATATTGCAGCGTTGACCAGAGTGCGCATGTGCTCGTGACTTCCGCGAATGACGTGCCACGCATCTGCAGACAGGGACGGCGCTACACAGGGGCTAGGGGGGCTATAGAATTTTGAATAGCGCCAGTTTAGCCCCCCAAGCGGCTGAGATAGAAGAGTGTTGTCCCGTGCTGTTAGCACATATCTGTCACAGTAATCTGCCACACACGTCATGTAAATGCAGTTTCCTGCATTAGGCTACATTTAATCCATGACATTATCACTAAGATTCAGATGTGGTGTTCGTTTAATGTTTAATTTAAGTGTAAAGTATGCGCAGTTCTGATTACGCATTCATATGAATTGTGTTAATGTTGAGCGCACAACCCAGTCTCACAGAGCGCATGGTGCTGTCCAGTTTTGAAGTCTTTCCTTTGCATGTCTTTTTGGCCACTTCTCCCAAAACAGCTTATACTACTTTTTTAACTATTAAAATAGTTCAGTTATAGGCCAAATGGCAATGTAATTACGTTTCAGTTTTTTATTAAGTTAATTTAGAACAACGTTTGGGGCTTTTTTTTTTTCTGTTAAATATAAGTTTAAGAGATGATATGCTTAATCAATTTAGCCTTTTTAAAATCATCGTGACTGACTGTTTTCTCCCAAACAAAACAGCCCAGCAAGATCTAATGTTAAAGATGTAAGGGTCAAGACCCTAACTAATTCAAACACTGACCACTGTAATGGTTTCTTAAAAAATGTGATTTTCTCCTTTGGTGATTCTGCTTGTTAACATCAGGTGTCTCCAATAATGATCAATCATCACTTAATTAATTACTAATTATCTCATTACCTTTAACTTCTGTTCAATAAAAATCATTAATTCAAGTTAAAATGTAGTATTTAGATCATGTTTAGTGAATACCATCTGTTCATGTTAAATGAACACAAATATTTATGGTTTAAGATCATCCATTGTTGTTAAGATAATGTGGTGGAATCACGTGGAAACACTGTCCACGATTAAATCACGTTCAACCTAAGTGCTGTTTTTTTGAGTGTAGACACACAGATGTGTTATTTTAACACATTTAACACATTAATGTGTCATAAATTGTATCCAATCCAATTTGTAACACATTAGTGTGTTGAACATTTTCAAAATATCAACCTGTGTTAAGTCGAATAACACACTGGTTGAGTTAAAATTAACACAAAATGTGTTGTCCTTAATTTAACACACAAGTGTGTTAAGATATAACACAGGTTGTTGTTTTTAACACATCTGTTTTAAGAGTGTAGCAACAGTATACCAATTTTCCCAAGATATGTCATATGTACTTACTATAGATCTCTTGTAAGATTTGTTTGGATGATTCTAAAGATGATTATTGCTGGTGGGCTTAAATGGGTTAACTTTAAACCATTTATTTGGTCAAAACATGAGTCCATAATCCATAATAACACTTCCTTCAGTGATAAAGTCCATCTCCTGCTGTCTTCTTACACCAAAATCCACCCACATATTTGTTTAGAGCTGTTTTGAACTCTGTTTTATAAATGGTGCTTGAACTCTGTGTGTCTCTTCTGATTCAGAGTAGATGACTTTTTGACTGGAGAAAGCAATATTGTAGATAGTGGACTTGTAATTTAGCCGAAAGCAACAGCTTGAAGTTCAAACACAATTGTCTTAGTGATGGATTTATTTATCACAAACACAGAGTTTTTCACTTTACATAATGTTTTAGATGAACTGGAGTGGTGTGGATTACTTGTGGATTATTGTGATGTTTTTATCAGCTGTTATGCATTAACGGAGTGTCTATTTACACTAAGTGCAAATAGCCCGCCTTGTTGGCAGAGGCTATTTACACTAACTCCACCCACCAATGTGTGATTAGGATAGTCAACACTACAAAAGGCGGCTGTTAGTTGTTAGCTCTAGAGGCACAGAGGATAAATTGCGTGTTTCTCTCTTTTCGACGTGATGGATCCGGGTTCAAAACACTCTATTGGCAAACTTTTTTTCTTCCTTTTCAAATCTCATATCATATCAGAAAGGCATTTATTTTCAATAAAAATGAAGGACATAATTGAAAAGTTGAAAATAATGTATAGGTTAGGGTTATGGTAGGTGTAGGGAGGGCTAATTGTCCCAGTAAGGCAGTACCATGTAATAAATTGAATTAAAACTATAATTTACACTCAGTACGTAATTACTGCATACTGTTTTTATGTACTGCAATACTGATATGCAGATAATTGTGTCTATTTTTAATAAGCATTATAAACATAAGAAAATCCTGATATTTGCACTTAGTGTAAATAGCATCTATCGTTAAGAAAATAGGCTATTTTCACTTAGTGTAAATAGCATCTAATTGCTATTGTCACTTAGTGTAAATGGCATCTATCTCTTTTTTCACTTAATGTAAATAGCCCCTATCGCCTTGTGTTATTTTATCATTCTGATGGCATCCATTCACTGCAGAGGATCCTTTGGTGAGGAAGTGATGCAATGCTGAATTTATCCAAATCTGTTCAGATAAAGAACAAACTCATCTACATATTGGATGGCCTAAGGGGGTGAGTACATTTTCAGCTAATTTTTCATGTTTTGGTAAACTATTCTAAGTCACGTCTTATTTAGTCAGAGCCACTGCTGGATAGACATGGCCAGCTTTATTTCAAGAAAAAAAAAAGACCAAATATTCCTCCCACACTGACAACAGTTTGCTTTATTGATTCTGTGTCACTGGGGAAGGTTTTCCAACACTTGTCCTACTGCTGTTGTTTCTCCTCGGCAAGCTCATTAGTCACACTGAGGTTCTCTGCAGTCGCTCAGACTGACGTCTGGGCACTTTGAAGTCCCTGCACATGGCCAGCGGTTTTATGATAATTAATGTTGCATCTGTGCCACATGGCTGGGTGGGCTGACTCGCAGATCAGGGGAGACAGATATACAGTCAACAGGGCCGACCTCCTTCTCCAGGGGCGATTTATTGATATTAAGCAACTGCAGGAGCTTCAGTCTGGCAGACCGTTTCTCTTATGCACTCCTGACCTGTAAAAATGTTACGGTGTGATTACGTCTTAATGAAACAGTTTGTAAACTATGCCCATCTATCCCGCTTGTTTCATTTATTTTGTGTAGCAAAGTATGTTATGTTACAACGTCAATAATTTGCTAATGGAATGGGTTTCAAAGTTTGAAAGAAACCCAGAGCTGTTTTTATTAGTATTTGCACAGCTCTTGTGAGACATTTATTATCTCAGAGCTACTCTACACAATTTTCATAGGTTTCAGAAGTGTACCTTCCACCAGAAATGTTGCCAAACAAGCAAGTAATTTTAATTAGGATGTTTTTGTGTGAGGCATAATTACGTAATTGCAGCGTTTCATCTTTGCATTTACATAGCGAAAAAGTTGTTGTACATCTTTGTCTGACGTTGACAAAACGAAATGCGCAAGCAAACGCCCTAATCAATAGAAAGGGCTTTGACATAATTTGCATCACCATAAATCACAGCCTACACCCCGATCAGGAAGCCAGACGTGTTCATCAAGCGTTTGCTGCATCCGTATTGATGTAAAATGACAGTCACAACAAATTAAACAAGCTGAGCTGCTGAAGCGAGAATTTTGAGAGTCTTTGCCATTTAAACTTCTATTCAACTCTATAAATACAGAGGCTTTCATATTTCATCTCACAACAGAAAAATATGTAACTTAGGAATATAATAAAAGTACAGACATCATGAGAGGTTTTCTTTTTGATTACTAAATTATTTAGTAATTGTTAGTGTCTCCAGTAGGTACAGAACATATTTGAAATGGAATAGAAATCAATTTGTAGATTAGTTTATTAATTGCCTTGTAGGATGCTTATTTTCCATCCACACCAGGTTCAGGTTTCAACCTTCTTTTTTATGTTTTTGTGTCTAACAGATTCTGTTAAACAGATAACAGATGTTACATTATGTACAACAAACTGCAATTAGTAATACAAAACAACTGTCTGCATTCCCTTCTAATCCATACAATTGTAATATATACAGGTATATCTCAATAAATTAAAATGTCATGGAAAATGCATTTATTTTAGTAATTCAATGTGAAAACTTGTGTATTAAATACATTCAATGCACAAAGACTGAAGTAGTTTAAGCCTTTGGTTATTTTAATTGTGATGATTTGGCTCACATTTAACAAAAACCCACCAATTCACTATCTCAACAAATTAGAATACTTTATAAGACCAATAAAAAAAAAAAAAAACATTTTTAGTGAATTGTTGGCCTTCTGGAAAGTATGTTCATTTACTGTAGATGTACTCAATACTTGGTAGGGGCTCCTTTTGCATTAATTACTGCCTCAATTTGGAGTGGCGTGGAGGTGATCAGTCTGTGGCACTGCTGAGGTGGTATGGAAGCCCAGGCTTGTTTGACAATGGCCGTCAGCTCATCTGCATTTTTTTGGTCCCTTGTTTCTCATTTTCCTCTCAACAATACCCCATAGATTCTCTATGGTGTTTAGGTCTGGTGAGTTTGCTGGCCATTCAAGCACACCAACACCACGGCCATTTAACCAACTTTTGGTGCTTTTGATAGGGTCGGCAGGTGCCAAATCCTGCTAGAAAATGAAATCAGCATCTTTAAAAAGCTGGCCAGCAGAAGGAAGCATGAAGTGCTCTAAAATGTCTTGCTAAACGGGTGCAGTGACTTTGGTTTTCAAAAAAACACAGTGGACCAACACCAGCAGATGACATTGCATCCCAAATCATCACAGACTGTGGAAACTTAACACTGGACTTCAAGCAACTTGGGCTATGAGCTTCTCCACCCTTCCTCCAGACTCTAGGACCTTGGTTTCCAAATGAAAAACAAAACTTGCTCTCATCTGAAAAGAGGACCACTGGGAAATAGTCCATTCTTCTTCTCCTTAGCCCAGGTAAGACGCCTCTGACGTTGTCTGTGGTTCAGGAGTGGCTTAACAAGAGGAATACCACAAATGTAGCCAAATTCCTTGACATGTCTGTGTGTGGTGGCTCTTGATGCCTTGACCCCAGCCTCAGTTCATTCCTTGTGAACTTCACCCAAATTCTTGAATCAATTTTGCGGTTGGTTGTGCATCTTTTTCTTCCACACTTTTTCTTTCCACTTAACTTTCTGTTAACATGCTTGGATACAGCACTCTGTGAACAGCCAGCTTCTTTGGCAATGAATGTTTGTGGCTTACCCTCTTTGTGAAGGGTGTCAATGATTTTCTTCTGTACAACTGTCAGATCTGGGGCATCATTTATTAAACTTTCTTACGCACTGATTTGATCTTAGAGTATTCGTACGATCAAATCCACGTCAAAGTACAGATTTATAAAAACCGTCTTTGACGTGGAAAAGTACTTATCTCCACGTCAGATTCGAGTTTGGCGTACGACCGTTTCCTTGTGGTAATGCCTGGTATTGCAGATAGTTCAGCCTCACTATAATTTGATTTCTTGCGCTCCTTTTTACTTGCCATTGTCACAGAGTTTTTGCTTTAGGAATGAGCTCATTTTATATGTTAATTAATTAAGCAGGGGCGTTTCGACGGCGGAACATTCAGCTGCACACAATTCCACGATCATTTGTGATTTATAACCGAATGACTGGCGTACGCATGGATTTCGTGGTACGTTCGTTTTCTCTGAATCGCTCTTACGTTCAAATCAGAAAAGTTCTTAGATAAAATCAAGGATGGTTTCTACGCAAGTCTTTATAAATGAGGCCCCTGCAGTCTTCCCCATGATTATGTAGCCTAGTGAACCAAACTGAAAAACCTTTGCAGATGTTTTGAGTTGTGTAGCTGATTGAGATAGTGAATTGGTGGGTTTTTGTTAAATGTGAGTCAAATCATCACAATAAAAAAAAAAGACTTAAACTACTTCAGTCTGTGTGCATTGAATTTATGTATTACACAAGTTTCACAATTTGAGTTGAATTACTGAAATAAGTGAACTTTTCCACAACATTCTAATTTATTGAGATGCACCTGTATGTCTTTAATATTTTAATATGTTGTATACAATAACGTAATGCAGTCTAGTTTAACTGTGGGTACATTTACATCACTGGTGTTTTGTTTTATTATGTGTAAGAGATACTGTGCATCCAGCTGATTGTTATTGCAAAATAAACCCTGACAGAATGATCTTGTTTCTTCCTGAAATGGGTTTATATTGTCATAACAAATGGCTGGATGTGCATTATTCCACTTTTCACATGGCTAATTGCCACATAAGTAAATAAATATTGATTTGAGTTTAAACATTTTTGAAGCTTACTTAACTCAAAGCTTCTGTGGAAAAGGAAACGCAAAACATACCTAGCAAAGATCTCTAAGCCAAGAAGGACAGTTTAAAAAGACATTTAAAGGATGATGTAACACTTACTTTTCACCACATGAATATTTACAGGACATGAAATATTGATTTGAGATTAAATGACATCTTAAACTAAATCTTATCTGTTTATTATCTAATCCATTACGATGTACAAAACAATAATTTTGACTGAATAATGAATTATTGTTAATACTGAAGTAATCCTATTTTATCAATTACTGCAACAGTAAAAAACAAAAGACATTTGAGTAAAACAAACAAGAAGGACATGAAATATGTGTCGGCCTAAAATACCCAGATGGGCAGTCTGTTAAACAGCATTGCTATTGATGATGGTCATTATCAGGAATAAAAGCTCTTGGATTGTCACGACTGACCAGTTAGAAGCAAACATCTCAGAGATCAATGTATAACAGTGGATTTAAAGCAGCTAGAGCACTATATTTACCTATGACTAGGACTACTATCAATTTTAAAAAGGTGACTGAAGTTTAATTTTTGTGTAAAATATGTATGGATGACACTTTTTTAAGGTCTGAATAAGAATTTATGTCATAACAGATGGTTCATTCTGCCAGAGGTTTTGCCAGCACATTCAGTATCATCCTGACAAACGAGCTTTTATTCCCAAGAACAAATGCTTACCACTGCAGCTTGATCATTTACATACAAGTAGAAGCTCATTAGGAGACCACTGAGTGTTTTCAGCACAGCAAGGCATTTTTCTCGGGAGTATAGTGTATATCAGCAAGATGTGAAATCCAGAAAAGCCATTTCTTGCAGTAATTATCTTGGGCAAAGCAGTGCAACAGGTTTCTTGTTGTTGTGGCTGGGTTATGTGTAATCATTTGTTCTACAACATGTGGCCACATTCTGTCTTATTGTCTCAAAGAGGGGAAAAAATCCATTTCATCACTTTCCAAGCATGATGCAGTTAAGATGCATACATACACATTGCAATAGTTAAATGCTGAACAACTCTTTCGAATGAACTAATAAAAAGCCAGTAGAATCATACCACATCCTGACAATCATTTTGAATTATTTTTCTGGTAAATGATATACCATGTAGATGATGCACAATTTTCATATAAAAAGGGAATGGCATGAATGTGTTTTGCCTAGAAATGTTTCATTATTATTACTTTGGCCAAGCACCCAATGTTACATGAGAACAGATTGTATTAGTGTACTTTCTATTAGTAATCTGTATCTTCCAATCTTGAGTTTATGGCAGCACATAAAACCACTTGCGGGAAAGTTATGAAATTTTGCATGCTGATAAATTCCAAATTCCTGTTGTTAATTATCCTCTGAAACTTTTGAAGTTTCCAGAAAAAAAAAAAAAAAAAAAAACTTTTCACCAGATTTTAAAGAAAGATTTTCGTCTTCAGACTGTGCTGACAAAAAAGTTAATTAATCGAGCAAATTAATCAAACCAAAAAAAAAAAAAAACACTAACAAATTTGGCAATGAACTTGTGAAATGGATGTGACACCAGTGTTGCGGGTAACACATTACAAGTAATGCAAGTTACGTAATATATAACTTTTTCCAAGTAATTAGTAAAGTAACGCATTATTTTTTAATTGACAAGAAAATATATTTCTTTTCAAATAAGTAACGCCAGTTACTTTTTCCCCCATTTATTGATTAAAAGCTCTCCTGTCCCCATGTTGAGAGAAATTGTGAGTAAGATGTTACTTTATTTCTAGAATAAATGTGAATTTACAAAAAAATAATCTCACTCACTAAAAAAAACCAGATACAGTATTCCTCAAAATGTATAAAAACAGTCAAATTCAATACAATCCTGCAATAATTGTTAAATAATACAAATATCCTTTATGTATTTAATCCAATTTTATTAATCTTCGATGATCCAATTCATCCACACTGATAAGCAAAAATTACTCAAGAAAATCTAACATTTGTTTTCCTTTTTTTATTGCTGAAGAGTTAATAAAAAGGCTTTTGCATTTGCCAAAAATATAACTTTTTATATTAAAAACAAACAAGCAAGACCTGCCTAAATTTAAAAAGTAACGCAAAAGAAACATAGTGCATTACTTTCCATAAAAAGTAACTAAGTAACGTAATTAGTTACTTTTTTAGGAAGTAACTCAATATTGCAATGCATTAGTTTAAATTTCCCCAATACAGTGTAACACTATATCTCCACTCGGGATGTGCATCTCCATAACTGAGGCTGATGCAATACCCATCTTGATGCATATAGCCAACAATATGATACATTAAAGATGCATACCCTTACGAAAAATAAGTTTATTCAAGTGTGCTATTGGTATACTTCTTTTAAACTAAAAAAAATATGAAAGTATACTTTCAGTCTACTTTTTTATGTGCTTCTCAGAAATGTGCTTTATATAATTCTCAGAAATATAGTTAAAATGACTTTTAAGTATACTTCACTTATACTTAGAAAAAGTCTAATATATTTGAGCCATACTTGTGCTCTGAGAATCTGTGTTTTCATTGTTATACGCTAGGGGCGCTATTACACATCGTCTGAACAGAATTTCCAAAACACAAGTGAAGAAGAAACCGAAACACAGACGCTTCCACATGTAATCTAACACAATCGTCAAACATAAAACAGCATCAAAACCATATATATGTAAAACTGTGTAACGTTATGGAATAAAATGTCAACCCATGAAGAGGTAATAATGATTGTGAAGCTTTGGGGTGTTGATCAACTCCATCTACGTGTTTATTATCATCAATAGTCTTTTTTTTTTTTTTTTTTTTTTCAAAATGTTGTTTATTTATAATTTTTTATTTCTGAAACTTACCCACATTCAAGTGTTTGTAAAAAAAAAATGCATTAAGCTAGAATAAAATGTTTTTGTTTACAAGCAGATACCCTGTTCTTTCTTTTGATGTTTTGTATGTTTAGATATTCATATAACAAAAAATATACAAATTAATACCTAAATAGTGACATAGTAGTATACTTAAAATATGATGTAAAGTTCACTTAAAGAAAACGTACCTAACAAGTATACCTGCAGTATAAAACTAATATAGTAGTTTACTGAGACTATACTTCAAAGTGCACTAAAAATGCATACAAATTTAATCAGTAAACTATCAGTATACTTATAAGTTCACTTTTAGTAGACTTGCAGTACAAACTAAAAAACAAAGATATAACTAGTTGTGTATTCAAAGTTTTCTACTGTTATACTTAAAGTATACTTATACTGTACAGTCATGGCCAAAAGTTTTGAGAATTACATACATATTGGAAATTGGAAAAGTTGCTGCTTAAGTTTTTATAATAGCAATTTGCATATACTCCAGAATGTTATGAAGAGTGATCAGATGAATTGCATAGTCCTCCTTTGCCATGAAAATTAACTTAATCCTGAAAAAAACTTTCCACTGCATTTCATTGCTGTCAATAAAGGACCTGCTGAGATCATTTCAGTAATGGTCTTGTTAACTCAGGTGAGAATGTTGACGAGCACAAGGCTGGAGATCATTATGTCAGGCTGATTGGGTTAGAATGGCAGACTTGACATGTTAAAAGGAGGGTGATGCTTGAAATCATTTTTCTTCCATTGTTAACCATGGTGACCTGCAAAGAAACACGTGCAGCCATCATTGCGTTGCATAAAATGACTTCAGAAGCAAGGATATTGTGGCTACTAAGATTGCACCTAAATCAACACTTTATAGGATCATCAAGAACTTCAAGGAAAGAGGTTTAGTTCTTGTTAAGAAGGCTTCAGGGCATCCAAGAAAGTCCAGAAAGCGCCAGGATCATCTCCTAAAGAGGATTCAGCTGCAGGATCGGAGTGCCACCAGTGCAGAGCTTGCTCAGGAATGGCAGCAGGCAGGTGTGAGCGTATCTGCACGCACAGTGAGGCAAAGACTTTTGGAAGATGGCCTGGTGTCAAGAAGGGCACCAAAGAAGCCACTTCTCTCCAAAAAAAGATCAGGGACAGATTGATCTTCTGCAAAAAGTATGGCGAATGGACTGCTGAGGACTGGGGCAAAGTCATATTCTCCGATGAAGCCTCTTTCCGATTGTTTGGGGCATCTGGAAAAAGGCTTGTCCGGAGAAGAAAAGGTGAGCGCTACCATCAGTCCTGTGTCATGCCAACAGTAAAGCATCCTGAGACCATTCATGTGTGGGGTTGCTTCTCATCCAAGGGAGTGGGCTCACTCACAATTTTGCCCCAAAACACAGCCATGAATAAAGAACGGTACCAAAACACCCTCCAACAGCAACTTCTTCCAACAATCCAACAACAGTTTGGTGAAGAACAATGCATTTTCCAGCACAATGGAGCACCGTGCCATAAGGCAAAAGTGATAACTAAGTGGCTCGGGGCCAAAACGTTGACATTTTGGGTCCATGGCCTGGAAACTCCACAGATCTTAATCCCATTGAGAACTTGTGGTCAATCCTTAAGAGGCGGGTGGACAAACAAAAACCCACTAATTCTGACAAACTCCAAGAAGTGATTATGAAAGAATGGGTTGCTATCAGTCAGGATTTGGCCCAGAAGTTGATTGAGAGCATGCCCAGTCGAATTGCAGAGGTCCTGAAAAAGAACGGCCAACACTGCAAATACTGACTCTTTGCATAAGTGTCATGTAATTGTCAATAAAAGCCTTTGAAATGTATGAAGTGCTTGTAATTATATTTCAGTACATCACAGAAACAACTGAAACAAAGATCTAAAAGCAGTTTAGCAGCAAACTGTGTGAAAACTAATATTTGTGTCTTTCTCAAAACTTTTGGCCACGACTGTAGGTATACTTTTGTATACTAGAAAGTGGGCCAATTTAGTTCCAAGCAGTGTTGAAATAGTACACTTAAAAGTATACTAGTAGTACACTGATATTTGTATACTTACTACATAAAGTGTACTTAAAATATACTTGAACCTTACTTAAGTATAGTTAATAAAATAAACTGATTCGGATTAATCATGGTGATTATCTTTAGGATGGACATCCAACATAACATATGATATTTACCATCTGAATCTAACAATGTCATGTCAACAAATAGAAAAGTCAGCCTTCTATTAATTACCATGCTAATTATTGGGCCTTTTTGCCCCAACAGCGAGGGTGTTTTTTTCTTTAACCCAAATACCATCATTTTACATATTCTTTAGTTTTTTTAAAAACTGTTGCTTTAATTATCTTTAACAAAACAAACAATCCTTAAGACCTTTATCTCTAGATATACAAAATAATTTTAGGATTTTCTTTTGATACTTTGTTACTGCTGCTCACGAACACATCAAGGATCAGACAAAATTGCACGTGTATCTTGAAAAGCGGATATTTTGGAAAGTGCTATGGAGGAAAATAATATAGCCTTTAGCCTCATCACACCCTACATAAAAAATATTGGTCACAAATTATTGGTCACATTCTAAATAATAAAAATATAGCGCATCTACTAATAAAAAGAAATCAGTTTTTACCAATGCAAATATATTAGAAATGCTGGATCGTGATCCAAATGCCAACTTATATCCAATGCACACTTTTTAACTTTTATGCTGATGTGAAATTTACCATCCCTAATCTCCATAATCTTATAGCAAAATTAGATGAAACTTGGTACCTGCGTATTTGAGCCATTTTGGCACAGCACCACCTACTGGTCAGAAAATATACAAACTGCTATACAAACAAAATTTTCCAATGTCAGGCTTTTTTTTTTAACAAATGCACTGGCATATCTAAAACTGGTTCCCCTTCAGTCGAATCACTTCGACGTTACATGGGATCTCGCTTGAGAGACCGATCATCTCTGAGCCTTATATAAAAAGGCCAATTGCAAATTGGCGAGTGGACGTGCGCACCGGCCACGCTCCCGTACATACGGGTATATAAGATGGCCACGCGCATCACTCAGTTAGACTTTTGCTTTCAGAGCCTTTCCTGCTCGAGCCTTACAACCAAGAAAAGCAACGTTCCTGAAGCTCTTCTCCGCTGACGTGCTGCCACCTAAAAGAGTCATCTAAAAGAGTGTTTTGGCAGCCGTCAGCGGTATCCTGCGGGCGGCCGTTTTCACGGCCATTAAAAGCCTACTGCGCTCCAGCGAGCAGCCCCAGCAGTGCACAGAGTGCCGCGGTTCCTCCCTGGGCAGACCGGGATCGAAAAAGAGCAGCTACTGCGCTGCTAGTGCGCTACTGGATGTGGCAGTTTCCTCACCTCCGAGGACGGACATGAACGCTGCCTCACATGCCTGGGCTTAGAGCATGCTGAGGCAGCGTTCACGGATGGTTCATGCGAACACTGTGAGTGCATGACCATGGTCACGCTGAGGAACCGACGCTCTTTTGCGAGACGGCTCCCCTCTGCGCCCCGCGGCCCGTCGTTAAGCCGCCAATGCTTTTCGGCCGCCGTGGTGAGGCAAAGGGGGGATTTACGAGTGACAGTGCAGACTGTGCCGCCGGCTTCCAAAGCCCTGCGGCCGTCTACACCCCAGCGTGGCCCCGTTGAGTGGCCAGAGCAGTATGCTTCCCCGCTATCCGGGCCGTGCATCTCCTTAGGCGCTCCACCGGAGGAAGAGATGTCTGTCGCTGCGTCAGAGGGAGAATCCGATGGTGCGGCCCTCTCGCCGGGCCAGAGCCCCCCTGTGGCAGCTGCCCCGGCTGACTTGGACGCCGAACTATCGGCTATGCTCCTCCGAGCCGCCAGGGGGATCGGCCTCGAGGTATCAGATACACCTCCCGCCGATCCCTCTAGGCTTGGCGACTGGTTCCTGAGGGGGGCGCCCCCCCCCCGTTCCATTTTTTCCGGAGGTGCATGAGGAGCTGACTAAAACATGGCGGGCGCCTTTCTCTAAAAAATCGCGCCTTCGCCCCAGCTCCTCCTCCCTCGCCAACCTCGATGGCGGGGCGGCCCGGGGATGCGAGTCGCTCCCCCAGGTGGAGCGCGCTGTCGCGGTTCATTTATGCCCGCGTGGCGCCACCACCTGGAGGGACCGGCCGCATCTACCCTCCAGGGCGTGTGAGCGCTCGTCCGCCCTTGCGGGCCGCGTCTACCGCGCTGCTGGACAGGCCGCCTCCGCCCTGCACGCCATGGCCACCTTGCAGGTCTACCAGGCGCAGGCACTGAAACATCTGGACGAGGGTGGTCCTGACCAAGATACAATGCAGGAACTCCGCGCTGCCACCGACTTCGCGCTCCGAGCTACGAAGGTCACGGCGCGGTCTCTTGGTCAGGTGATGTCCACGGCTGTGGTCCAGGAGCGACACCTGTGGCTCAATCTGGCGCAGATGGCGGAGGTCGACAAGGCTCGCTTTCTCGACGCCCCCATCTCCCAGAGCGGCCTATTCGGCTACACTGTCGAGGATTTCGCCCAGTAATTCTCGGCAGTCCAGAAACAGACGGAGGCCATCAAACACATCCTGCCCCACCGCGAAGCCAACATCCCGCCGCCGGTGGCCCCGCCTCCGCCTGTCCGTCGCCGATGGCGCCCCCCTGCGGCTAGTAAAGCAGCTCCAGCTCCCGCCGAGGGTCACGAAGCCGGGATGGCTACCCGGCGCAGAGCCGGCCGCAGGAGAGCGGCGCCGCCCGCCTCTCAGGGACCTGCTAAGAAAACCCCGCGCAGAAAATCCGTGAAGCGTCCCTGATGCGGGCAACCCAGAGGTGGTCAAGATTGCTCTTCGGGGGACAGCGACATCGTCTCCCCCTCTCCCGGTGGAGGGCCGGGAACTCCTGTGCACACTAACATCGCCCACATTTTCACAGAAAGAGCAAATTCTCCCACCTCTGGGGCCTCGGCCCCGAGTTTCCTTCTCGAGCAGAACTTACACTCCTCGGCAGCGAACTCGGAGCCTGGCATCGCCAGCGCGGGATCCAGGGAAGAAGGTAAGCGCTGTTTCTCGCAGCCAGACTCTCCCCCAGAACTCAGCGTTCTCTGGGGTCAGTCCCCTGCCCCCCGCCCCCTTAGGCTGCCCCACCGCGGTCACGTCGGTCAACGTTCCCTTGATACCGCTAGCGAGCCGGTTGAAGGCGTGGCTTCAGCTCCCCAACCCCTCGCGGTGGTTGATACGGACGGTACGTCTCGGCTATGCGATTCAATTCGCCAGGCGTCCGCCCAGGTACAGAGGCGTCCATTTCACTATTGTCCGTTCGGACATGCATGCCGCTGTCCTGCGTGCGGAGGTTGCAGTCCTACTGGCGAAGGACGCAATCGAGCCAGTCCCTCCAGCCGAGATGAAGTCAGGGTTCTACAGTCCCTACTTCATCATGCCCAAAAAGAGCGGTGGGTTAAGACCCATCCTGGACCTCAGAGCTCTAAATCGGTCCCTTCTCAGGCTGCCGTTCAAGATGCTCACGACGAAACGCATGCTAACCTGCATTCGTCCCCAGGATTGGTTTGCAGCCATCGACCTGAAGGACGCTTACTTTCACGTCTCGATCCTTCCTCGTCACAGACCCTTCCTTCGGTTTGCCTTCGAAGGTCGAGCGTATCAGTACAAGGTTCTCCCATTTGGCCTGTCCCTCTCTCCCCGCGTCTTCACCAAGGTCGCGGAAGCAGCCCTGGCCCCTCTTTGGCAGTCGGGGCTTCGCATTCTCAACTATCTCGACGACTGGCTTTTGGTAGCTCACTCGCGAGATCTATTGTGCGAGCAGAGGGACCTGGTGCTTCGGCACCTCAGCCATCTGGGCCTTCAGGTCAACCGAGAGAAGAGCAAACTCTCCCCAGTGCAGAGGATCTCTTTTCTCGGTGTGGAGCTGGACTCGATCAATATGACAGCCCGCCTCTCAAACGAGCGCGCGCAGTCAGTGCTGAGATGTCTGGACTTATTCAGACAGAAGACAGCGGTTCCTCTCAAAACTTTTCAGAGGCTCCTGGGGCATATGGCAGCTGCGGCCGCGGTCACGCCGCTGGGCTTGCTTCATATGAGACCGCTTCAGCACTGGTTACACGTTTGAGTTCCAAGACGGGCATGGCACCGTGGCACACTTCGGATTGGCGTTTCCCCGCAGTGTCGCCGCCTCTTCCGTCTGTGGTCAGACCCTGTCTTCCTTCGGGCCGGAGTTCCCTTGGGGCAGGTTTCCAGGCATGTCGTGGTGCACACCGATGCCTCCACCACGGGTTGGGGTGCTATATGCAACGGGCAAGCAGCCTCGGGCTCCTGGATAGGACCTCAGCTGCAGTGGCATATCAATTGCCTCGAGTTGTTGACCGTGCTTCTGGCCCTTCGTCGCTTCCGATCGACGCTGCGCCAGAAGCACGTGCTTGTTTACACCGACAGCACCGCGACTGTGGCGTATATCAATCGCCAGGGCGGCCTTCGCTCACCTCGCATGTCACAACTCGCCCGCCGTCTGCTCCTTTGGAGTCAAACGTGGCTGAAATCGCTGCGTGCCATTCACATTCCAGGGGAACTCAACCGTGCAGCGGATCAGCTCTCACGGCAGTCCACCCACCCCGGAGAATGGCGACTCCACCCCGAGACGGTCCAGCTGATTTGGAGTCGATTCAGCCAGGCTCAGATAGATCTGTTCGCCTCCCCTGAAACCTCCCACTGCCAGCTCTTTTTCTCTCTGACCCAGGCTCCCCTCGGCAGAGACGCCCTGGCACACAGCTGGCCTCCGGGGCTCAAGTACAACTTTCCCCCAGTGAGCCTCCTTGCACAGACCCTGTGCAAGATCCGGGAGGACGAGGAGAAGGTCTTACTGGTCGCGCCATATTGGCCCACCCGGACCTGGTTCCCGGAACTCATTTCCCTCGCGGCAGCCCCTCCATGGAAAATCCCCTTGAGGAAAGACCTTCTTTCTCAGGGGATGGGCACGATTTGGCACCCGCGCCCCGACCTGTGGAACCTTCATGTTTGGCTCCTGGACGGGACGCGTCAGACCTCGCCGGCCGTGAGAAACACCATCATTCAGTCCCGAGCCCCCTCTACGAGGCAGGCTTACGCTCTGAGGTGGGGTCTGTTCGTTGACTGGTGCTCCTCTCGAGCTGAGGACCCACAGAGATGCACGATTGCAGTAGTGCTTTCCTTCCTGCAAGAGAAGTTGGAGCGCAGGCTGTCCCCTTCGACTCTCAAAGTCTACGTTGCTGCTATCGCAGCGTATCATGATGCAGTGGATGGAACATCCCTGGGTAAGCACCCACTGGTCGTGAGGTTCCTTAGAGGTGCCAGGAGACTTAATCCTCCCAGACCGCACCTCATACCCTCTTGGGATCTCTCCGTCGCCCTCCGTGGCCTACGGGACGCCCCATTCGAGCCACTTGCCTCAGTTAAGCTGAAATTTCTGTCTCTTAAGACAGCGCTCCTGATTGCTCTGGCCTCCATCAAGAGGGTAGGGGACCTACAAGCTTTCTCTGTCAACGAAACGTGCCTCGAGTTCGGGCCCGGAGACTCTCACGTCATCCTGAGACCCCGGCCCGGTTATGTGCCCAAGGTTCCCACCACGCCCTTCCGCGATCAGGTGGTGAACCTGCAAGCTCTGCCCCCGGAGGAGGCAGACCCAGCTTCTGCGCTGCTCTGCCCTGTTCGTGCTCTACGCACTTACGTAGACCGTACTCGGCACTTCAGGCGCACCGAGCAGCTCTTTGTCTGCTTCGGAGGTCAGCAGAAAGGGAATGCTGTCTCCAAACAGAGGTTGGCCCATTGGGTGGTAGAAGCCATCTCCCTATCTTACTTATATCAGGGAGAGCCATGCCCTTTATGTGTTCATGCCCACTCCACTAGGAGTGTTGCCTCATCCTACGCGTTGGCTCATGGCGCCTCACTAGCGGACATCTGTAGAGCTGCGGGCTGGGCGACACCCAATACCTTCGCTAGGTTTTACAACCTCCGCGTAGAGGCCGTATTCTCCCGTGTCTTAACATAAGACTTAGGCGAACGGGAGGATGGCTGGTGTTGGCTTGCTGCGCCATTCCCAAAAGGGATCCGTGCGCTATATCCCAGAATGTTCCCTCCGGTGAACCCTGGGTCCTCTGTGCCCCGCAGTCCGGCCTAGATGCAGAGTAGTCCCTGACTGTGATCCTGCCCGGGTCTCCTTCGCCCCGCAGGTTGTGGCTTAGTTTTTATTATTCCCAGCGGAGGAGACCGCTGTTTCCCTCGTGTATCCCTAAAAACCTTTATGGATATATTGAATTATTCTCATTTCCACATGTAAAGATCTCATGTGCTCCGCCCCCCCAACCCATGCTTCAGTACGTCTGGCATCCCTGGAAGGGCCCCCTTATTGGGCCTCAGGGCGTTGGGAAGGTTACGTTACAATACCGCCTGCGGACACGTCTGGAAGACTTGCCGGCACGTGGGGTTGTGCGTAACGCGGCATCAGTGTCGTGGCCTTTTCCATAGGGTTAGTTCCCATGTAACGTCGAAGTGATTCGACTGAAGGGGAACGTCTAGGTTACGAAGGTAACCCTCGTTCCCTGAAGGAGCGAACGGAGACGTTACATTCCCCTGCCACGACCTGACGTCGCGCTGACGCCGGCTCGATCGGCTCTTCAGCAAAAGCCTAACTGAGTGATGCGCGCGGCCATCTTATATACCCGTATGTACGGGGGCGTGGCCGGCGCGCACGTCCACTCGCCAATTTGCAATTGGCCTTTTTATATAAGGCTCAGAGATGATCGGTCTGTCAAGCGAGATCCCATGTAACGTCTCCGTTCCCTCCTTCAGGGAACGAGGGTTACCTTCGTAACCTAGACGTTATGTGTCTTTAGCAAGATGCCCTGAAAGTACTCAGGATAGCACCACCTTGTGGTCAAAATAGCTTATGATATATTTACTGGTCATAATAGATTACATAAGTCATAACAAGAACAATGATAGCAGTTATGCCATAGACAGTTAAACTTGCTATCCACCATTTAGATTTTTAGCTTTTTTCTGATTTTCTCCAAATTCAATTAATATCATCATCATATAATGCCAGTGTTATGGATTTTCTTGCAACAGACAAAACCATTACAGAGTACAGAGACAAACTTTTCTTTGGAATAGTGGGCACAAAAGAATTATCCCAAGACTTGTCCATTAAGTAAATAGCATTATTTTAGATTTGTTTTGACTTTAACTGTACCCTACAGATCTTTGAAAAGTCTCAGTGCTGTTTGTAATGCATTGATGCATACTTTGTGTTAGGAGTTAATGAAAGTCAAGTATCCCAATGCCTGCAGCACATTCATTTGTCTTGCATTGTTGTGTACGCAGGTGAAAGAGACATTGAGTAATAGACACTAGACAGATGGGACAAACTATAAGGACAAATTGTGCAGAGATTCCAATTGAAAGCCTTGAGTTATGCAGTTGCATTTCCACCCTAATTGATTAGCAACACACGCTAGTCTGGCCTTCACTTATTTATGGGCACAAAAAACAAACCAATACTACAAAAAAAAACTCTGAAAATGTATATTAAATATGTATTTAATCAAGCTTGCGTTTTGAGGTCAGTCTTATAAAATACATTTATTTAGTTTCATTGGATGAATTGAACACTTGAAAATTGCTTTTTTGAATAACAGAAAATCTATTCATGGTACTTCAAAAATATCACTACTGCAATCATCATTGCCTTCAAAAAAATATACGCTTATGCAAAAATAATTTAATTAAAACCACCATCTGATAAGTTAATGGTAAGCAATAGATCCTCCCCAAATACATCCTCTCACTACCTCTAACTAACCTTTAGCTAACCTAGTTTTTTTCGTTTTCAGCATGTTTCCTTACATGTGTAAATATGTGTTTTAACATAAAAAATTAAACAACTGAGATATAAACTGAACAAGTTTCACAGGCTTTTGACAAACAAAAATGGAATAAGCTAATGTGTCCCTGAACCAGGGGTGTTTACTTTGAGGAGGCAAGGGAGGCAGTGCCTCCTCATAATATTGGTCGAGAAAAGAATTGGTAGTACAAAAAAAAACAAAAAAACACTCCAAATATTACTAAATGTAACATTAAAAAGTGTATAAATCACTATTTTTTTTTCTGAAGAAAGTTACAGCAGAAGTCTGTATCTGTCTCAGCTCCCCTGAGCCCACAGAGTTTTAACAGACACCCTAAAGCGTGCGGTGAGTTTGCTGGGGGGGTAATTGAGAATAAATGGCAGAAAGTCATGTGAGAGGAGGCAATGCCTCTAGCATGAAATGATAGGACATGACTGGTTATGTTCGGCTGTGATTGGTTTATGCAATAAATCCTGCCTCTTGTCCTTATTGTGCGTTCGCAAATCAGTCTGAATGAACAATATAATGGCGTTAATGGGAATACTCATTTTAAAAAGCAAGTAAACAACTCACAGACTTAGATAGAACTACTTTGTTACATCAAAATAAGACTTAAAATTGCGTGAAAACATGACATGTGGGTCCGTGTACGTTTTATTCATTTGATTTCCAAATTGAAACAAAATAAGCAGAAATAAGAAAACGGCTCATTTATTAGTTTTTTCATTTGTTCAGAAAATGATTTTTTTTTGGTTCACGGGTAGAAAACGGATAAACGACTTCAAAATTCGTTTTCCACATGTGGGCGGTCACGAGACGCCCCTTTACGCCGATTGGTCAACCAGATTTGGACCGGTGATGCCATCCATTGTTCTTTCAACAAAATAAAAGACCATTATTTTTTTTATTTTCATTCTTTTGCAGTCTTTAAAACAACAAACATACAAGTGCAATAACATTAATTACATCAAAATATTATACAATATAACTAAAATATTATAATAATAATAAAATTGGAAAAGCAATTAGAAAATCACATGTACACAAGAAGTACAAATAGTTACAAATTATTCAAACAATAGATTTACGGCTTTAAAATAATTTACAGCTTCTGTCGTTGTTTCTTGATTCTTTTAACCATTGCATATCTGGCTGTTTCTATTAAAATGAGAGTCAACAAGATGATAGTCCTCTGACTGGACTTTCTTCTGTTCAACCTAACACGTTTCACAAATATTTATTTCACAAATATTAATCTGCATCCAGCATGTTTTATTTTGCTGAATGATTTTAAATCTGAGCATCTGCGGTACCCAGACAGCGCAAAGAAGAACAGATCAGTGTTCAGTCAAGTGTAAATGCACAGCAGTCTTAACTTTTCTTTTAGACATGTTTTGGACAAGCGATGGTAAGTGCAAATACTGTAAAGCAAATTGACTGAAGGTACCGAGGGTGGAGAATTTATTTTTTATTATTTATTTAACAGCCTTGATGCTTAAGTAAAATGTTGATATAAGCTAGATAAAAAAATAATAATAATGGTTTCAAAAAGTCGCTTTTCACGGTGTTCGGCCATTTAACGATTAAATTACTTGCTCACCGCCCCACCGTCGTTTTTTTATTAAAATATTATATAAAAAATAATTTTTATAGAAATAATATCTAGGTAGTTTAGCGGGACAACAGATAATCGTCTGCTTCATATATCATGAGCAACAGCGCACTGATCCAGCGAGATGATTGACAGGACCATGGCGGAGGCAGAAGCACAAGAGCGCAAAATGAACTGTGCTGTATGAAGCGGACGATTGTATTGTATAACTACATTGATATTATTTCTACAAAAATTATTTCTTTATAACATTTCTATAAAAAACGAAAGGTGGGGGGTGGACAATTAATTTAATCGGTGGATGGCCGAACACCGTAAAACACCGACTTTGCAAGCCTAAGCTTTATTTTTTTTATAATATTAACATGTTACTTAAGCATCAAGGCTGTGCACACTTATACTAACTTAAATCCTGGCGAAATGAAATGTTCCTGTGGCTATGAAATACAGTACAGTAATAAATTCTCCACTCTTCAGTACCTTCAGTCGATTTGCATTACAGTATTTGCATTTATCATCGCTTGTCCAAAACTGAGCATGTCTAAAAGAAAAGTTATGACTCCTGTGCATTTACACTTGACTAAACATTGATCTGTTCTTCTTTGCTCTGTCTGGGTACAGCAGATACTCAGATTATAAACCATACAGCAAAATAAAACATGCGGGGTGCAGAATAATAGCTATGAAATAAATATTTCTGTGAAACGAGTTAGGTTGAACAGAAGAAAGCCATCATTTTGTTGAAAAATATATATATATATCATCTTATTTTTACATCTTACAATAAACAACGCGACACAAGCCTTTAAATTATTTGAAAGCTTAAAATGTTTTGTTTGAAAAATTTGTAACTATTTGTACATATATGTACGTGATTTTCTTATTGCTTTTTCTATTTTATTATTTTTAAGTGTCTTATTTTATTATATTTTGATGCAATTAATGTTATTGCCCTTATATGTTTTTGTTTTAAAGACTTAAAAAATGAAAATAAATAATTAATGGTCTTTTTTTATAAATAATGGTCTTTTATTTCGTTGAACGAACAATGGATGGCGTCACCGGTCCAAATTTGGTTGACCAATCGGCGTAAAGGGGCGTCTCCTGACCGCCAACATGTGGGAAAAGAATTTTGAAGTTGTTTATCTATTTTCTAAAAAAAAAAATCAAAATTTCAAAAAACAAAAAATCGAGCCAAAATCTCGTTTTTTCGTTTTCTGAACAAATGAAAAAAAAAAAAAAACGAATAAATGAGCCGTTTTCTTATTTCTGCTTATTTCGTTTCAGTTTGAAAATCAAATGAACAAAACGTACACGGACCCATGTGGAAGTTTTTAGTGAGTAACCAGTGTGGTGAAATTTAAAGCAAATCTCTGTGTCTGGGACCAGTATTTACTGAGCTTTGATGAGTGTAAGTAATGTTTATTTAACTAAGAAAATGTGACTGGGACATCAATTTATGAACAAATAAAATAAAAATGAAAAAAGTGAGGACTTTGCCTCCTCATTTTATTGTGCAATATCAAACATCATAGTCAGTATCTTGTGTGCGAAGTCTGTTGGGAATTTTTCCATGTTTATCAATGCGTTCTCACTTCCAACTCGTCACATATTGAAGCTTGGTCAGGACACCTTGTTGTCACTTTTTGATGCTCAGGGTACCCTTTTAGCGTCACTTTTGGACGTGCAGGGTCCTCCATTGATTTTAGTTGTTTTCATTAAGCGTCACGTTTAATGATTTGCATGCATTTGCAAAAATATAAATAATTTTATATAAATGTATTCTTTCATAGATATTTTGGAGCACCTAACACCACCCGTACCCTAAACCTCTGAACAATATAAAACAGGCAACAGGCAAATAAAAGTACACTGACAGGTATTTATTGCAAAAACTTACCATAAAAAAACAGTATAAATGTATTACAAATAAGTTCTCCAATATCTTACAGTTTTTCTCAATTGCTTAAACACATTTCTTGAAATTATGCCTCTTATTTGCGAAACTCTAAACACAAATCCACAACTCCTAACTCAATTCCCCAAACTTCTTATATTGAGGTCAAAATGAAGCTCTCCACTCAAAACAACACAATCTTGCTGAAAAACCAAACTTTGCTCTCAGACATGACACACAAATCCTCAAAAACACACACACTACAACACAGTTTTACACACTGATGAGATAAATTCAAAACAATACAACCAAAACAATCCAAATAAAAAACTTTTCACATGATGAAAACAACAAATCTATGCCTTTGCAAGTGTTTTATTCCTTAATTTAATGTACTGTAGAGTACAGTACAAAACAGCAAACAACAACAAAATATAATTTTTCTGCCCAGAATCCTGTCTTTGGTCTGGGACAGGCCAAAGAACCTCTTCAGCATCACAGGCTAAATTAGCCCTGGCCAGGCAGCAGGGGTCAAATCCTCTTGCATGCCTGATCCAACCCTGGCACTCATCAACTAAAATATATGAGACTGCTTGTTTTCTCGCCCTTGCCCTTCCTCTGTCTCTTCCACGTTGTCGTTGTCATCCACCTTCTTCTCCTCCTCTTCCTCTTTCACCTCCTACTCTTCCTCTTCAAAATTACACATTACTGTATGTGGGATACTGATTGAAAAAGACTGGATAGGATTCACAGTTACACTTGTACTGTACTAGTGGTCTGAGAAAAAAAATAAAAATGCATTACAGTGTCATTGTGAAACAGCAAAGAAAAAGAAATATGGGCACAAAGGTAAAAATAAAAATTAGAAAGTCTACTGTCAGATTTTGTAACTCCTGCGTTGTCCTCTGTCTATATACAGTATGCTTTCCAATTGAAGGTTCAAGAGATGTACCTTTGAGCTATTTCAGAGAACTGCTTTATCATTGGTTGATATACATTATCTTCATTAGTGAAAGTCAAGATTCACTTGAATAATTCATGGCAAATTTACAAAAAGTCTAATAGAAATGTGTAGAATATATGATTGACAGTTTATAACAACTAGATCAAAAATTTTGCATTTAGGTAATGACTTATACGATGAGCTAATGACTTGATGTTTTGAGGGGTCAAACTATTGCACAGAGAACTATATCATACATTTTGAGCAACATGACAATAGCAACTGATAATGTGGGAAACCGCAGACAAATGTATCTAATCAGTTGTATGAATGTACCAAAGCAATCACAACTTGATCAGAAGAATGAGAAGCTTTTTATGATGTGCACAAGAGACTAGATGATGTGGATGTTGAACAAGTAGTTTTGACAATTTCATTTCTGATCTGAGAAATGCACCAAAGTGACTGAGAAAAACTGTAAGCTGACTTTGGCTTCTTTTAGGTTCTGATTTGTGTGTGCTAAATTTTGACTCCTAGTGTTTCCACTTGGATAATTGTGTGCTAATTGAGCTCAAACTTCACAGATTGAGTGAACAATGTTGAATGCTTGTGCTCTAAATGACCACATGGTGTAAGCACTGAGAAATGTAGGGGTTTGTGTGTAGAGTTTTGCAGTAACAGTTCACCAAATATAACTCATGTGTCAAAGCAGGGAATAGTGTTTATTGTTTAGGGAAATGGGTGTGCTTTTTCAAAAATGGCGTTATAGTTTTGAAATTTTAGTTCAAAAGACTGGTTATAGTGTTTTAGCAATTGAGAAAAACTGTAAAAGAGTTTAATTAATTTAATTTAAAAGAGTTTTAAAGAGTAAATCATAAGGTTTTAGTCACTGAAGATAAGCTTGCTTCTGAACACATATCACATTCAAAAAGATACTTCCAACCTTGTTTAGCCTGACGTAACTGGTCACGAGACATGCAAAAGCCAATGACATTTCACAACCAAAGCTGACTTAATGCTTCTTCTGGCGGCAATTTTTAAATATGTTCACAGACTGCATGAGCTTTACAGTGGATATAGATGACGATCACGTCTATTCCTCTCAGAAATCAAAGGTTTTACATCCGAAGACTTGGGATATCTAGCAATGTAGACTTTTTATTTAAATAAATTGTGACTGTGGTTGTATCTGCATGTTATATCCAGTGTTTTTATTGACAAATGGTTAGGTTTAGGGGCAGGGGTTGGGTTATGTGTTCGCAAAAGTGTAAATAGCGTAATGTAAATGTAACCCCTACACTCAGGGTCCTACTCGCACCTGCTCCGAGCAGGTCTCAGGCATGGGATGCGGGCACACTAATGAGGAGGCTAAAGACTGCAGCCTCTAGCGTCTGTTGCTAGTGTGCCTCTTGAGATCATGGGAGTGAGGTCTACCTGCACAGCACCTACCGCTGGCCTCTGTTACGCTCACGTCCCCAAACCTCACTCCCATCCGGGTCACAGCACCAATGATGTATCCTCTCTGCGCGTTTACTGGCCTCTAGCACCGCTGCTGCTACTCTGCGCTGTGTTGTGTACGTCCGTGGGTGGTGGTAGAGATGGGACGCACACACAGAGGGGTTCAGAATCATGGCTTGACCGTTTATTCCACAGCATGGCATTTATAGTATTAATAACGTGAACTGCATTCAGTTTTAAAACTTGCATAGTCCATTTCAATGCACATGCAATTTAATAACATGCTCTTGCTGCTTATATTATCATACATTATATGTTTTCAGTCTAAAACACAAAACATCTCAAACTAAACTTTAGTGCGATAACAACAAAGATATTTAACATTTTAATTTCCACTGCCACTGCGAGCTATTATGTTGCATGTTCCTATAAAAGCTAATGAGTTCTGCTCGCCCCGCCCCTCTCTGCCGTAGGATGATGAGCCGTAATGTTTACTTTAGCCACGTTTAGTGGCAAAACTTGCTAACAAGCACATTATTAAGAAAGGCCATTTGCAAAGATGCATAAAAAACCTTTATACTCACTTCTGCTGTGGGTAAAGCTGCATCACGAATGATTTGCACGAATATAGACGCATATGTAGATCGGGATCGGCTCTTTCCTTTCAAAAATGAAAGTAACGTTAATTCTCTGTGTCTTCAGCAGCTCAGATGTTGGGAGTAAATGACTATAGCTATGTTCGTTGTTACATCCAACAACTGAACACCTCAATCGCTCAATCAGACACATTCTTGTCTTCCTCTGCACCTGAATCACACAATGGCGATCAGAGTCGGACTGTTTCAGCTCGGTGAGGGCGGGTCTAAGGTAAGGTGCTCATGTCAATCAACTATTGTGGGAGCGGCCTTTGTCTGTGTGTCGTCACACCAACAAGAAGCTGAGAATGACCGGATTTTAAAAAAGGGGATTACTTTTAAAGATTAAAAAAATACCACTGGGTGGATTTTTATCATTGTAGGGTGGTTGTGTACACAAATTGCCAACACACATTAATGTTCAAACATGTAAAAGTGAGTTTTGAATTTGATGACCCTTTTAAAGCAATGGGGTACCCTGTGCGTCAAAAAATGACCCCAAGGGGTCCTGACCAAGCATCAATATGTGATGAGTTGGGAGTGAAAATGTTTTGTCCACATATGAAACTCACAATTTTATATTAAAATGACTGGATTTCGCCCAGCAACAGTAAATCTGACCACATCTTAACAAATGTTTTTGCTTGCTCTACATGTCAGTGAAATGCTGTCCTCCTGTCTAACTGTGTGTTTTTGACTAGAATCACGGTCAAGATTTGGCTGGTCATGATGGTCAGATAGCCCCTGCTGGTAATTACTCCAGAGTAATTAGTCACATGGCATTTATGACTCTAGTAATTGGGTCAAAATCTGTGTGCCCAGAAAAACTACCCATGAGGAATGATGGCAGCATGCAGGTTGCGTACTTGTGGAGTAAGTACGCCAGCTGATAAATGTGAATACTAATGGATAACTCTCTCCTTGGCCAAAATGTGGTGCAATGTGAACCAGACCTAATGCCAAAAGTCAAATGCAAGCAATTCTGGTATGATATTTCGAGTAGTGCTAAAAAAAAAAGTCTACACTGCTTGAGATGATTCCGTGTCCAACATTCTACCTGTGAGAAGATTTACTCTAATATGTCTCAGCGCCAGCTCCAATGCTATCCAATAGGATCTGGCTATCGCTCTAATTGGCCAACTCCTGAAGGGAGATATGGGCAGTTGGTGTGAGATTGACCTGGACATCAGAGGGGGGTTTGGGAGTAAAGTCATTATCTCAGCCACCCGTCCAGGTTCTCACTGATTATTTGCAGCAACTGGATGCGATAGAAGCACAATAACTGCATCCAGCAGGTATTATCTGGACTGCTGGGTGAAAGCTCCTTTCTTTTTCACAACGTATGTCAGCTGTATTTTCTGACAGGCTAATCTCAGTAGATGGGGAAGTCTGCTTTCAAAGGCAGATGGGAATCTTGGCTACCAGCCAGGAATATTCCTTCCATTTTGATACAAATGTCCACATATACAGACGAGGCGTGCTTCCTGATAGTTGAGTATTCCCTTTAGGAATTGGATGGAATAGCTTATCCGATTGAATATTCATGTACATGTCATCCATTAAATTAAATAGACAGCCCAATTGGGTTTTAGAAAACAATTTGGGCAGCACTAGCATATTAATATTTCTAGCATGCAGCTTTTGTTGAACTGAGATTCTGAATAATAGGGGAGACCAAGGGCAATTGTAACATTGTATTTTATTCCCATTTATAATGCAAAGACTGCTACAAATTTACATGTCACATTTTAATACAAGAAATTTATGTGCATGCGGTATTAGAAATTTAATGTACCTGCAATTCTAAAATTAAAAAGGTTACAGTTGGAGTATATTTTACAATAAAAAAATATGTATTTATTTATTTATACTTCAAAATGTTATGATTTAATGTGTTATTTGCTCTTTCTTTGTATTGATTTGAAACTATCAATTTCTGAGTGAAAATTGTTTCTGCACCAATTTATTTTTGTCAGTATAAGCTTATTGTTTTGCAGCTTGCAGACTGTTATTATTTTGCTGTTACGTTGTGTACTTATCGTTTTAGTTTCTGATGTTTGAGGTTTGTGTGTTGTGTTGTGTGTTGAGTTCTTAATATCACCACACAACGAATGACTAACAGTGATGACAAAAACATAAAAATAACATTATAAATAAAGTCACTAACCACATAATTTAGTAATTCTTTAATGCTTGCTGGGCGCTTGTAAACGTCTAAAAATAAATAAATAAATACAAAACACAATCAAAGCTCTTTTTTCAGACAGCTTTGGTGAATATTGCTAGTCTACAACAGTATTTTAGTGCCACATTAAAAAAAAAACTAAAATTACGAGAATAAAGTCACAATATTTTGAGAATAAAGTCGAAATTACAAGAATAAAGTCAAAATCTTGTTATTGCAACAAATTAATTCTTGCCATTTTGACTTTATTCTCAAACTATTTCACTTTCATTCTCTAAACATTTTGACTTTATTCTCGAAACACTTTGACTTTATTCTTGAAACACTTCGACTTTATTCACGAAACACTCCACCTTTATTCTCAGAACACTTTGACTTTATTCTCATAATTTTGACTCTATTCTTGAAACATTTTGACTTTATTCTCAAAACACTGACTTTATTCTCATAATTTTGACTCTATTCTTGAAACATTTTGACTTTATTCTCAAAACACTTTGACTTTATTCTCGTGATTTTGACTTTATTCTCAAAATATTTTGACTTATTCTCGAAACATTTTGACTTTACTCTTGAAACACTTTGACTTTTTCTTGTGGTTTTGACTTTATTCTCGAAAGATTTAGACTTTATTCTTGAAACGCTTCGACTTTGTCATAATTTTGACCTTTTTTGATACATTTTGACTTTATTCTCATAATTTTGACTTTATTCTCGGAATTTTGACTCTCTTCATGAAACATTTTGACTTTATTCTCAGAACACTTTGACTTTATTCTCATAATTTTGACTCTATTCTTGAAACATTTTGACTTTATTCTCAAAACACTGACTTTATTCTCGTGATTTTGACTTTATTCTCATAATTTTGACTCTATTCTTGAAACATTTTGACTTTATTCTCAAAACACTGACTTTATTCTCGTGATTTTGACTTTATTCTCATAATTTTGACTCTATTCTTGAAACATTTTGACTCTATTCTTGAAACATTTTGACTTTATTCTCAAAACACTGACTTTATTCTCATAATTTTGACTCTATTCTTGAAACATTTTGACTTTATTCTCAAAACACTGACTTTATTCTCGTGATTTTGACTTTATTCTCATAATTTCGACCTTATACTCAAAATATTTTGACTTATTCTCGAAACATTTTGACTTTACTCTTGAAACACTTTGACTTTTTCTTGTAGTTTTGACTTTATTCTCGAAAATTTTTGACTTTATTCTCATGATTTTGACCTTATTCTCGAAACATTTTGACTTTACTCTTGAAACACTTTGACTTTTTCTTGTAGTTTTGACTTTATTCTCGAAAAATTTTGACTTTATTCTCATGATTTTGACTTATTCTCGAAACATTTTGACTTTACTCTTGAAACACTTTGACTTTTTCTTGTAGTTTTGACTTTATTCTTGAAACGCTTCGACTTTGTCATAATTTTGACCTTTTTTGATACATTTTGACTTTATTCTCATAATTTTGACTTTATTCTCGGAATTTTGACTCTCTTCATGAAACATTTTGACTTTATTCTCAGAACACTTTGACTTTATTCTCATAATTTTGACTCTATTCTTGAAACATTTTGACTTTATTCTCAAAACACTGACTTTATTCTCGTGATTTTGACTTTATTCTCATAATTTCGACCTTATTCTCAAAATATTTTGACTTATTCTCGAAACATTTTGACTTTACTCTTGAAACACTTTGACTTTTTCTTGTAGTTTTGACTTTATTCTCGAAAAATTTTGACTTTATTCTCATGATTTTGACCTTATTCTCGAAACATTTTGACTTTACTCTTGAAACACTTTGACTTTTTCTTGTAGTTTTGACTTTATTCTCGAAACATTTTGACTTTATTCTCATAATTTTGACCTTATTCTCGAAATATTTTGAATTATTCCCAAAAGATTTTGACTTTATTCTCGAAACGCTTTGACTTTGTCATAATTTTGAATTTTTTTGATACATTTTTACTTTATTCTCATAATTTTGACCTTATTCTCGAAACATTTTGACTTTACTCTTGAAACACTTTGACTTTTTCTTGTAGTTTTGACATTATTCTCGAAACATTTTGACTTTATTCTCATAATTTTGACCTTATTCTCAAAATATTTTTAATTATTCCCGAAAATAATAATAATTAAATAAAAATAATTCAGTCAAAATCACCTGTATTTTACTTTTACCTGTAATTTACTTTTATTTTTTTCTTTATGTATTCATTTATTATTTAAACAGTGTAACATTAGAACATTAGGGGGAAAAATCTAAGTATACTTGTTGGCCTCACTGTTTGATTGTTACTTAACTCAATGAAAATGAAGGAAAAGTTGGCACACACCAAAGCCCAAAAAATTGTTCAGTTCTTTAGTCAACCATTGTGATCGGACCGTTCCCACTTTTCTGAAAAGGTAAGCAAAAACATTGATTTTGTTCACAATAAGGGCAAAAGAAGCACTAAGCCAAGCTCTTGATTGGACCTGTACACAAGCCAGTATAATTGATTAGATAGAGGAGCTCTCCCAGACTTGCAAATACTCTTGTACTGCCACAGTCTCTGCTTGACTCACTTGTATAACAGACTCTCTCTGTTTGTTTACAATGCAAAAACACTCTGCTGTCAGGTGTCTACGGAAAACTATCCATCAAGGGTGGCTGTTGGCGGTCGGACTCTTGTAATGAGTTGTCTTCCTAAACGGCAATAGTTCAGGACAGATCATTTACAGCAAAGCACACCTCTTTCCTCTGCAGTAAAAGGCCAACATGCTGTTGGCACAAATGGATCCATAGACTGGCTGCTCAGACGCTGACATTTTTGAATATATGAATTTATATTAACTTTTTTCATCTTAGTTTTAAGAGGTATTTGCACGTGAAGCATGGTTCTAGAACTTTTTTTTTTTAATGTACAATATAAATATATGGATGAACCCATATATTACATGATACATGTACAAACTGTAGAAATGTACAAATTAATCATTTAAGGTTTATAAAAATCTAAATTTACCAAATGCATGTATTTACCAAAGTAATTTTATATTATTTATTATAACAACATATTTATAATATATGTATTACAAAACGGCAATTATAGTTCCAACCGGTTGCCTACCGGTTCGAAAATAAAAAAATGATATACAAATTTTTACAAACAAATACCTATGGTTTTAAGTAATATTTCACATGTTTTAGCTGTTGAAATTGTGACATTGCTGTACCAGCTACTAAAACCACATTGAGTAAAGGCTGAAGGAGTTTCTCTGTCTGTTACTTTTCTACTTCCATCTTTTTAAGGTTTCTTTTTGTTATCAGTTATTTTCAAAGGAGCTCTGACTGTCAGTGGCTCACGGTTATTATCAAAGCACTGAATCCTCACTAAAAAGAGACAGTGCTGGCCTAGATTCAGACACTTAAATAGTTCATAGAAGAAGAATAGTGTCTCAGCACATTCAAAGACTTTGTGCATGTGCAGGTTTTTTTTTTTAATACACATTGTTATTTTTGCAATATATAGTTTGCTTATAGAATGTTGCCCCTTTTATTAAACATAATCATAGTGACCCTAAAAAGTACTATTTAAACCATTATTAGAAAAATCAAAGGTTTACTGATGTTTACTCCCTGGTTAATTGTGCAACAGTACATCAGCATCAGATGTTCTTTAACGTCATTGTTACATCAGTTATTAAGCACAGTGTTGATGCAAGCAGCAATTTACACTCATGCTCCACTTGAAAAACGTTTTATCCTCTGTAGAATGCTTGTGGCAAACACTTAAAAGCACTGATAGCGTATTTAACATGAGTGAGGACTAAATTGACATTGCTCAAAAGGGAATCAGCAGGTGGTTTCACTATTATACCACCCACAGTGATGGCACAAAGAGGGAATATACCCAGAATTAATGTGATGTTTATATATAAAACACATAAAAATGTGTGGGTGCAGTGGCTCTTTCACAAACCCAAAACAAAATGTTATTCACAATGCAGCCACTGTGAATAATTTCAAAACATGAAGGTGGAAAAACATGTAAATTAGCATGCAAATAGATAGCGTTGCATATTGAAAAAAAATAAATTGCTGCAGGATAAGACATTTCATTGGCACGCTTGCCAGGTTTCTTTACATGCGATATGATATGGAATCTGTCATAACAGTATTTGCATTTTTTCCAAAAGAAAATCACTTTCGATTTTAAAACACTGTCCATGTGACATGTTGCAGTGCAATGATTCATTCAGGTCTAGTGTTGCTGCAACGTTCTATTTTTATGTTCGGGCTGTCATTATTATATTTTAATCTAATTACTCCCATTGTATGCGTATTAATTAAATTAAAGGCAACTGAATCACATTTGTCAATATTATTTGCTGAGAATAATAATAATAAAAGGCTCCTGCCTCCTTCTCCTGCTCCTCCTTCTCTGTTGTCTCCTCCTCTGGGCTCCTCTGCCCATCATCAGTGCGGTGAGCCCACGCGGGTCTGCCAGTCTCAATCAGCATTGTGGCTGGAGGATGCCCTGTCTCTGCCTCCAGCCTCAGAGTCCAGGACTCCGCCTCGGCACGTCGACCCAGCAGCTCCACCATAGCTCCTAGCTCCCTCCTCTCCGCCGTGGCCCGGCAGTCCACTGGCTCCATCGGGCTCCCTCGTCCCTCTGGCTCCGCCTTGGTCTGGCGTCGATCATCCTGCGCCTCGGGACTCCACTCCTTACTGCTGTGCCTCGTTCCTCTGGCTCCTTTAGGCTCCTCCATCCCTCTGGCTCCACCTTGGTCCTCTGTCGCTCTGGCTCCCCCGCGGTCTTCTGGATCCACGGGTTTGCGTTGGTCGCCGGAGCCATCAGTTCCGCCTTAGCCCTCCGGATCCTCCTCGTCACCCTGGCACATCGGCTTTCCATCTGCGCCTCGGGCTCCTCCACCACCTGCTCCACCTAGCACTCCTCCTTCCGGATATCTGTCCTCATCCTGAGCCTCCTCCCAAGTTTCCACCCAGGCCTCCCTCTCGTGTTGTCTACAGCGCGAGGACGCGCCTTCAGGGAGGACCTGTTTTGCCCTCCTTCTTCTTGTTTTTTTTTTATTTGGTCATGTTCCTTTCCTCGTTTAGTTTAATTATGATTCCTTGCACCTGTAATTATCCCTTGTAGTTTTAGTTTCTGTTTGCTCTCTGTTCCTTTGTCGAGTCTACTTGTCAAATTGCGTGCTTCTACCCCAGTTCCTGTTGTGATTTACTCCTGTGATTATTCGATTAAAGATTGTTTTTGTTATTTTCGTGTCTCCATTGTCCTTCCACCATGAATTGTGACACTTGGTGGCAATGGATGTAAGTGTAGGTTTAAACCAAATGCCGTACCATCTATTTCCCCCACGATTATCGAATGAAATCTAAACTGAGAAACTCCTTCAGTGGCTGTGGCGTCATGACAAGCGTCGACATGTTTACATTCTGCCAGGATGGCACCTAGCATTCTCTGCCATTTGTAAGCTCTTTGAGTAGCTGTGGTCTACTAAAAGCCTCAAAGGCATCAGGGCTAAAGTGGAGAGAAAAAAGAGGCGAGTCTTAGGAAGTTTTATTCATCCACAAACATCTTCCCATTGTTTTCTCCTCATCCTTTCACTAGGAAAAGCTTGTTGCCCTTCGACAAAAGCCGCACAATGTGGCATTATATCAGTATTTTATTGTGTTGCGTTAAAAATAGCAACAAATAGTGGCAGTAGCTCAATGAGTGCAGCCATTTCACATAATTAAAATAATGGAGTCCCTATAGTCCAAAAATATGGTACAAAATATGTATGGAACGATGTGGATTTTATAAAAGTCTCTTATGTGTTTTTTTTTACTAAATATTTAATTAATTTAAGTTATATTAAATTATATAAGCCAAGTCTCACCCAAGGTTCCCTTTAAATAAATTTCACAAAAAGGCAGTAAATTATTTCCACATCATTACCAAGTCTATCATTGATTTACATTTTATAGTTGTGTTTGTCAGTCTGTCTGAGGTAGACAAATTCACACATGACACATTCTTGTATTCCATCTGTGACAAACTTTAATTGCTGGTCTGTAGGGATGGTTTTTCTGCCAAGACAGAACACACAATCAAACACTCTGCAATAAAACAATACAACTCACTAATCTAGAGTAGATAACATAGTGCACCACCTTGTCCAAACTTCTCTTCCTGTTTCTCCCCTTTCCTTTTCTTACCTCACAAGATTCCAGTCACTGAGGCCCCGTTTACACGAAGGGAAAACGCAGATATTTCCCTGCGGTTTGGCCTCTCATTTACACGAAAACCCCGTTTTTATCACAGAAAACGATTATTTCTAAAAACTCCGGCCAAAGTGGATAAATTAGAAAACGCCGTTTTCACGTTGTAGTGTGGACAGTAAAAACGGAGGCTTTGGAAAACGATGACGCATATTTATAGTCATGTGACGAATATTGTACCAATAGATATCTATGTTTACAGCAGTAATTGTGCCTGTGCTATTTACACACTGCTGCTAAAGAAATTTACCTTGTACACTCCTCAAATTACAGTCCTAAAATGATGACGGAAAATTTACTCACAGTTGCTGTCCTGCAAAACATGATGACAACTGCTTTTCAGATAAAATATGAATGAGCGCGATATAGACGCGTCAGTGGATGATGAGATATTTCCATAAATTATCCCGCCAGAAGAATTGCGTGAAAACTTATTACATCTGTATAATTTTTGAGGCTTTACGCATGCGCAGTAAGGCGAATTTGATGTTTTTCTACGTTTCAGTGTGGATGAGAAACTTTAGGAAAACGCTTGGAAACGCTAGTGTGGACGGAGAGCGTTTTAAAATGAAAACTCCGTTTTCAAATGTATCCGGATTAATGTAAACGTAGCCTGAAAGTTCACTAAGGTGTACCATATACAACATATTTTGTAAATCTATCGTTGTCCCCTTTCATGGTCTCAATGCGACTGGTAAAATGGACTCACTTTCACAGCAATCACTTACTGTCATGATCTGGGCTGTGGGGCCTCCCTCAGCCACTTGGGGTCGCTGTTTTCCCTTCCCTACACTGCACTTCCTGATTGCATTCACATGTCTTTGTCATTAGCACTGATTCACTCACAGCTGTTCACTATTATTCTGGTCTTTAAAAACTCTCACCTTTCACTCCTGCTTCATGGCTGCATTGTCTTCTGTCTCGTGTGTTTTGTGTTCCTGATATCCCTGGCCTTTGATCTTGTTCTTGGTTTTGTTATTTTGTGTTCTAGTTATTAGTTTTGTGCCGTGTTGGCCTTTTGTCTATGTTTATTTGTGTTTTGTTATATTTAAAGACCCAGACCTCCTCCTTCCGTAACGTGACACTTACATTATGTGAAAGACTGCACATTTGGAGTGAAAATTTGTTCTGCTCAAGGGTATGCCCTTCATCAAAGTCCCTGGTGAGAATGTTTTCCTATCTTTGATCAGGTAACCCTTGGGATCCTGAACACCCATAAGGTCTTCTGTTTTTCAACAGGTCTGGGTAAGTAAAAAAAAAATCATTGTAACTTGTAACCATAAAACCATCTGCTTGGTGTATGAATCTCTGGAGTCTGCATCCAGAACAATCGTGTTACATTGTGCCTCTCTTCTCTCAGGTGTGCATCTCTCACTCTTACATTTATCTTTACTTGATTTATTCTAAACTCTCCTGAAATCATTATGACTTGTAGACCATATGGAGAGTGATGTTATCTCAAATCTGTGTCCAGGATAGAACAAACTAAAGGCTCATGGACGGATGGAGTGGTTGGCATGTCATCTGAGACATTTTTAATTCCTGTCTATCACTGACTTTGCAAGTTGTATCAAAGTGATCTAACAAACTACACTTGTTTTGTTCTGAGCAATGGTAGGTGGCCAACTTAGGTCACCCTTTGAGTTTATGACCTTGAGATCCACATTTACAGTAGACATGAGACTCAAGTGTGTGACATTCGGGTCCTTGATGAATGAACAACTGAAAGTATGGAACATCCAGAATAATCAAATTTCTAAAATCAATACGGAAGCAATATGCGTGATCAGTTCTTAATTAGAAATAGTCTAAATTTAATGATCACTTGAAAGTCAAAGTCAGGTTAAACACAGGGCTTCAATTAAAGTGAAACTCAATAATAATAAATTAAATGAACTTTTCAGAAGCACAAGTAAAAGACCTGTATGTTTTATAACTTCACCCACACGATTGGATTCCATCATTGGGCTGATGGGTTGTCTTTACAGTACGCATCTGACATCTTTGGCAGTTTAAACTTCACAATTACACTGACTTTACTTAATTTCTCAACTTCAATCTCAATTGCACATAATGTTTGAGCAAAGTTAGCAGATGTGCTAAAATTAGCTCACCATGTGTTTATGGTAAATTAACTCAGTTTATTTTTGTTGTCCAGCTGCCAGACAATTGCAGGATGTTTAATATGATGCCACATCTTATGAGAATCTTTTTTACCAGCCCATCTGCATAACCTGACCGCAATATCAACATGACCACACTATTGCTCAATGGAATATATCAACACAATAAACACTATAATAAATTGAATCGTATACACTAAATATTAATAATAATAAGACCATCTGACCATAGGACAATCTAATTATATTATCAAACTGTATGTTGTTATTTAAATAATCTTTATGCAATTTTTCTTCATGTTGTCTATACAAGTCACTAAAATGTCCATAAAATGTGTTTTTAAAGGGAAAACAGAGCAGTATACCACATTTCATGTTGAGCAGGGGCGGAGCCAGAGGGGTGGCTTGGGGTGGCCCACGCCACCCCTGAGAATTGATTGGCCACCCCAGGTGCCACCCCAAAATCCTACTCTACGATTGGCCATTAACGTGCTCAAAGACAGAACCGTTGTTGACGCACTTGCTGCCTTTAAATCAGCGCGGGGGCTTGGACAGTCAGACACCAGAACTCAGAAATGTAAGTAGCAAATGTTTGATGTAAGCTAACCAACAATACATGGCTTACTGTTTTTTAGCATGTGAGTTTACAGCACTACTACTTGTGCTAGCACGCAAAGATATCTATTTACCTGTCACATCTGCCTTGATATCTAATCGCACACACAGCCCAGTATTAAGTCTGTTGAATCACGTCATGTATGCTAGGCTAATTTATCTACTGTACCTGCCTTTTTTCTGCTTTTCTGCCTACTCGACATTTGCTAGGTCATTAACTGTTAACTGTAGGCTACTTTTGTAAAAAGGATTTAACGATTTATCATTAGCAGATTAGCAGACGCAATTTTATGCAAAAAAAAAAACGTAGCCTACATTATATTTTAACCAAGGAACCAAATAAAACACGCCAGCAAGGTAACGTTAGCTCGCCGGCCCCTACCTTCAGTAAGTTAGGTTTAGGCTATATTCCCAGATAAATTCCACGCACGGTTTCGTTTTTGTTTGTTCTAACGTTATATATACAGTTAATGTTTTCAAGCCCTGTGTTGCTAACATACCTAGGCTGTGAAATTAAGGTCTAGCCTACTGGTGGGTTTAATTGAATTTGAGCAATAGGAAACCAATTTACATCTGGAGATAGTTCTTTGTGCTCGCCAAAATCATAGAAATTATCATTACAAGACACTTACAGTAGCTCCTGTAATCCAAGACAGATTTTCTTCGAGTTGTTAGGCTTTAGAGTATTTAGTTTAACAAATGACATGGAAACAAACATAATTCATTTCATCCACATATCCTTATGCACAATGCACAACAGTTTAGCTTAAACCGTGAGAATCAAGCAAACCTCACGGCCGTCAGCAGGGCCTTAAAGTGACAGGCACTGAATTCGACTTGCACATCACCAATGCAGTAATGACATGAAAGAGTAGTCTATATAGTTTAAACTTTATAAATACTAATAGTTTAGCTCACAGGACAGATGTGGCCTTTGATTAAGCTTTAATTTTGTGTAATTAATTGTAAATAATACGTTCTTTGTTGTTCATTGTGCCATTTCTTGTTCGTTTCATTTCAATTTCTAATAATAATGTAAGTAATAATTACTAATAATGTAAATGGAAGGAAATCTGACTTCATTGCACTGCAGTATGATAAGTTTGTTTATTTATATTTGATTTTATTCAAATAAAAAGAAATTTGATGTAAGAGTACGGTCTTTGTCCTTCAATTTATGAGTATGGTGTTTGATGCATGATTTTATGATGCCACCCTTGAATTAATCAGTGCTCCACTAAGGCCACCCCTGTTAAAAAAGTCTAGAATCGCCACTGATGTTGAGAGACATAGTTAACCGTTAAACAAGGTTGTTTTTGTCTCTTAACAAAGTCTAACATTCATCTTTGACCGACTATATTTCACATCTAGTTTTACATCATTAGACAGTATTTTAATGAGTGCTTTTACTAAAAAGGGTCTTGAACAACAGAATGTTCAAACGATTTTTTTTTCCCAGGCCAGGTTCTTTAGGTTGCCTTTTATAGCAGAAATATCTCACTGAGACAAGTGAAGCAATTACTGTAGTTTTTAAACATTTATTTTTAAATAAGGACTTAAATAAAACATTCAGCATACTGACGTTGCTTTAATGAGCTGATTTAACAACCCATAAGACCCTTGAGACCACACTACTGCGGTTTAACGCACAAAGGATCTCCCATTATCTAAAAATAAATTATGGCCAGGGAAAATACTGCATTTTGATTTAGTTACATGTGATTGATTTAAAGCAACTCCACGTCACGGGTCACCCTGACCTGAAATTCATGTGCCTACAGCTATTTTTTTTTTGTCATCAGCCCTGAGCAATAAAACATTACCATCATATTTGGGTTGTAACTATTTATTTTTTTTCTCTTGTTTGCAAAGTCACTAAGACCTTAAATTTAAGTGGCTAACTAGACTTACTTTGTTAATTTAGACATGGAGTAAGAAGAGTCAATACTAATATTGACATTATATGAACACTTAAATTACCATTTTCCAAGTCAAGGTACTAGTTTCTTTGAGCACTAACGAATCTGTAAATGTTGTTCAAGTTTATTGAAGACTGTATAATAAAGTCAATAACCCTATTAGGGAAAGAGTGGCTTTAAAGATTGAGAATGTACAGTTTAAAGGAAATCAATGTGACCATGAACTTTACAGGACCTGTAAAATTGTTTAATAAATAAGCAAACCAGTTGTGTAAACCAACAACTATTTAATCGAACATTAAGAGCAAAAAAAGATATAAGGAACATAATGGTTCTTCCTGTCTCAGTTGGAAAAAGGGTTGGAAAAAAAGGCTCCAGATGAGTTTCTCTAAGCTGAAATAGATTTAGAACACCAAATGGTTACATTGATCTTTCTCCAGAAACCTTTTTTTTCTGTCTCTCTTTCTCTCTCTCTCTCTCTCTGTCTGTCTCTGAGGGCATACAGTTTTGATTCGACTATATTGCACAAAAATGTCATTTGTCACAAAAAAAAAAAAAAAAAAAAAAAAAAACGTTTCCGTTTTGGACCACAACTGGAACATTATATAATATGTTTTATAGGGTCTGTTTATTATATTTTGTTATAGCATTTGTTATCACCTAATTGTTAGCAAATGTCTGGGCACAATAACTTTTTTTTTAGACTAGCACATTCAATGTTGTCAGTTTGATGAGCTGAATGGTGTAGAGCTTTTTTCCCATTTGTATTAAATTCTGTTTGAAACAATGCTGCAATGTGGCTATCATTATTGTTTTCTCTTCTCTTTGTGAAGGCATTGGTTTTGCCATTTGGAACACAATATTGATGCAACAGTTGATACAACAACCTGTCGTGCACAACAAAAGACAAAAAACACATTACAACTGCCCAGACTATTCAGAGTGAGTTATAACAACATAATTGCATTAATCCAGAACGAGAAAAAAAAAAAAAAAAAAAACACCTGTGGTTTGGATCAGGCATATAAAAATCTATTTTCTGAACATCTGAACAATGCTTAAAATACCAGGATATAGAGTTCATTGTAAGCATTCCCATTTATCTCAAAGGCAGTTGGCACATAAATGGAAATTCAACTCTCAATGACTACACCCCTCAATTTTCAGCAACCAGTATATCTTCTCAATGGACAATACTATAGAAATGAAACTTATTTTATTATTTATTTTAGAGTAGTCAATGTGCAGCTTGTATAGCAGTATAGATTTACTGTCATCTGAAAATAACTCAACATACAGTCATTATTGTCAAAATAGCTGACAACAAAAGTGAGTACACCCTAAGAGATAACAGCAGTATGTTGTTTACCCATGCAAAGCCACATGTCCTATTCATCATGTTTATGTTTTTGTCTGCTTGTCAGGGCCATACAAAGTTGTGTATCTTGTATTAGAGCAGTTAAAATTTGGTGCTTTAAGTACAATTCTCTCATACTGACCACTGGATGTTCAACATGGCATCTCATGGCAAAGAGCTCTCTGAGGATTTGAGAATTAGAATTGTTGCTCTCCACAAAGATGGCCAAGGCTATTAGAGGTTCAGTAACACCCTGAAACCGAGTTACACTACAGTGGTCAGGGTCACACAGAGGTTTTCCTAGATGGGTTCCATTCAGAACAGGCCTTGCAAGGGTCGATCAACGAAGTTGAGCACTCGTTCTGTGCGTCAGGTTTAGTACCCGGCTTCAAAAAACAGATGCATGAGTGCTGCCAGCATTGCTTTCAAGGTTGCAGAAGTAGAAGGTCAGCTTGTCCGTGCTCAGACCATATGCTGCACACTGCAACAAGTCGGTTTGCACAGGTGTCGTCCCAGAAGAAAGCCTCATCTGAAGCTGGCTCACAAGAAAGCCCGCAAACAGTTTGCTGAAGACAACCTGTCCAAGAGCATGAATTACTGGAACCATGTCCTGTGGTCTGATGAGACTATAAGATAAACTTGTTTGGCTCAGATGTTGTCCAGCATGTGTGGCGATGCCCTGGTGAGGAGTACCAAGAAAACTGTGTCTTGCTTAGCAGTTCATTGAGGGAAACATGGATTCCATTATGTACTGTACATTCTGAAGCAGAACATGATGCCTTCCCTCCAGAAACTAGGCAGAACGGCAGTTTTCCAACATGATAATGATCCCAAACACATTATTACCTCGGCAAAGGATATAAAAGATACGCAAATATTTTATGTTTTTTAGCTACGTAGCGATTTGTCTAAATTGTATGCTTTAGCATCAATAAAAACTTAAAAACGATAGTGTATACTTCTTTCTTTTCTTCTCCATTTTAACTAGTTTTAGCACATAGCCAATATACGTATAGCAAATTATATGTGGTTAATATTTTAAGGCAACTTACAGTACAGTTATCCAAATAAAAGGTATGTTTTTCAGTCAGTTAAAATGACTAAAGTTACTAAAATAAACATCCAAAAAATGTTGCATATATTAACTGCCAAGGGGAATAAAATAACATGAACCACTAAAGCCACTCAAATTGCCACTGAAGTCGTGAGTATGGTGAAGAGGGAAAAATTAAAATCCTTAAAAGGGTTCTTTGATACTGAAGAGGGGGAACAGAGGAAATGATAATGATTTGTAGGAGCGTGTGTGTGAAAGGAATGGAAATGGCAGCAACAGAGCCGAGGGAAAATCCATCAGCGTCTCTGTCAAACGGGGCCAGTGACCTCTCTGATAACCTCATCACTAGAGCTCCAGCTCCAGTCCACTAACTATCACAAGCCCGCACCTCTCAAACCTCTGCCACGTCATATATACGGCAACCATAAATCCAAACGGATGATACACCTTTATGGGACAGGTTACAAATATATAGAAGTGTTACTTCAGTTCATATTTATTGACCATAAATAAATCACAAGGGATTTTTAAATCCTAAAATTGGTGAAAAGAACAAGTCTAGCGAATCAAAATTCAGCACGCTTGCCAAAAAGCTATATTACTGGTCAGGCAAATGAGATGGACTCTCACTCCTCTACTGTGATATTGACCTGGCATGCTCTCCCAGCTAATTATGTGATGAGGAGAGCTTTTAATTTGAAAAATGGATTCCAGTATATCAAACATCTGTTGGCACTGGAAGCGTAAAGAAAAAATTCTGCTCACGTTACCAGGATCTTTGTTTTATTGAGGTCACACACAGCTGCTATGTGCCATAACACCACCAATGCACATTGAACGTTATTTTTTTTTTTTGTCGCACAACAACAGTAAACACCACAAAAATAAAACAGTGTTAGAACATTTAATTTGGTCATGAAATGAAATCAACAGCCAGGTCTTTTACGAAATACACAAAGGACATCCTGTATCAAACTGAGTCCGTTTCATTCAACAACATTGACGTTTTCAATAGCACTGCTGTACGCCCATTGCACATGAAACCGCCGGTTTTCACAACCTTGGATGCCACAGCCACAAGGTTACCCATGTTGTTTGCATAATAAGTTACACACCAGTCAATTTCTCTGATTTCCATAAACGTTAATTATTGTTTATTCAAACAGTCCTTGGAAATAAGGTGTCTTAGAAGTACTTAGCAAACAGAATGACAGCTGTGTAGGGAACAAGATGATTTTTGAGCACTGATGGGGAAGATACTGCGGAATAATTTAAAGTAGTTCCCCTACATTCAAGCTAATCTTTTGATAAACAACATTAAGTCTGCTCTGTCCACAAACGTCTGCTTAAAGGATCAATTCACTTGTAGAAATCATTTACTCACCCCCTTGTCATCCAAGATGTTCATGTCTTTCTTTATTCTGTCGTAAAGAAATTGTGTTTTTTGAGGACAACATTTCAGGAATTTCTATCTTCTGACTTCTATGGTGCCCTCGAGTTTGAACTTCCAAAATGCAGTTTAAATGCAGCTTCAAAGGCCTCTAAATGATCCCAGCCCGAAGAAAAAGGGTATTATCTAGCAAAACAATCGGTTATTTTCTAATAAAAAATTGACAATTTATACACTTTTTAACCTCAAATGCTTGTCTCACTGCAAAAAAAATGCTTTTCTTACATAGACAAGTAAAAATTATTGTCTTGTTTTCAGAAAAAAAAATAAGTCAAAATTAAGTGAGTTTTTGCTTAAAACAAGCAAAATAATCTTGACTAGATTATTTTGCTTACCCCATTGGGTGAAAAAAGACAAAAAATCTAAGTTAGAAAAGCATTTTCTACAGTTAGGGTATGTCGAAAAACTTCAAAATCTTCCATCACTGTTTAACTTTTTTTTTGTAAAGGTGAAACGTGCAACGCAGTATTATTAATATTTTCCTCTAAACCACTAGATGGCAGAAAACATCCTTTTCCAAAACATCAGTTTTTCAAGATTCACGTGCAATTTTGGCTGATGCTTGTTGCGATCGCGGGCAGCAGTGCAAAGTCGATTCTGTACTTACTTGATCTAATATTTGATGTTTTTAAAAATGTTGTAGATTTAAGTAACAAATCAGACTCACAAAAATTCTTGAATATATCTTGAGACAAAGGTCTTCTTAATGATTTTCAGTTTTCTTTAAATTCCCCCTGTAGTTTTGTTGTTGTTTATTTGTCTATGTGGTGTTTTTAATATGCTTTTAGACAAACCATGTGCAAATCCATCAATCAACACATTGCTTAGTAGTTTCAGTTAAAACGTTGGTTTCCCAAAGGCTGTCCCAGAAATGTGGTTTGAAACAGCCCTTTTTTGCTACTTCACAAAATTCAATACACTTCAATACACTATTAAAAAAAAGTTGTTTCAGTAAGTGTTCATGCTGCCTTCAAATTTTAAGTTTACTCAAATATCCACACTTTCATGTAGTGCAACTTAAAATCTGATGTTGACTAAACTTAAAATATGAGCATGCATGAACACTTTTG
>NC_133383.1:29378002-29417102 GCF_049309525.1 Garra rufa
ATATATATATATATATATAGCTAAAGTATTTGTGTCAATACTGTGTGCCTGTTACCCTATTCTCCCCTTTCCATATCATACATTTATAATATTTATTAAAAAAAAAAAACTTATGTGATTTATTTTTTACACAAAATCTGTTCAATACAAATGTATATATTTGTCTGCATACACATTGGGTACAGTGAAAAGCACATTTTTTCTTAGGGTGTGCCTTTAGCCCTGTTGTACTCTACATTATATATTTTTTTATAACCGATTGTTTCGCTAGATAAGATCCTTCTTCCTCGGCTGGAATCGTTTAGAGCCCTTTGAAGATGCATTTAAACTGCATTTTGGAAGTTCAAACTTACGGGCACCATAGAAGTATACTATATGGATAATATTCCTGAAATGTTTTCTTCAAAAAACATAATTGCTTTACAACTGAAAAAAAGAAAGACATGAACATCTTGGATGTTCTTGACAAGGGGGTGACTAAAGTATCTGTACATTTTTGTTCTGCAAATGAACTAATCCTTTAAACAGTAAAAGACTGTCTAACCGACATTTGTTTAAAGGCAGGGTTGGCTGAAATTCACCATAATTCAGATAATGCTGTGGTCATCTGTGATATCTAGCTTAAAATATGTAGACATTTTAGAATTTTTTTTTTTTAGAATCTGTCCAAAATTAATAAAAGTAATGACTTTATTATGTAAACAACTAAGCTATGTTGTGCTACTGAAACAAAATGTAGTTAATCATGTAATGTTTAGTTATTTCATTCCAAATACTGTCATTAATTTAACAGCAGTGTTTAAATATAGATCATTAGTCTGAATATTCTTACAGGGAACTACCTGACCTTGGGTTAACATCTTTAAAATGGACTTGGATTGTAGGATTCAGTGAAAAATTCTAGTCGTCTCTAAACCTGAGGTGCACTGCAGGTAGTTGTACTGCACCGTCAAGATAATGAGGATTAATATGGTTTTTTAAAACCTCTGTGGGGTTTAGATTCAATTCTTCTTCTGCAAGTGCAGGACTTTATGCAGATGAGTGGAGTAAATTGCATCTGCTAACCATGACATGACTAAGATATACCAGCAGAATGAATTATGAAGTGGTGAAGTGCTTTGGGGGTTTTATTGTTTTACCATGCCTTTCTAAAACATTATTGCATGATTTATTCATTTATTTTTTCTTAAAAGACATTCCGAGGCTTATTAAATGCAAAATTTCAGCTTATGCATAACAATTAAGTTTGAAAAAGAAATAATTCAATTAGGATAATCCCAAATGTTTACAGAAGGTTATCGAATTTGTTTGATTTTTTAGAGGATTTTCTTATGCATATAATTCCCCACTTAAAGGTGAAGAAGTGTGTAATTTATGCACTACTAACAACGGAATTGCTAAAGTAATAGCTTTTATTAAGCAGCTTTCAAATAGATTTCCCAAACGCTGGTCCAATCTGCCGTCAAACAGGAAGAGCAATGAATGAGGGAAAAAAAGAGAAAAACATTATGTGGTTTACTTAGGCTCTATTCATGTACAGTAGTAATTGTTCAATATGACACAACTTAGTTTCAGCCTTTACAGTGACTATCTAGTTCTATTTCCATACAAATAAAAAAAAAATGTATATGGTTTTTCTTTGAATTGTATATTATTAGGTAACATTTTGGGATCAAATTGTTATAGAAAATAATACATATTTAACAATTATCAAGTAGTGCAATAGCCAGTCTATTGCTGATATCAGATGAAAAATAAGAAATAGGACAAGCATGATGAAACCCCATTCAATGCATGTTTAAATTTACAGTTTGGGTAAGCTGTTGGACTGTATGATTAGGTTTAGGGAACATTTATACAAACATTTATATAAAATACTATTTATCACATTGGCAACGGTATCCACACTGTAAAAAAGTTTCACCCGTTTCAACTTAGGAACGTAAGTTTTGTGGCTGCCTTAAGATTTTAAGTTATTTCAGCTTAAAAGCATTTCAACTCACGACTTTAAATCTTGTCTAGTGTTGAATTGCTTTATTTAAGTTCATTTGATTTTACAGTATTTTCTGTTTCAACTTATTAAATTAAGTCAAAATAAGTTTTAACATGCAAGCAACCATTGAATCAATGTTAAAAAAAATAGTTGATTTGTCAATGTTAATGACATTGAATTAATATCACCCGCTATTAATTCTGAAAAAAAAAAAAAAAAAAAATGAAAATTTGAACATTTCAACAAGCCACCATTATTGTGATCAGTGATTGCTTTAGTTGGGCTCTTGACTCTTACCTTTTATTAACTTTCTTTTGGAGCTACAATAGTGTTTCAGTATAAACTATAAAGTGGGAGTAGATTATTATTTGTGATGGTGTCATTAAAGTTATAGAAAATAAAGCTGAAAAATAATACTTAATAAAAATTAATTTATCATTGCTTATGTAAATGTCCTATCACAAATTCAAAAATGCTGTGGGAATGTACAGAACGTTTTAGTTTTGTTAATACCCAGCATGCATTTCTGCATAACATTTTATTTTGCTGAATGTCACCATTGTTAAGTTTCATACGCTGATTCTTAATGTCTAATTGATTCAGCAATGTGTTTTTTCTTCTTTCTTAATTCATCTAAGTGTGATATCTGTACTTCTGCTTAAATATTTCATTTTAATATTTCACATTATAAACAAACATATAAAACCAAACACACCTGTGAACAAATATTTAAATAAGCTCGTAATGATTACAGTCAATATCATCATCTGATCCCAGTGAATCTCAGGTTGTATTGCCCTAACCAATGTATTTTAGCACATTGTTACAAAAAACAATGAAAATCTAGAGTACAAAGAGTCCAACTAAATCAAATACTGATCTCAACAATGGTGGTTTGACGATTTTTAAACATTAATAGCGGATGTAAAAGATTCGCAAAACTATTTTTTTACATTGATTCAATGGTTGCTTGTATGTTAAAACTTATTTCAACTTGATTTGAAACAGAAAATATTGTAAAAAACAAATAAATTTAAATAAAACAATTCAACACTGGGCAAGAATTAAAGTCGTGAGTTGAAATGACTTGTGCTTTTAAACGGAAATAACTTAAAATTTTAAGGCAGCCACAAAACTTAAGTTCCTAGGTTGAAACGGGTGATTTTTTTTTTACAGTGCAGACCCTTTACAATGACATTTGAAATTTAGCTCAATTGTGTTTAATTTATCAAGGATTCTACATATCGATTGGCATAAATCTAGGGCAAAATCAACTGATTAGACATTGTTTGAAAAGACACTCATCTGTCTATCATAGCTAAATCCATGAGGTCAAAAGAGCTGCCTACGGAGCTCAGAGACAGGATTGTGTTGAGGCACAGATCTGGGGAAGGCTACCAAAGAATCTGCTGCTCAGAATGTTTCCAAGAGCAAAGTGATCGCTATAGTTCTTCAAGCACCTTTAAAGGTGCCATAGAATGCATTGAAACAATATTTAGGGCCCGAGCACCGATGGTGTGAGGACCCTATTGGAATTGCTCCGTTTATTATTAGGGCCCGAGCCCAAAAGGGCGAAGGCCCTATTGTTCTTCTAAGGGTTCTTATTAGGGCACAAGCCCAAAGGGGCGAAGTGCCCTATTGTTAGGGCCCGAGCCCAAAAGGGCGAAGGCCCTATTGTTCTTCTAAGGGTTCTTATTAGGGCCCGGGCCCAGTATGGATTATTATTATTATTATTATTATTATTATTTCATCAATGTTTTTGCTGATTTTGGGGCCCTTAACATACACGAAAACTCTTGCACACACATTGGAACCTGTGGCCATCAGGGCCGGACAGACTTTGACATGGGGGGGTCACCTGGGGGGGGGGGGGGGGGCATTAAAAATTGCGACTTTTGAGGGCCTCTGGAGCACACACCGATTGACTTAAAGTCACCAAAATTCAAGAGCCCAACGAATGCAAACATTGACCACTATAACGGTTGCTTAAATATTTTGGTTTTCTCCTTTGGTGATTCTGCTTAGTAACATCAGGTGTCTTCAATAATGATCAATCATCACTTCGTTAATCACCTAATTATCTTGTTAACTTCAACACTGCTTCAGTGTTAACTTTTAACACTGCTTTAGTATCTATATGTGTCCACACTCAGAGTGTTAATTTAACACTGGGGATTTTACTGTGCATAATGTTTAGGATATTTAATGTTTTAGACATTTAAATTATACATAATCATAATAAACCACTTATAATAATAGTAGTAAGAAGAAACGCTGATGTATATTGAAACATTATAAATATTAAAATTTACTGTAGTAATTAATACAGAGACACTAATTTGGGCAAACAGGACTTGAAGCTTGAGGACTTGCAACTCGACCTAGACCTGCCCGTCTTGACTTGGGACTTGTCTGTTTTGAATCAGGACTTGACTTGAGACTTGAATTCAAAGACTCGAGACTTACTTTTGACTTGCAAAACAATTATTTGGTCCCACCTCTATAACCTTTCCAAAGAACCCAGCGTTAAATGAACAATAGTTCTTTTTCCGGGGCAGAGATGGAGTTTTGCAAGTGTGTTTGTTGATGAACGTTTTATAAACAAGGCAGTTCAACACTGGATTTGCACATCGTTTGATAATGAAAGATGGAGTGGTCCCTATAAAAGATCCCGATCATGATACAGAATTGCAGATGGGAAGTGAAACAGTATCAAATGTCTATGTTATCGTCAATCTTTAGCTCCACCCAAGGTGTGCATCCAGAAGCTTGGCTGTTTTTGGAGAGAATCGTAAAGCTGTATCTTTCTTTTGTGAACATGATAAAACTAAAGACTTTTTGGAGATATGAAGGATGCAGTACTACTCTATGTACTCAAAATTAACAGAAGTTTTAATTTTAACATATACTTTAACATAATTGTAACATATACTTTTAACAGTATAATGACCCTAAGAACACAGTGAGGACAATGCAAGAAAGGCTTAAGGGACAACTCTGTAAATGTCCTAGTGTGGCCCAGCCAGAACCTTGACTTGAACCCAATCAAACATATCTGGAGAAACCTGAAAATGGCTGTCCACTGAGAGTCCCCATCCAACCTGAGCTTGAAAGACTTTGCAGAGAAGAATAGCAGAAAATCCCCAAATCCAGAGGCTGCCAAAGGTGCTTACAATAAGCATTGAGTTAACAATCTGAATTCTTAGACAGATTGTACAGATTCATGTGTAAAAAAAAAAAAAAAAAAATCATTGAAAAGCATAAATGTGCAGTTACATTTACTGATGCCCAGTGAAAAAATGCTTGCATGTATTGGCATCTGTGTGATCAGGCCTTTTCTGAAACAAACGGCACTCAAAAAAGTTCTCATAACAGATTTTTTTGTTCAAAATGGTCACACGAATTCACTGATCAACATGAATCTGCTTCTGTGTGAGCTGTGATTGATACATTGCTACAATAAGGAGGCTGTGACCAGCTGGGTAGTAACTGATTAGATGTAATCTGGATTACGTAATCAGATTCCAAAAATGAAGTACTTGTAATTAGAGTAAGTTACATTTTAAAATACTTGTTGTAATCAGACTACAGTTACTTTTTTATTGGTTACATCATTACATATTTGTCACACAATAGCAATAAATTGTTTATAATTTATTGATTCTCTGTAATTTCCTTTCTAAAATAGTATACCACTCAGAAAGTCCAGTTTTGTGGACATTCACACATAGACTAGTCATTATTCAGGTGGTGACACATCAGCATTTGACCAATGGATATACAAAAATCATTTCCGGTTTAAAAAGTGTTTCAACATTGTAACTACTGATGAACGCATTCGTTTTTATTTGAATTATCACTCTGTAGGCTATTTAACCATGTTGTATTATCTATCATTGAAAGGCTTTTGTCTTTCAAACTCATTAAAATGCACAAATTCTCATTATTTCTTATTTGTAGACTTTCTCAAACTTTTTGTCATCTGGACCTCTTTCACCTAAAGGGTGGTCAATCAGCAATGCTGGAAAAGACAGACTTTGCACTGAACTTTGAGCATTGTAACTTTGCAGATGTTGTATATTCTCAAACAGCAACATTGCACACTAGCTAAAGTTAAGAAAGTAAAATCATAATCAATGACCCCTTTGAGTAGCCCTGAGATTTTAAAATAAATATTTTAAATAAGTATCACATCTGCATGTTCACGGTTCTCTGACATTGGTTAATGGTCATATGGCTTGCAGGTAAATATTAAATATTTCATCTTTTTTAATAAGTGTACTTAAATTGTTATTTTAAAATAATTTATTTTAATTTTATATATTTTTTTAATTTAATTAATTGTTAGCCTTTCATTAAACTCGCAAATCCTCTGCAGTTCCTTTATGAACCCCAGTTTGGGAAACCTTGATGCAATATTATATTTAAAGGAGTAGTTCACTTTCAAAACCAAAATTTACAGATAATGTACCCACCCCCTTGTCATACAAGATGTTCATGTCTTTCTTTTTTCAGTCGTAAAGAGGAATTTTGAGGAAAACATTTCAGGATTCTCTCTATATAGTGGACTTCTATGGTGCCCCTGAGTTTGAACTTCCAAAATGCAGTTTAAATGCAGCTTCAAACGATCCCAGCCATACTTTTTAACTCCAAATGCTCATCTCGTCCAGCTCTGTGTAATTTCTGTGAACTCAGTGTACAAGGACCTTTAAAGTGCTTTGTGCTGCGAGACAATGTGGATTAACTTGTGAGACGCAATTCTGGATTTTGGCGTTCGCTTGTACGGTGGCTCTGAACTGTCAAAACACCCCTCAAAATGCTTGCTACGGATGTGAAAAACACAAAAAAATTGAAAATTTTTTATGATGGATGAAAATTTCAAAGGCAGTGTGTAAACGTGACATAATGTGAGGTCGTTTTTATTTTTTTACGTGTAAAAAATTGAGACGAAAAATTCATACTCAGTGTGCAATGACCTTTACTGTCACTAAACCAGGGTGTAGAGTACGCATGCGCATCGCAGAGCTAGACAAGACAAGAATTTGTAGTTAAAAACTTCATAAATATTAATTTATTTAAGAAAATAACTGATCATTTCACTAAATAAGACTCTTCTTCCTTGGCTGGGATCCTTTAGAGCACTTTGAAGCTGCATTTAAACTGCATTTTGGAAGTTCAAACTCGCAGGCACCATATAAGTCCACTATATGGAGAAAAATTCATGAAATGTTTTCCTCAAAAAAACTGAATTACCTTACAACTAAAGAAAGAAAGACATGAACATCTAGGATGACAAGGGGGTGAGTAAATTATATGTAATTTTTTGTTCTTTTACATACATTCTATAATCATATAATTTATATTTTGAGTTCTCATGAGAGTGGGTTGGCAAGCCACAGGACTCCAGCACAGTGCAAACAGCGGTGTGAAAGGGAAAGAGAAGAAGAATTCACACAGAAAATTGCCTGGATCCACCCTTAGCATATAGAAGTTAGTTAAACTTCTGAATAATTAATCTGACAGGGTTAATTAATCTGTCGCTTTAGGGTTAGGCTTAGTGACAATAAATAACTATTGGTAGAGTGCTTTGCTGTAATCACATATCTAGAAATATGGGTGCCTGTGGCAAATACGGCCCTGGTTCATGGGCCTTTGAGAACTTTAGGAAACTTTGAAATTTCTGGAACAAAAAGCACTAGTATACCTGAAAATGACCCAGTGGATTTAACACATTGTGACTGGAATTACATTTTCTATACTTTTGACCTGGGGAAGCGGTACATTTCTCTCAGTGGACCTTTCTCTCAGGACTAATGAGGATGATGACAAGTAAGTGTAGCTCTGTCGGGCTGATGAGGATTGAGGATCCCATATCTGCAGTCACCTTTCTGTACTAGCTGTCTATCAGTCAGACAGTTTCCAATTTTATAAATGAGTGTCTTTCATGTCAAAATCCTTCATTCTATTCTGTCATCTGACAGCGTTTCTGTCTAAAGTCTAAAACTCAAATATTATTTCAGCTCCGTCTTAGTTTTACAGTAAGTCGTTCAAACTGTGAAAGACATGGTGAAAGCCAACTTCATGTATTTGACAAGAATTTTATTCACAGAACAGCTGATATTTGCAACAGACTGCAGCATTGATAAGTGTTTGATTAATTCATGAAAAGTGTGAATTTTAATCAAGTCAAGTCAATAAATTCCAATGATCTACTTATTTATCACGCTTACGAAAACCTCATGAGATATGATGGTCCAGCTATTTTTCAAGGCTCTCTCCTCTACAACCCAAAAGACAGTCTCAGATGTTTCTCCTGTTCAGTTATTCTGTTAGTTTATTGACTGAAAGTTTTAACTTTTATTAACTTCCCCCTAAATGTTACATAATGCACAGTATCTCACAAAAGTGAGTACATCCCTCACATTTCAGCAACCATTTTAGTATATCTTCTCAAGGGACAATACTATAGAAATGAAACTTGGATATATTTTAGAGTAGTCAGTGTGCAGCTTGTATAGCAGTATAGATTTACTGTCCTCTGAAAATAACTCAACATACAGCCGTTATTGTAAAAATAGCTGACAACAAAAGTGAGTACACCCTAAGTGATAACAGCAGTATGTTGTTTAACTATACAAAGCCAAATGTCCCATTCATCATGTTTATGTTTCTGTCTGTTTGACAAGACCATACAAAGATGTGTATCTTGTATTAGAGCAGTTAAAATTAGGTGCTTTAAGTACAATTCTCTCATACTGATCACTGGATGTACAACATGGCATCTCATGGCAAAGAACTCTCTGAGGATCTGAGAATTAGAATTGTTGTTCTCCACAAATATGACCAGGGTTATTAGAGGTTCAGTAACACCCTGAAACCGAGTTACACTACAGTGGTCAGGGTCATACAGAGGTTTTCCAAGATGGGTTCCATTCGGAACAGACCTCGCAAGCACTTGTTCTGTGTGTCAGGTGCAGAACCTTGATTTCAAATAACAGATGTGATGCCAGCATTGCTTTAAAGGTTGCAGAAGAAGAAGATCAGCTTGTCAGTGCTCAAACCATACGCCACACACTGCAACAAGTCGGTTTGCATAGGCATTGTCCCAGACAGAAGCCTGATCTGAAGCTGGTTCACAAGAAAGCCTGCAAACAGTTTGCTGAAGACAACCCGTCCAAGAGCATGAATTACTGGAACCATGTCCTGTGGTCTGATAAGGCTATAAGATAAACTTGTTTGGCTCAGTTGGTGTCCAGAATGTGTGGCGATGCCCTGGTGAGGAGTACCAAGAAAACTGTGTCTTGCCTACAGTCAAGCATGGTGGTGGTAGCATCATGGTCTGGGGCTGCATGAGTGCTGCTGGTTCTGGGGAGCTGCAGTTCATTGAGGGAAACATGTATTCTATTACGTACTGTACATTCTGAAGCAGAACATGATGCATTCCCTCTGGAAACTAGGCAGAGCGGCAGTTTGATAACGACCCCAAACACACCACCAAGATGACAACTGCCTTGCTGAAATATTGACACTTTGGACAAGTTCACTTAGGGGGTACTCACTTTTGTTGCCAGCTATTGACAATAATGGCTGTAAGTTGAGTAATTTTCAGGGGACAGTAAATCTATAATGCTATACAAGCTGCACATTGACTACTCTAAAATATATCCAAGTTTCATTTCTATACGATTTTCCTTTGAGAATATACCAAAATGGTTGCTGAAATGTGAGGGGTCCAAATTAAGCCACAATTAAATTAAGACAAAATATTCTCTTTTTTTACTTGTCAAACAACTTTGTGAACTTAAGTAGAACTAACCTTATTCAAAAAAAAAAGAAAAAAGAAAAAAGTTGGTTAAAAATAATTGAACTGTGTTGATTCTCAGCACTACCATTTTGGTTTCAGACATGAAATTAGAAATTTGCAAGCCAGAGAACATGAAATTAGCTACCTAATGTTAGTCTGACGTCCCAAAGCTGGGTTGCTAAAAGCTAACTTGCCACAAAAATAGTGGTATGTTGAGTCGTCTTAATAAACATGACTGACTACAAATTATTTCAGCCTACCATGTATGTATGTGTGAAGCTTTTCTGTTTTTTTTTATTATTATTTATTTATTTATTTATTTATTTATTTATTTTGTCACACTCAGTGACTTGCATGCAAGGGATGTTACTATACAAGCAATTTATATCAAAAAGACACCCGCAGATGAAATTAGTGTGACATAGTCCATTGCTCAGCTGAGGTTTTAGTGTCTTATCCACAGGGTGAAGCTTGCTGTCTGCACTGGCAGTTTGATGCATACATCCGATTCAAAAGGAGCATTATCCAGCTTTTCATAGTGTTCTTTTTTGTAAGCCCCTAGTTAAAGCATAGGCATGAGCGGAACTGGCATATGGAAACTGAATTAACTGGAAAACACTCTGATAAAAGAAGACATACAAGGATAATAACAATATTGTTATTTAGTTATTATTATTTGCATCTAATATATAATCAAAATTACATAATGATTATGATGGTATATACAGTATACAGTATTTTGCAATTAAAAAAAAAACTAATAAAATAATTCACCCAAGTGAATAGTGGACAATTGGAAAAATGCCACCTCATCTGATGAATCTCAAATGGATCCATGGATCTATGCGATCAGTGGTTCAAGCTGGTGGTAGTGCTATGGTATAGATATTCACTAACCACAGGTCATTTGATGCACACAAGCAGGTAAATAATAAACCAAAGAGGGCCCAAGATTGAGCCCTGATGTATACCAATGATAATCTGTGGTTTGTAATCTAAAATATTTCATTTGAACAAACCGGGATCAACCAGATAGATATGATTTGAACAATCATAATACCAGTGATTCCAATGTAAATCAATCTATACAACATAATGCTATGTGAGACAATGCTAAATCATGACAAATGAGCATTGGTAAAAGTCCAGAATCAGCATCCATCAATAGATCATTAACTTTAATCAATGCAGTGTCTGAAATGGACAATGACCAGACTGAAATTGCTTAAAAAGTCATTATCCATACAATGAAAAATCACTTTGTTAAATGTATCAAATGCATTTGTTAGCCACATACATCATTGAGGTGGTCTTGTGAATGGGGCAGCCGTGGCCTAATGGTTAGGGAGTCGGACTTGTAACCGAAAGGTTGCAGGTTCGATTCCCAGGTCCGGCAGGGATTGTAGGTGGTGGGAGTGAATGTACAGCACTCTCTCCACCCTCAATACCACGACTGAGGTGAGTCCCTTGAGCAAGGCACCGTTCCCCCAACTGCTCCCCGGGCGCCGCAGCCATGGCTGCCCACTGCTCCGGGTGTGTGTTCACGGTGTGTGTGCGTGTTCACTACTGTGTGTGTGCACTTGGATGGGTTAAATGCAGAGCACAAATTCCTAGTATGGGTCACCATACTTGGCCTCACTTCACCTCCTTTCCTTTCCTTTCCTTGTTTAAGAAAATTAACTGATCTCATCTGCAAGCCAGACAAATTTCCAGGACATCTCAACAGACCACCTACACGCTTAAAAATAAAGGTGCTTATAAAGGTTCTTCAAGCCATGCCATAGAAGAACCATTTTTGGTACGACAAAGAACCATTCAGTCAAATCTGAAGAACCTTATTTGCCACAAAGAACCTTTCATGAAACAGAAACGTTTTTCAGATGTTAAAGGTTCTTTATGGAACCATTTGGACAAAAAGGTTCTTCTATGGCGTCGTGAAGCAACTTTTTTAAATGAGTGTAGTTGGAGTGAAGCTCATCACCTGGATTGATTTTAGCCTCATGAGAACAGATAAGAATCTCAAACACTTGAATCTTGAATTACATTTTGTCAGTGACTGAGGATTATGAAAAGGTTAAAAAGTTGTTTTTGTTATTTATTCATTTAATTTACACATAATATTTTGGCATCATAAATGTAATAATTTGTCTCACACTGGTACCATTGATATCCCAAATTCATTCTTTCAAAACTTCCTTGTTTCATTTTTAACAACATTTCTAAGAGAGATCTCTTCCAAGAGCAACCAATAACACTAGCTAAATGACAATTCTTTTGAGATAGCAGGAGTACGGTGTACATTTTAGGACATCCTCAGACCTCAGTCATACAATGAAAAGGCGTCATGCCTTAGACTGAAAGGCTTCAGGTCTCAGAAAAATCAAGTGTCAGGTATCGTACAATTAGACATAAAAAATGAACAGTATTTATATCATTATTTATCATTTACATCATTTATTTATCTCTGATCATCTTTTAATTCTTCCTGAACAGGAGGGAATTGCAAATGGACAACTTTTCAATCCAGCATTGCCTATTGTTTGGCCACCAATCAGTAAGTATTTTATGATTTAGTAAAATAATGGCTAAATTGTTTAAATTCATATGACGGAAATAAATCTTGTACAATACTTTTTTTTATGGATTTTAATGAGGTTTTGATGATCCAAGTATAGCTTTTCTTATTGTAATGCCAAATATCAGAAGTCCAAGAACCACAGAACTATGTACAATGTAGGACAAGGAAAAATAAAAACGTACTAAAAAATTATATTTTACTTGCACAAAAACAAATTGTTAGAGGAGACCATGTAGCAATACAACTAAACACAATCATAATGTCAAAAAAAAAAAGAAAAAGAAAGAAAATGTACTTCAAAAAGAAGGACTCAAAGGTACAAACATAACACACAATCTTGCATAAAATATCCATCTCTCTTGGGCTGACTCATCTCCTAAGGCAGACATACCAAAGTTTGTAACCCATCACTCAAAAAAATGATTTGTTGGATTTACTTAAAAAAGGACTGTCAAGTGGTTCCATGCAACCATATTGAGTAATTTGTACAAGTAACAATTTAGTTGTATGAACAAAATAAATTCAAGTAAAGCTGACAATTTTTTTTAAGTAATTACAATTCATCTGAATTTGTCACTGTTACTTAATAATTCTATGGGCTGTGCACTTAATAATGTTATATTACATTTCTAAAAGTTTTTTACATAAAGTCATTCAAATGAACTCAACAACAAATTTGATTTAAGAGACATAACACACTAAATTGTGCTTTCAAAACAATATTTATCAGCATGATACATAATTTTAATTCATACCTGACAAACAGTCACCCGCATCTTTTCCTCAAAGATCTTCTGTCTTCCATTGCTCAGCTACGGTGCACTCAAAAAACACATTTTTGTTGTTTGTTCAATTTAAGTAATTAAAATTAGTAGATATGACTTAAATATTGATTAAAATCATTTGAGCTTAATTGAATTTAATTTAGTCAACATAATTTAGAGAAAAATAGGTTTACAATTTTTTTTTTTTAGTTGAGTCAACATGAACATTTTTTGTTAATCAAGAACACCTGCTGTTAACAAGCTGAATTACCAAAGGACCAAGAACTACAACTGACTTCAGCAACAGCCTCAGATGAAATCAACTGAAATAAAACATACTAAATCTCTCAAGATCTCAGCAGAGGAGGATTAAACCGCTCCACAAATAGTCAAATAGTAGCACCAGCTTCACTCATTAATTACCAGTCTGACCATATTTCTGTCAGAAGATCTTATTGAGAATGGTCAGTTTAAATGTTTTGTTTAGAAAACAATGTCACCATCATGGAGATCAGGGTTTACTTTGGTTGGGCTCTTGACCCTTAAATTGCAGTAATAGATTTTTCACTGCAATGATACATATGTTGTTGTATAACAGTGAGATCAGTGCTCTATGTTGAGCAGCTATTCATTGCTTGTGATGAGACAAATGTAAATTGTCCGATCAGTGACTGCATGTGTTTGATTTCCTGTGTAATGTTTCTGTGATACCACAGTTTCAGAGTGAAGTATTTCATCTGTTATCGTAAATCAGTTTCAACCCATGTACATGCAATTGTTTTGAACAGCTGAGACATATAGACACACACACACGAAGAATCAGCATATGAATCTCAACAATGGTGACAATCAACAAAATGCTTCACACTGCAATGCATGCTGGGTAACATCATGGTACAAAACTCCTATCATGCTCTGTAGTATGAATATTTATTGTTACCACTGTTGAGGTTTGTATGATAAGTGTTCATGTATAAAAGCGTGTGCTGAAATTTCTTCTTTTCTTTACAGCAGACTATAAATGTACACTTTATTGTTATTATAAAAAAGAGTTTTTAATTTACTGAAACTTAATTTAAAGTGTCTCATTTGTTATGTTATGTAGGTATAATTTTATCTTGTAAGCAGGACAAAAATTTGTGTAGTAGTGATGGGATTTATGGCTCTTTGAGGGGATCCGGATCTTGGCGATCTGTTCCTTTCAAAGAGCCGTTCAAAAGAACGTCTCTTTTGGCTCTTTTTAAATATTTAGTCAGTTTTAAGAAGCCAGCTTGGGGGCATCTCAGTTTATCCTGGAAATAATCACTGGGAGGAATGATGAGGTGAGATTTGTAGTCAAATAATTAAAACTCAGATATCACACACCAATATCTGAGTTTGAATTATTCTGAAATATTGATTATTACCTCATTTGTCATGTGTGGACTATATTCCATAGGGTTGCACAACATCCCTCTGCTTAGACAGTGACATCAATATTTTGGATTTACCTTTAGTACAAAGTGTGTGTATGTGTAAAGCTACGTTGACTTATGTTATTCATACAATACCTACTCACAAATAAACATCAAAAACAAAGCCGGCTGCAATGAATTTCTGTGCAAAACAGCTTTTACACTTCCACACAAGAACATTGTTATCACACAAGAACATTTTGATAGAAAACAAAAAATATTTAAAGATTTAAATATACACTGTAGATAAAATTAGAATAAATAAAATGGAAATGTTTACATACAGTCCACTATTACTACTATTACTACTGTAAACTTTGCAAATAGGACATCAGCCCCTTCAAGTCTTAAATGAACAATAGCAAAGTGGGCTGCAATGAATGTCTGTGCAAAACGTGCGATTTTAGTGAAAAATTTCTATACAAGAACAGTATCACAAAAGAACATTTTGATAGATAACAAAAATATTTAAAGTATTAGACATATACTGTAGATAAAATTAGAATAAATAGGAGAAATAGGAGATCAGCCCCTTCAATTTTTAAATGAACACAAAATGCAATGTCATTAAATACAAAGCAGTTCCTTACTTATCGGCCCGGGCGGGACGCTAGTAATTACGTTAATGACGTCATTACGTTACAGTGTAAAAGAACTGGTGAACCGTTTTTTTGAACCGGTTCTTTGAAACAAACTGTCCGAAAGAACCAGTTCGCGGAAAAGAACCGAACTTCCCATTACTACATTGCGCTGGGTGCACCCCTCCCCCTATAAATGTTCTGTCTCGCGGAGGAGCTAATTTGTGTGCATCTGTGTGAAACACGCATAGGAAAAAAAGAACGACAGAAAGAACGGCTCCCCCCCAGCCGCGACTCGGCTCCCATCGTTCATGTTTATGAGCCGTTCAAAAGAATCGGTTCATTCGCGAACGTCACAACTCTATTGTGTAGTTTACATTCTGACAAAAAAAAAATGCAGTTAATATGGCAATATTTTATTCATTATGCATGGCGAAATTAAATGTAGTTAATCTGACCAGAATTTCTCTATTAGGCATGGCAAAACATTATCAAGTAGGAATGACCAAATTTTAATTTGTTGTTTTGATTAAATAAATTTATGTTCATATAACAAGATTACAACAAATCATTTCAAACTGGTTAGATTTTGTTAGAGAAACGCAATTCAATTGGATGGAAAAGTTTTCCATAATTTAGTTACGTTCATTCAACAACTTTTTTTTTGAGTGTGTACGCAAAGGTCCATCAGTTTTACTAATTTGTGTTTTTCACTCAGTGTTGTTAAGTTAACTGAACAAACAGTTGTTAAGTAAAGCTGACAATGTAGTTTTTTTGATTATATTACAAAAAAAAACAGTTATATTAAGTTGACTGAACAAACATTAAAGTAAAGCTGACAACGTTATTTTTTTGTAGAAACCACTCAGTTATATTAAGTTGACTAAACAAACACTTAAGTAAAGCTGACAATGTTTTTTGTGTGTGTGTGTGTGTGTGTGTGTGTGCGTGTGTGTGTGTGTGTGTGTGTGTGTGTGTGTGTGTGTGTGTGTGTGTAGAAACCACTCAGTTATATTAAGTCTAATAAAAAAAACATTTTTAAGTAAAGCTGACAATTTTATTTTTTTTATTTTTTTATTTTTATTGTAGAAACCACACAGTTATTTTACATCCATGACATTACAGTACATACATTTTTTTAAGTAATGTGAATAATGATTTATAGAGTGAAACTAACAACTGTGAAATTATTTTTTATTTTTTTTATTTTTTTGAGTGGTTCCAATTCTGATTTATTCACCTTTCTTGTATAATTCCTTAAAATCTAAGAGTCTATGGATACTGGAATCATTCCATCAACTTCTCGGGCCACCAGCAGATTTCAACGAAGAGAATAACAAAAAAGTGTGAATAAAAAACCTGGTACTGAGTTTCCAGCATGGAAGATGAAGACAGAGACCACAGGTGAAGAGCCACTGGCCTGGGACATGCTTTGATGACAATCAGCCTGGATCTTCCTACAGTGTACTGCTCTCAGTAGGCATACAGTATATACACTTTATTCCAAGCATTCTCACTCCACCGCATCCAGAACATCAGACGAATCACCTGACCAGGGGAACAAGGATTGCTGATAACCCTTTGAGTCCTTCTGTGTCCTTGAACAATGAATTTTGTGCATCCTCAGTCCATGAAACTGCAGTCATTGTTAAGTTGCCAAGTGAGAGTTGATGAATCATTCTAGTTTTTGGTTAAGGTATTCCCTCTGCATGTTGGACTAAGGATGGAAACAAGCCTGACTTCAACGTTTAGTTGTTTGAAGAAAACTGACCAAACGCGGGAGGTAAACTGACATCCACGATCTAACAAAATGTCATCAAGAAGTGCAAATAACTAAAATACACAGTGAAGTTGCAGCTTAGCAGTTTCAAAGGCAGTAAGCAACTTGGGCAAAGACAGACAAAATGACAGGCCTTGAAAAAGTAATTGACTACTGACAAAATGCCAGTATTTCCCTGGGAAATGGGTAAATTGGTAACAAAATACCAATACCAAAACAAAATAAAATGTGAGTGTCACCAGAAATGGTTGTAGACCAACTGGATGGTGGCTTCTACCAGGATGTCAACATACACTGCTGCTTAAAAGTTTGGGATCGGTAAGACTTTAAATGTTTATTGTCTCTTATGCTCATCAAGGCTGCATTTATTTGATCAAAAATACAGAAAAAACTGTAATATTGCCAAATGTTATTGCAATATAAAAGAATGGTTTTTATTGTAATATATTTTAAAATAAAATCTATTCTTGTGATGCAAAGCTAAATTTTCATCAGCTGTTACTCCAGTGTTAAGTGTCACATGATCCTTCAGAAATCATTCTAATATGTTGATTTATTATTATAATTATCAATGTTGGAAACAATTGTGCTGCCAAATATTTTTCAGGATTCTTTGATGAATAACAAGTTAAAAAGAACAGCAATGATTCAAAATATAAATATTTTCTAGCAATGTAACTCTATGCTATAACTATATGCATTTTTTTTATATTCATTTAACACATCCTTGGTGAATAAAAGTAATAATTTATTTCAAAAAAAGAAAGAATAAAAATGTACTGACCCCAAACTTTTGAACAGTAGTTTATATTGTTGGAAAAGCTTTCTATTTAAAATAAATGCTGTTCCCTTCCGAAGGGAACTCTCACTGCATCCTCTAGAGGGCGCTTTTGGGGAACGCTGCAGCGTGCCTCGAGTCTGAAGAATGCATAGAAAAACTACATGAAATGGCCGGCGCCAGCGTATGACGTCACCGCGGCGCGTCAGTCGCTGCCGTTGCGTCACTACCGGGCGACCATAACATAAAGAGGCGCCCGTGCAACACAATACATCTTCGCTGTCTTCAGCTTTCCCGGTTTGGATGTGCATGGGAAGAAACGGTAAGAATCCTTTCTTTGAACTACTATCATGGCAAGCACTAGCAAGTCGTTTAAACGGTGTGTTCATCCGTGTCCGCGTTATTTGACACCTGATGACACACATGATCTTTGCGATATTCTGTTTGGGCTAAGAGCACACACGCGATGTCCTTGAGGGGGCATTGTGTATACATTATGAGCGCTTCTCTATGAAGAAGCTCCGGTCTCGTCTGTCTCTCTTTCTGAGGAAAGATGAGCGTCCACTTGCCCCTCGCGGTTCGGGTCCTGCCGTTGCCGAGGCACGGAGGAAACTGAGCTCGTGGGGCTCGCAAGTGGAACTGGCTGACGATCTTGAGAGGGGTCTCTCTCTCTCGCCAGCCGGAGACGACGACAGGCTCCTAGCTGATGATGGTGCGTTATCGCTGACGTCATCAGATCCAGGAGCAAGTGCTCTTTTGGGTTCCACCCAAGAAGAGCAGGAAATGCTAGAGATGGATGAAGACGCTGAGGCTGAATCCTCTCTACCTTCCTGCCCTGCATACGAAGAGCTGCCAGAGGTTATGGACCGCACCACGGCCAGGCTTGTCCTGCTGTGGAAGCGGGCTAGAAAGATAGCGCCGCGGGGTCGCCTTGACGAGCGATATCTTTTTAGGCCATAACCATCCAGCTCTGGTGAGTCTCCCATTCCTTCCCGATCTTCATACTGAAATCGAGAGGGTCTGGAAAAAGCTGTACGCGGCACGCATTCATAGTTCGTCCATTGCGAACTATGCTAGTATCGAGGGTTTGCGCGACCACGGCTATGAGAGGACGCCCCTTGTGGAAGAGATGCTATCTCTCCACAGGGCGGGCTTTCTCTCTCAAGACTCCCTCTCTGCCTTCTCCGGCCCTGCTGAACGGCAGAGCGTATGCAGCAGCAGGTCAGGCGGTGGGTGCACTGCACACCATGGCAGTGCTCCAAGCCTACCCAGCCGATCTGCTGAAAAATCCTTTATCCCTCGAAGGTCCAGGTCTCAGCCCGAACACCACAGGGGTCCTGCTCCGCCTCCTTCTGAGGAACGGAGGTAGGTGCAGAAGGCTAGTGTTGCATCCCGCGCTCCTCCCCCGCCTGCGAGCAGGTCTAGGAGGCGACGCGGATCGAGAGGTGACAGACAGGATTTCAGGGAAGTCATCCAAGCGAGACAAAATTCTCGCAGGGGTCAGAGTAATACCTCTCCTTCCCTCGGTCCAGTCGGGTCGCCATATTAATTCCCCTGTCTCCATTTAAGCTTCCTGCACTCCCCGGACCCATGATGTCCTTTGGGGGTTCTACCTGTATAGAACCCTAATTTTCGGACGGTCTGGAATCAGGCGGTCTCTGAAAAAAAAAAAAAAAAAAAAACCCGCCTCTTTCTATGAAACAGGATGCTTTTAAATGGGTGAGTATGATCCATTTTTTACGTGAAGGAACTTCATACTGTCTCAGACCTGTGTATGTTTTTCTCTATTCACAGAAGAAATACGACGAGTCTACGGCAGACGCCCCCTCTGATCCTATGGATTAAGGTTACGGCAGTGTTTGCCCTCTCCACTCCACAGGCTGTGCGGTAAACCAACCCTTACAGCATATATTACACATAGGACCTCTGTCCTCTTCAAGGTAAGCTCCCTAAGTTTTTCTTAGGTTTGCCCTTGGTATGTTTATGCTGTCCTTTGCAGGCCTAGTGTAGACTTATGTCCTGTTGAGACAGGAGCATAACTCCCTAGTTACGCCCCCCTTATGGCTGGATAGGCGTGTTGCCTGCAGGGTTTGGGTTGCGTGTTGTGTTTTTCCCTCAGAAAAGGAATGTGGAAACATCTCAACGGAGCACCCCTCCCTTCCGGTTGTATGGTGGTGTCCGTCTACACAACACTCGTTCCAGCACAATCGGGCTTCCCCCTTCAGTGGTTAAACGAGCAAAAGGAAATTTTTCCTTTCTCCCTAGGTAAGCATCTTAAGATATTTATATTTAAGATTGCACTAGTATGTTTAACTCTGTTGCAGACGGCCTGCGTGCGAGGATCCGCTTCGTGTCCTCTCCTAAATACGGTTTCTATGGAAACTGAGTGTCTACACCTGTTGAGACAGGTATTCACTTACATAGGAGTACCAGCAGTCCGGAGTGCTCGCTGCGGACTCGGAGCAGGTTTGGTTGCTCCCTTTTCTGCGGAAAAGGTTTTTTATTTGAGCACCACCTGGTGACACGCTTTCCAGCTGGGGTCTTGATTCTCGGTGTGCGCTCCCCTTTCTGAGGAAAGGGTTTTTATCTGAGCGCTACTTTGAGACTCTCTTCAAGTCGCCTCATTCTAAGCCTGAGGGCTGAAGCAGCACTTGATGTAGGATCTACACCCAGGCTGTCGAATGTCTCCCCTACAGAGGGTTTGAGCATCCTTCGGTGTTTAACACCTTAGAAAGCCGTCACTTTAGGATCGATTCTCGCTCCCCAGGCCTAGTTCCACTTCCCTTTCTGAGGAAAGGTTTACGAAGTGTCTGAACTAGGAAGCTGCCCTTATTCATTTCGGAGCTTCCCAGAAACTTTCAAGGCAAACAGTGCTCCCCTTTCTGAGGAATGGGTTTGTTAAGGTTAAGAGCTCACGTTCCTCCCTGTGCGCAGGATTGCTGGAACGGACCTGAGCTCCCCTAATCCAGGGTTTCCTTCAGAGCAACTTCCCAGGACTGAGTGCTCCCCCTTCTGAGGAATGGGTTTGTTAAGGTTAAGAGCTCACGTTCCTCCCTGTGCGCAGGATTGCTGGAACGGACCTGAGCTCCCCTAATCCAGGGTTTCCTTCAGAGCAACTTCCCAGGACTGAGTGCTCCCCCTTCTGAGGAATGGGTTTGTTAAGGTTAAGAGCTCACGTTCCTCCTTGTGCGCAGGATTGCTGGAACGGACCTGAGCTCCCCTAATTCAGGGTTTCCTTCAGAGCAACTTCCCAGGACTGAATGCTTCCTCCCTCCTGAGGGTAGGAATCTACCAGGGACAGACCTTTGAGAGTTATGGACCTGCTACAAGGATGTTGGCGTGCCCCCTTTCCAGGGTTCACTTATAAGAGCACCACTCCTTGGTGGCCAAGTTCTCCTCCCTGTTTCCCAGGGTAGGAGCTTGACCTTCATGCTTCAGATTTCTACTCTCCAGCCTTTATTCTGGATGTATGCTCCCCTCTATGAAGGGTAACAGTGAGAGCATTCGCTCCTGTTCGGTTGTGCAGCTCCCCTTCTGGGAAGGGTCTTCTATGAGCGCCAACCCACCTTCGTGAGATTGCCAGACCTTCATACAGGTCACGTGGACCGGGCTGTGCACGCTTCCCCTTTTCATTAAGGGTTCCCTAAAAGACAGCAGTGCCCCCTTCTGGAGAAGCGATCCTCCCTGTGGATCAGGGTCAGGATTTTTGTCCTCTACTGTCGTCCACTATTGCAGGATGGTCTCAGCTCCATGTTCTTCTCTGTTGACAGATAGCTTGCGAGCTTCTGTCCAGGGGAGGGTTAGTGTGGCAATCCCCTCACCTTCAGGGTTATCCCCTTTCCGTCTCTTCAGACGGCATGGAGCTGATAGTGAAACCCTCTGGGAAAACACTCTCCTTAAATCCGATCATGTCGGTAAGCGTCCCACGCTATGCCTGGGCGTCTTCCAGTTAAAACCACAAGTGTGGTAAGTGCACACACACCTGGGGCACTTCTATAAAATCCACGTGTTGGTAGGTTCCCACCAAGTTTGGGTTCCTCTTTTAAATCCCTTTTTGGTATGGGTCACACGTTTTGCCTTGTTCCCATCTATTGGAGTCGGCTCACAACCCCGGTTCCCTGGGTTCGACTCCTTTGATATCTTAGCTGATGTCTGCTGACCATCCACTATTAGGGCGCGCCACTACTAGTGGCCCTTTGAACGGACCCAGGACAGGTTTCTGCCCTCATATGGGAGCCAGTTCCTGAGGGAACTAGGCCCTATTTTGCGGTAGTTTCTGGTTCTGACAAGTCTAAGTTTCCATCGAAGCTTAGCCGTTTCCCTCAGAAGGAATTACTATAATTCCAAGCCTGAGCTGTGCCCTGGGTTCTACCCAGTCTGGTAAGTGGGTAACAGGTCAGGCCTCTGGCCGGGATGGGTAACGTTTTGACAGCCGTCACCACGTCCTAGTAGGGGCAATTCCTCTCAGAATTGTTGCTTAGTGCTCGCTGGCTTAGCATGCACTCCCCTCAGCATGGCAGTGTTGGTATACCGTTCCCCAAAAGCGCCCTCTAGAGGACGCAGTGAGAGTTCCCTTCGGAAGGGAACGTCTCAGGTTACGTATGTAACCCTAGTTCCCTGAGAATAGGGAACGAGACACTGCGTCCTCTAGGCTTCTTCGCCATGCTTCGGACGATAAAGCTTCAGACTTTGAAGATGTATTGTGTTGCACGGGCGCCTCTTTATGTTATGGTCGCCCGGTAGTGACGCAACGGCAGCGACTGACGCGCCGCGGTGACGTCATACGCTGGCGCCGGCCATTTCATGTAGTTTTTCTATGCATTCTTCAGACTCGAGGCACGCTGCAGCGTTCCCCAAAAGCGCCCTCTAGAGGACGCAGTGTCTCGTTCCCTATTCTCAGGGAACTAGGGTTACATACGTAACCTGAGACGTTCTTTTTAACCTTTCATTGACCAAAGAATCCTGGAAACAGCTGATAAAATGTCAGCTTTGCATCACAGGAATAAATTATATTTTACAATATATTACAAAACATTTTGTAATATTATTGTGTTGTTGTTTTTTTCTGTATTTTTGATCAAATAAATGCAGCATTGATGAGTATAAGAAATGTCTTTAAAAACCATAAAAAAATCCTAAAATCCATCTTTTGAGTGGCAGTGTACCAAGTTCTTGATCGGGGACATTTTCTAAAAGGTGGTACATCCTTGAGTCATTCATAATTTCTCACTGGACTGGAGCAACGACTATAGAGGGTGGAAAAATTGCTCGAAACATGTAAGGGACGTACACAGAAAAAAAAACAGACTGTTCTAAGTTGTTGGATTCATGAGCTAGAAAAATCGGCAATTCAAAGTGGCAGCTATCACTGCTAATTTGTTAATGTGTCCCAGGGTTCCGTATGTAGGGGACAGAGGGCAATGAGCTACACCGCGGTAGCCACTTCCATGGGGTACAGATGTATTAGGAACAGGAAACACTGAATCAAAAATTCACAACATGAATTTTTAGTGTTAAAGCTGGTCCTAAGCAAGATGCCAGCTAGGAATGTTTAATGTTCTGGGAATGTTTTCAGCGGCAAGTTTCATTTTAGTTCCCAGAATGTTCTGCTAAAAGGTAGGATAACATTCTCTAAAAGCATTCTACAAATGTTTATTGACAACATTGTTAGAACATCATCTGTTACCATTCTAAAAAAGCTTCCCATCACACTAAATGTTTGGTTAAAATTGTATTTGAAAGTGAAAATCTGTAGTCCAATCTAAGTTATCAATTTTATAACAGTGACTATATTTATATACTGCAACACTGTAAGATTCAATAGTGTTTTAATCACACAATACATGTATTTCTTTCTAAATTTTATATCACATTGTTCACTAATCGTAGCCTGGCTAACGCCAGACCACGTTATGACTTCGTCATGATTCGTGGTCTGGGAACCACATGTTCATTTTCTCGTATTTGAGGTGTGGTTTACGAATGCCCAGAGCCGTTTATTGGGTGCTACGAATGTCTATCAAATGCGCCTGTGCGTAGCTCATAGCCAATCGTTTCAATCATACCGGATGACGTATACAGAGCGATGGTTTAACGCCAAAAGTTGCTCTTTTTTCAAAATAAACTTGTTCTAAACTACTTAGATAGTGTTCTAAGGGGCCGTTCACATGTCGCGTCTTTTGCGTGCTAAAGTTCGTTATTTCAAATGTAAACGTGCGGTATGCGCGCGCATAATGGATGCGACGCGCTCACGTTTTCCATGCGCAAGCTACAGAGCGGTTTGGAAAGAAAAAAGCGAGGCGCCTAGCAGTTTCCACACGCGACATGTGAACAGCTGTATCAAATGATAACTTGCTGCCATGCTAGATCCATAGTTATAAACAAACTGCTTCGGTGAGTCGCATAGAAGGCGTCGTCGTCTTTGTTGTGTTGAGAAGTATAGAATATGTGAGCTTCAATTTATAGCCTAATTGTTACTATAATACATGTAAGGTGGAACTGCACCACTAGGGGCTCTAGTGGTAAATTATGTGGAGAAATTGAAAGGAAAAATAAAAGAGATAAGGATGCTAGAGAGAAGCCGTGTGAAGTGTGTTCTGTTTAAAGTGTGAAAACGCCACAAATTGGCGACGAGGATGAACGCAGCAGTGCCGAGCCCACCCCCGTTTCTTTCTGTCAATGGGGAGCCACCGATTCCATTTGAAACGTGGCAGAAAATCTTTCAAAATTACATGATAGTTATACAGGCCACCGGAGAGGCATGGCTGGAGACGCGCAGACGAGCGGTCTTGCTGCATTGCTTGGGGACAGAAGGTCAGCGACTGTTTTATACTCTGCCAGACCAAGGTACTACTTTTGATGAAGCAATGACTGCACTTCAGAAACTCTTCGTACCTAAAGTTAATGTAGTAGCGTGCCGACACACATTCAGGCAACGTGTGCAGAGAGCGGACGAGACTATTACGCAATACGTTGCTGCTTTAAGAGCGTTATCAGCCCCGTGTGCTTTTGGGCAAATGGAGAGTGAAATGCTCCGTGATCAGTTGATTGCAAATGTGTCGTTGTCTGCAGTGAGGGACAAATTACTATTAGAAGAAGACCTCACTCTAGAGAAAGTGATTACAATCGCATGTCAAGTGGAAGCTGCAGTTAAAAATTCGTCATTACTCTGTCATTCCACCGCTAATGCAACGAACTCTGTACAAGCCATTAGTATGAATACTAAGTACGGCAGACGGGGAAAGGGTGCGCGCTCAACTAAGCAGTCACAGGCTGTTCAGAGACGATCGGAGGATCGACAACAAAAAGCGACTGGCCAGCAGCGTCGGCAGTGCTTTAGATGTGGATCGGACAAACATCTAGCAAATGATAAAAACTGTCCTGCTGCAAAAGTAACTTGCAGACTCTGTGGAAAAAAAGGACATTTTGCTAGAGTGTGTAAAGCAGCAGCGAGTGAAGTAAGAGAGGTAGTTGTTCCAGATGTGACTGTGCTCTGTGTGGATAACATTAAACAATCTGCTGCAGTCAATGATAAGATCACCTGTGAAGTGAATATTGAAGCACCAGGAGGTAATAAACATACCTTACAACTCGTTGTGGATACGGGCGCCTCAGTTTCTATACTTCCAGAAGCTGTGTATAAGAAACACTTTTCACAATGCATGTTGACTAAGCCCAAAACAAAACTGGTCACTTATGCAAAGGAGGACCTACCAGTTATTGGGTGCTTATCAGCATTAGCAGGTGTTTCAGCAAATGACAACGTGGTCCCTGCTACTTTTTATGTAGTGACTGCAGGATCTCCCTTGTTAGGGTTAGATTTAATTAGATTGCTGAACCTGGACATTGTAAGCGGGAAAGTCAAACACATAGATCATGAAGGTGAAACCTCACTTGCACCTCTGAATGAACCTTCCACAAGCTCCGTGCACACAGTGTTACCTGTATCTTCTACTCATCTTGGGTGTGTGAAAGGATTCATACACAAAGTACAAGTTAATTCAACAGTGACACCAGTACGACAAAAATTGAGACGCTTCCCTCTTAGCATCCGCAAGGAGGTGTCCACTGAGCTCAATCGTCTCCTTACATCGGGCATAATTGAACCCATTGATGCTTCAGAATGGGTTAGTCCTTTGGTGGTAGTACGCAAGCGTGATGGACGCATCCGACTTTGTGTAGATCTTCGTGAACCCAATAAGAGTGTGATCATGGATTGCTACCCATTACCTCACATGGAGGATTTGTTTACAGAATTGGCAGGTGCTACACATTACAGTCAAATTGATCTCAGCTCTGCTTACCACCAGCTGCCTCTCCATCCTGACAGTCGTAATCTGACTGCGTTCATAACGCACGAAGGCCTTTTCCGTTTCACTCGAGTTCCGTTTGGGCTGGCTTCTGCTCCATCAGCTTTTCAAAAAATGATGCAAACAGTCCTAAAAGAGCTGGATGGTGTAAAGAATTACTTAGACGACATCATAGTGTATGGTAATTCACAGGAGGCCCATGATAGGCACCTCCAAGCGGTTCGTCAAAGGCTAGAGGAGGTTGGCTTGCAAATTAACTTTGACAAAAGCTCCTTCAACAAAGCAAGCATTCCGTTCCTGGGCCATGTCATTTCTAAAGAAGGATTACGTCCCAGCCCAGATCACCTGATTGCTATCGCGGAGGCACCTCGACCTGCAGACATGGTAGCTTTATGTTCGTTCCTAGGCCTTACGTCATGGTTCAACAAATTTCTCCCGAACTACGCTACTGTGGTTGAGCCACTGAGACAAATGCTCAGAGCCAAGGCACAAGCACCATTACAGTGGAGTAAAGAGACTGCTGAAAGTTTTGAGACACTCAAGAGAATGCTACTGCAGAGCCCTGTACTTGCTATTTACAATCCTTCCTTGCCCACATTCATTAGTACAGATGCCTCAGACTACGGCCTTGGCGCGGTTCTGACACAGCTACATCCTGATGGGGTTGAAAGGGTGATAGCTTTTGCATCCAGGTCGCTATCAACGTCTGAAAGGAAATACTCTGCTGTTGAAAAGGAGGCGCTTGCATGTGTATGGGCGGTAGAAAAGTGGAGAACATATGTGTGGGGACATCGGTTCACTTTAAGAACTGACCATCAGGCCCTTACCACTCTTCTCTCCACCAAGGGCATGGATAGAGCTGGCATGAGAGTAGCCCGTTGGTCTGCTAGGCTCCTGTGCTACCAGTATGATGTGCAGTACCGTCCGGGTAAAAGGAACTGTGTGGCAGACTGTCTCTCACGTATACCGTTGAGCCATACCGACACTACTGTATCCCCTGAACAGGATTTGATTTCTGAAATTGCGGAAATTCAGCCATTTCTGACTGCATTGCCACTGGTGGACTTTAAGGCTGAATGCGAGGACTGTCCGGAGCTGTCACAGTTACGCCAAACAATTCAGACAGGTTGGCCTAAACTGCAAAAGTCCGTCTCCAGTGAAATACGTCTATACTTCCCTATTAGACATGAACTGGCTGTTGAATCCCCATTGATTTTCAGAGGAAATCGGTTGATTGTTCCTATTGCACTGCGAGAATGCCTCATCCACTTGGCGCACAAGGGACATCAGGGGCTGGTGCGAACTAAACAGCGTCTGAGAGAGCTGTATTGGTGGCCCTGGATGGATGACCTTGTTCACACCATTCTATTTGCGTGTATGACTTGCCAGGCCAGTGACAAATCAGCCAAAACGTTCCCAGCTCCAATGCAGCCAGTGGAGTTCCCGAAAGGACCATTTCAACATGTTGCTATTGATATAGTAGGACCATTTGAGAAGGGAGCTACTGACTGTAAGTTTGCAATAACCCTGATTGACTATTTCAGCAAATGGCCCGAAGTTGGCTTTGCTTCATCAGTAACAACAGAGACTGTCTTGAAATTTCTGACCACGATCTTTGCTAGAGAAGGAAACCCCTGTACCATCACAACAGACAATGGCCCACAGTTCACTTCATCTAAATTTGATGATTTTCTGAAAATGCAGGGAATAAAGCACATATAGACAAGTGTCTACCACCCTCAGGCGAACGGGTGCATTGAGAGATTCAACAGGGTGCTTAAGGAATGTCTTCAGGCAGCTGAGATGGCTCGTAAGCCTTGGAAATCGGCAGACTTGACCATGCTGAAGAGCTATCGAGCAACACCCCATGCTACAACAGGTGAAACCCCTTTTCTGCTCTTGAGGGGCCGACCTATGAGAACAAAGCTAAATGTTCTTCTGCCTGATGATAGCCCTGATCAGTTCGCACAGGTCAGAGCTCGTGTGACACAGCGACAGAACAAAAGTAAACAATACACCGATCGTAAGAGAGGATCTAAATTCCTTAAAGTTGCAGTTGGAGACAAGGTGAGAGTGAAAAAGCCTTTTCACATGAAAAAAGGAGAAGCCCGGTTCACTGACCCACTATCAGTACAACAACAAACAGGACCGAGTACTTTCATCTTAAGTGATGGGAAAAGATGGAATTCATCACGTCTATCACTATGCCCAGAAAGAGAAGAAAATTCTGCACAGGAAGAAATACCTGGAAGAGCCTGCACAATGGAGAATGCTGCTTTGACTCTGAATAGGGGCGCAAGGCAAAGACACCCTCCTGTATGGACTCAAGACTATGTGATGGAGTAATGTCTGATAAGAAACAAATAAGTCAGACCAAGAAGATATGTAAAGGGTGTAGGCGGATCGCTGCCCTATCTAAAAAAAAAAAAATGTACACTGAATCCTGAAATGTTGATAAATGTTAGTTTGTGCTAGAAAATTTAGTTATACTCTTTTGAAATAAGTGTTTGATATATACTTGTTTGAATGCATAATAGTTCATTTGAATATGCTTATTTAAGACGTTTTGTTTGAGTAATAAGACTTGAATACGGTCATGTTATTACAAGAGAGTTAATTGTTTTACTAAGGGGGAAATGTTGTGTTGAGAAGTATAGAATATGTGAGCTTCAATTTATAGCCTAATTGTTACTATAATACATGTAAGGTGGAACTACACCACTAGGGGCTCTAGTGGTAAATTATGTGGAGAAATTGAAAGGAAAAATAAAAGAGATAAGGATGCTAGAGAGAAGCCGTGTGAAGTGTGTTCTGTTTAAAGTGTGAAAACGCCACAGTCTTGCTGCTCCCTTCCCGTTCTGTGATTGGTTCTCTATCTGAGGGAAAATTTGGTCCATGGTTTCCATGCTACCTTCCAGCGTTAATAAAATTGCGCTGCGCGGAAAGCAGTATGGGGACACCCAGGCTACACTAATCGTCTAAAACTTTTTTTTTTCACACACATGGATATCAAGAATCAGTGTATAAATCTCAACAATGGTGGCATGTTTCATGCCGCAATGGGAGCCCTTGATGAGTTTTGTATGATGCACCCATAATACATTGCAGCATGTCACCATTGTTGAGATTCTTACACTGATTCTTGATGTTTTTGTGTGACGAACACAATTCTGTTTTTAAATCATTTATATAATCTGATTAAAATTTAGTTTATTTTTGTTTATATCTGTGAAACCATTGTATTGCTGTAATAAATATGATCTGAACCAGTAAAATGAGTCACAGTGACCCAAATTTCAAAACTGAGATTTTGGTATTAATGGAAAAAGTTGATCATAAACTTTAAAATGATAACCAATTAAACCAGGCTGAAGCTCAAATTATTTTCAAAGTATTTATTTAAATAAAATATTGCGCATACACACGCAGTCACAGAGAGAAAGCATGTCTGTCATTAAATGACAGAAAACAAGGCTCTCCATCGTTGAGTTTATGACCTTTACAGCAAAAGGCACGTATTTTGGCTAACTTGTCATCTCGATCACTGCTAACTGTTCCCACACACACTGCTTTACAACTAGACATGACCCTATTAATTTCCCCAACATCAGTCACAGGCTGTTCAACGTTTTCATCATCGTCATGATCCTCTAAGGACTGACAAATTCATGCTCCGTTTCTGCATCCAAAGGAACTTTGAGGATGACACGTCTTCAGATCCAAAAAAAAAGCCACTCTCGCTAGCTTGTTTACAAAGAGTGCTGCTAGTCTGACAGGAAGATGGACCAATCGCGTATCAGTCAGTCGAAATGGGGCTTCCCATTGACAAATGATCAGCGTTTATATCACTGTTTGTGTACATTTATAAGCTTTTGGATTGGTTTCATACAGATAGTGACGTTTAAGGGATACCCACCATACTGATGCTCAGAAGTGACAAGAGGAGTTGAGAAAAGCAATGTTAATTCCCAGCAAATTTAGTAAACTTTAATTCAACTTTAATAGTCATTTAAATACTTTTACTCAATTATCTGGACTATAAAACTTTGTGAGATTATTTTTTGAATGTCTTCTTTGAAATTAGCTAAAAAAAAGACAATTTTATTTTTTTTATTGTTTTTTCACATTATCGGCCTGTATCTTAAAATAGAATATTGCGATTTCCGACTCATTTTGCCAGATTGGGTCACAAATAATGTTCAACTAACAATGCATATCAGACTCAATAAAATCATAAAACTAAATGATGCTATCTGTATCATTAGCATTAAACCAATAATATCATCTGATGATATTTTCTTCTTTTTTTCCATAACAAATGTAATTACAGCAGAAAGAGAACAAAACAACTAACATTCAAGAGTCAAAATGCCCAACCAAAGCAAAGGCTTCTCACCATAATGGTGACATCAAACTTGATTACGTTGGAGCTTTTTAATGATCAAACAAAGGTTGGGTTTTTACTTTCAACCAAAATTTGACATCTGAGCAACATTAGAGTCCACATCCAATGTCCAATAGGAAGCTTCCCGATTAAATCTATATTGAAATGTTGAGGGGCTAATGTTCTAATAATAGCTACATTTCCATTACCCCTTAAATTGCGCAAAATGAAATTGTGAATTGAATATAAGCCTAATAGAAACACCAAAAAAACATATATTGCAAGTTTTTACGCTCGCATGAGGTGGTTTTTCAGGCAATTCGAAAAAGGAATTTCACAAAACAGCAATGGAAAGGGTTTTTTTTTTTTTTTTTTCTCTCTGAATTTACAGGTCACATTCAATTACATATAGCCAAAATCCCACAAAAATCCGTTGCCATGACTTGTTTTCGTCGCATAACATCAGTTAAAGGTGCCATAGAATGCACTGAGAGAATATTTTAAATTGTTCTCTGATACCTACATAGAAGGTATATGGCATAGGAACGGGCAAAAATTTCCAGAAATGGTTTTACAGGTCCATTTACAAGCCTAGGATTTGTCCCTAGAATGAAATGCTCTGTTATTGCCTTATTTGGAAGCTTCATGAATATTAATGAGCTCTGCTCTGATTGGCTGTTTCACAGAGCTGCTCATCTCTATAGCTGGCACATTGACAAAAATTTATATTTAATTAGGAGCTCTAGCCGCTTTTAATATGAGGTTTGTTGAATCTGCCGTTTTGAATCGCCAACATTTTAGTCTCATTACTGTGATCCATGTGCTCTGTGTAAAGTTATAATGCAGAGGGAGTGCTTCTTACCACACAAGTTCAGCTGCTTGTCAGTGACACTCGGGATCTGTAAATCATTCGCCATCATCAACGCAGTTATTTCTCCATCATTCACCATCATCAGCGCAGTCATTTCTCTGTTTATGTGGTAAGTGAAATCTTTTGTACTGCAATGTAACAGGCTAGCGCTAGCATTAAGCTAACCGTGTCCCTTCAGTGGCTTGCCTTGTTTTACTGATGTGCTGACGTTAACGATGATTGGGCGATGCAAATGTTGGGGGCGTAACTATTAACGATCCCGGGGATGTTGCGTTAACAGTCGGTGTTATGTTGGAATTTACCTATTTTTCAGTGGTCTTTTGCAAATACTAGATTTATATAAGGAGGAGGAAACGATGGTGTTTGAGACTCACAGTATGTCATGTCCATGTACTGAACTCGAACGTCAACGGTCGCCATATTGTGCACGGAGCGAAATTCATATCCACGACAAAATCATGGATCAGATTCATTACATGTTGTTTAAAGGGCCAAAACGGGTCACAATTACCACACAGATATTTTTTCACATTGAGTGTTTTTAGGATTCAAGAGAGGAGACTTGCCTTTCAGAGTGTGACAGCCTCAGCACTTCATCGTTGTGTGCCGTTGTGTGCCGTTATGTACCGTTTCGTCGCATTCCCCGTTGACGCTGCGTAAGGGCTGAGTGGATGCAGAAGATCCGGGGGGGATGACTTCAACCCGACCAAATTTTTAAATGCATATAATTCTCAGTGTATTTCAGTGTATTTTGTGCGTTTCTGTACTTTCTATTACTGCATTTATTTTGTGCAAGTGAGATGAGTAAAGACCATCTTTTTCATGAATCATTATCTCTCTGGTGTTTATAAGCAGCACACACAGTATTTTACTACCTGTAAAAATACACAAACTTAGTTATATTAAATTGTTTGTGGTACCTACAGTTACAAATGTAAAATATGTGATGATAATATTGATCGAGCAATTGATGTAAGGTAAGTGAAAATATATGCGCAGAATTGAGAAAATAGTATTAATGGAGATAAATTGTAGCCTATCACAGCTAGGCAAATGTGTGAATGTTCACGGTGCATTTTATGCAAACAACTCTAATCGTAGTTGTAAATCTTTATTTACAGTAGGCATAATTGTCATTGCGTATGCAGCATGAGTCAAATACAATCTTCTGTTAGTGAACAGTTGTATTTCATTCATTATCTGACTATGCATCCGTGCATTTAATTGCCATTGGCTCGTGTGATAGTAATATGGATCTTAGTAGTATTTTAAGTGATACTAGACAATAATAATTGATACCCGCACGACGGTGTAATTTACTTCCGGGTAAAGATAGGATCAGTCAAATGAAATACAATAAATGTACAAATAAATATTACAAATTAAAAAACGATCGGAAATGCGTCCAAATTTCTAATACTATTATTTGATGACAACAATACATTTGGAAAACAAAATACAGCCATTTCTGCTTTTTTTCTTTTAAACAAAAAACCAAGCTGCACCCTTTTTTAAATTTCATCTTTCATTCCAAAATAGAATAATGAATGAACGAAAAAGTACACGGACCACCTTGCCGTTTTTTTCATATCTTTGATATCACACCACCGCACAGTCTCTAGTTTCATTCAAACAACTGTTATCATGTTTCACTTCATTTATTGACAGTATTTATTGTAATTCAAATAAAATGAAACAATGTAGCAAGTTAATAAAATCAATTAAAGTACTTGAATCAAGTGACTGATTTTGGTGGTTAATGGCTCTGACTGATAGATGATGCCAGGATGGTAGGAGAGGGCTGTAGCTGTAGTGGTTATGTCATCCTCAGTAAATGGTGAACCACAACAGCGAAAGCAAAATACAGGTACATGCTGGAATCTCCTAATGAAACATAATATAAACTGTTGTTTCTCTCAAACGAATAAGGTGAAGGACCATTTTATACATCAAACAAATAAAAAAACATTGTTTGTCATTAATTGACATCAGTTATATATTAAAAAATCAACTACTGATAATATATAACAATGCTAAGGTGACCGGGTCCGTGTAACGGTTTGCAGTTCTTTGTTCAATTTGCACCATCAAAATTAAACAGATAAAAATTGGCTTCAAACCTTATTTATTTTTTTTTTTTTTCAAATACTTAAAAACGGATAATTGTCTCTCTGTTTAATTTTCTGTTCTACAATTTTAGGTTGTAGCAGATTTTTTTAACAAACATAAAACATAACTCATTATTCTGATTTTTCATTATTTGTGTGTTTTGCGCTCGCAGTTGGTCTGTACCAGAGCCATAGTCTGTACGATTACCGCCGGTGGGAGGAGACGGGGTGGCTGGATTAGCCTACAGCCAGAGCGCTGCTGCTTTGTGTATAGTATAATTTACTGTCTAAATCAGAACCCAGTAACTGTGACTGCTTTAACAGCCACAGATTGTCTGTATGATAGTGTGGTAAAGTTAGTTTCAGTTTCGATATTCGCCGTATTGCTTTCATTTGCCACTGTTCAAAGATATCATATCACGATTAGTTTTAACAATTATATAGACATGAAAAAATATTTTAAAACTGTTGTATTGCAACAGCAAAAAAAAAAAAAAAAAAAAAAAAAAAAAACAGGAGAAAGCTTTAATGCGCTATTGCAGCACTTGATGTGTAAGGGTGTAAGGGACCATCTGACAAATCCACCGACTGGATTACAACGTCCAATGCATTTTAATTAAAATGACTTTTAACATTGAAAAAAACACATTGTTAAACCATAAAGCTTTTAATACTTATAATGATTTACTACAGGTACGATTTTGCCAATACCTTCCTTCATATATGTACACTAAAATCTACTGTAAGTACATAGAAGGCTGTTCATAGAGGCTGTAGGTGTCCAACTCCAGACTGACTTGCTACAGGTGAGATTTCGCCAATATCTCCTTCACTGTATGCACACAGTATACACATTTTTATTAAAAAAAAAAATACTGTAATGCACCAGAAGGTTTTTAATGTTCCAAATGTTGTAGTACATTCCTGGTTACAAGACTTATTTACTAATAGTGAAATTTTGCCCAAGTCTCCTTTACTGTTTATACAGCAGACATTTTTTTTTTTTTTAAGTAATTTACCAAAAGGTTTTTTTTTTTTTTAAATGTTCCAAAGGTTGTAATAAGTTACTAGCAGCCAGAATGGCTTGGGCTACAGGTGAGACTTTGTCAATATCTCCCTTACTGTATGTACAGTATACAAATATTTTCAAGAAATAATTACTGTAATTTACCAAAAAGGTTTTATCATGTTCCAGAGGTAATTGTGTACTTAGGGTTAGGGTTAGGGTTAGGGTTAACCACACATATGAAGGGAGGTATTGGCAAAATCTCACCAGTATGTCAGTCGTGTATCTTGGAAAATACTAAATACTACAACTATTTTTTTCTAAATGTATTTTTATTCACTGTACCTACAGTAATGGAGGTTTCAGCAAAATTTCACCTTTCATAAGTCAGTCTTGTAACTGCAAAATATTACAACCTTTGCAACATGAAAGAAAACTGTATATATGAAGGAAGTTATTGGCAAAATCTCACATGTAGTAAGTTAATCTTGCCACTAGGAAGTGTATGGTCAGTTTTTATGATAATGTTTGAACACTGTACATACAGTAAGGGAGCTATTGGCAAAATACCACCTATACTAAGTATGTCTATGTCTCACTATATACTACAACATTTGGAACATAAAAAAAACCCACTGGTAATTTACTGTAAAGCCCGGGACACACCAACCCGACGCCAACCATCTAGCGCCGACGAAAGCCGACCGTCTTGTCGCCTCTAGTCGGCTGCGTCTGCGGGCGTCTGGGCAATTAAACTGAGCTCAAACACACTGAACTGACGACACCGGACTACTTTCTGCGCATGCGTGAGGAGATATACCATTGCGTACCTGCAGATGGCAGTGGTCTGTATTTTCATTCCAAGAAGAGAACCCCGAAGTAGTGTTGCCTGTGCAAACAAATCAGCATTTCCGAAGCATTTACTTCGTCGCTCACCACAGAGATATTCGGTTTTGTGAAGATGTCTGACAATCTGCAAATGACCCTGGCGCTGTCAGCTCTTGGTTTAGCGATAAAAAGGGACTTAAAAGTACACCAGACGATTTTTTTTTAAGTCAAAGTGTTTACATCAATGGGAAATTGTACTATATATCAGTACAGTCAATATCAATATAAGTATAACACCTGTTGTACGCACACATATATATATATAAAATTGTTATTATATGTATATACATATATATGTATATACATATATATATATATATATATATATATATATATATATATATATATATATATATATATATATATATACATATATATAGTAGCATTTTAATGTACTTATACTTATTTTCATTTGAAAATTATAACATTTCAAAGCTCTCACAATACACGTTAGGGTGAAGAGTAATCGCCGTTATTCTTGCAAAAAACTTTTCATTGCATAACAATGAAAGTACACTTCTGTGTAAAATGGCCACTTATCCCTAAAGACCCAATATTCACACATTTACACATTCAGACATTACCGTCTGCCAAGCTTATTGTGCCCTGTACTTGCATGCTTAGCACTAATGTCTCTGCATTCTTGAACATTATCACCTGGTCCTCATGTCTCCCAGAAGAACAAGACTAGTAAAAAAAATGACCCAACAAGGAGTTTCAACAGGGCATCTTTACAAATACAAATAGTAATATATATTTCTATCATTCAAACATAATGAACGTTGTGTACACAGCAAATATATCATTAAATCATATATTTGTTTACAATTCATATTCATATATTTGTTTACAATTTTATACCTTGTTCAAAATGGGAGCAGCCCTAATCTTACAATTAATTCAAGTTAACAGGCTTAATAGTTTGTGTGTCCTATATGTATGTGTATGAGTATGAATATATACATGAATGTGAATTGCGAAATGTTGACAGTGAGCCGGTTCCCTCTTGACTCCTTCCTTTGCGTGTTACATCACTTCACGTTCAAGTCCTCCACGCGCTCTGATTCGATCAGAGAACAGCCAATCAGAGCGCTCTCTTTCCCAGACGGCCCCGACAAGCCCGACGCCGATTCAACATGTTGAATCGGGCAAACTTTGGCCGACGCGAGCCCGACGAAATCCGACGAGAGCCGACGTGCGGAACACACTGAACCGACGCGTTTCACCGACGCCCACCAACTGCCCGACGAGGCCAAACGGCCGATCGTCGGCTTGGTGTGTCCCGGCCTTAAGTTTTTCATAAATTGTCTTCTGTACATACAGTATAAGAAAGATATTGACAAAATCTCACCTGTAGTAGGTCAGTCATGTAAGTAGGAATATACTACCTTTGGAGCATGAAAAAAAACTCTTTGGTAAACTACATTTGTTTTCTAAAAATTATTTGTGTACCGTTCACACAGTAAATGAGCTATTGGCAAAATCTTCTGGCCACTAGAAACATTGTACAACCACTGGAACATAAAAACTGCTGTTTGTACTTCTTTTTTACACGCTTTACAGTTTAACAATGTGCTTTTTCAATGTTAAAAGTCATTTTAATTAAAATACTTAGACGTTTTAACCCAGTCGACGGAATTGTCAGACGGTCCCTTACACATCAAGCGCTGCGCGCGTCAAAGCTGTCTCCGGTTTAAATTTACTGCTACAATACACTTGGGCAGTTTTGAATTTTTTTTTCATGTTTATATAAATTGGTTGCATATTATTAAAACTAATCCTGATAGTGATATCTTTGAACAGTGGCAAGAGAAAGTAATCCAGCGAATATCGAAACTAAAAATAACTTTACCACGCCATCATAAATGTGGCTGTAAACACGCACAATGCACGTTTCCATTACATATTTGCGTAAAACTTTGGCAAAATTTTATACATTTTTGCGTTTATAGCTGCCTTTACATTACCCTTTCAATTGCGCAAATTGAAACTGCAAATTAAAAATAAGCTTAATGAAAACGCGCCTAGTGTTACTGAGTTCTGACCAGTGTGGGTAGTATACGCATAATTTATCCCTCGGTATAAATTATTCACTAGCTGGTTTAAGAAATGTTCAACAGTAAAAAAAAAAACTGCTTCTTTTCATTGTTAAGGTAATGTTTTCGTTGCAATATACTGATCCAAATTAGTAATCGATAATAATTATTATTTTACACGCCTCCCTTGACCAGAGCCGTATAGAGATCTCTCTATGGTTCTGCCCCTGACATGCTCTTGTTTACTATGAACACGCAGAATCTGGGGTGGAGGAGTGGACGGAGTGGGCGCATTAGGCGCAATCATGAATTAGCTATTCATGTGGTGCACTGTCATAATTTTTGGCTAATGCAGGACACTACTGAATCATGCGCATCAGAGTGACTTAGAAGTGGATATATGGAAAGGCGACTGATAAAGTGGGTAGACGCCGTATACCTATGTATACCCTGCACTACTAGTTCTGAAGTAGGCCTATCCATTAAATTATTGCATGGTCAAATCCATGAACCTCATTCCAAAACATAAAGCAGCAGCGCTCTGGTTGTATAGGCTAATCCAGCCACCCAGTCTCTTTCCCCAGTGGTAATGGTACGGACCAACCGCGAGCGTAAAATCAGAATAACGACTCATGTTTTACGTGTTAAACAATCTTATTTGGATGCTACAACCTAAACTTGTAGAACAGAAAATTAAACAGAGACAAATATCTGTTTGTGAGGTATTTGGAAAAAAAAAAAAAAAAAAAAACGAAAAAATGAAAGTTTGAAGCCAATTTTTATGTGTTTAATTTTGATGGTGCAAATTGAACAAAGAACTGCAAACCGTTACACGGACCGGGGTCTGGAAAAAATGTTTGGTTAAGTGATTCGACTTCTTCTATTTGTTTTGCTGTGGGGAAGGAGCTATGGGATTTTGATCTCCAGGAGTACCAAATGAATCCTGAAATTTGGAACATGCAGGTCAAAATTTTAAATGTAGACCTTACCAGGCATTTTTACATTAACACTGTTGCCAGTTTATGTCATACATCTAAAAAAGATTTTATTGTTTTTACTTGTTCTGAAACTATAGGCTCTGGCTCTAAACAGCACACAGCAAAATCCCTGGTGTTAATTTAACACTCCCCAGTGTTAATTGTGGACTCATATATACAGGTCCTTTTCAAAAAATAGCATATTGTGATAAAGTTCATTATTTTCTGTAATGTACTGATAAACATTAGACTTTCATATATTTTAGATTCATTACACACAACTGAAGTAGTTCAAGCCTTTTATTGTTTTAATATTGATGATTTTGGCATACAGCTCATGAAAACCCAAAATCTCAAAAAATTAGCATATTTCATCCAACCAATAAAAGAAAAGTGTTTTTAATACAAAAAAAGTCAACCTTCAAATAATTATGTTCAGTTATGCACTCAATACTTGGTCGGGAATCCTTTTGCAGAAATGACTGCTTTAATGCGGCGTGGCATGGAGGCAATCAGCCTGTGGCACTGCTGAGGTGTTATGGAGGCCCAGGATGCTTCGATAGCGGCCTTAAGCTCATCCAGAGTGTTGGGTCTTGCGTCTCTCAACTTTCTCTTCACAATATCCCACAGATTCTCTATGGGGTTCAGGTCAGGAGAGTTGGCAGGCCAATTGAGCACAGTAATACCATGGTCAGTAAACCATTTACCAGTGGTTTTGGCACTGTGAGCAGGTGCCAGGTCGTGCTGAAAAATGAAATCTTCATCTCCATAAAGCTTTTCAGCAGATGGAAG